>NC_090021.1:190680960-190992418 GCF_037176765.1 Anolis sagrei
AGTATAGCCTCTGTTTATGCAGGAGACACATTCCTGGATTTTGTGTAGATATGTAAAACCATGGCTAGATATGTGTAGATATGTAAAACCAATAATTTCCTAAGAATACCACAGAGTTGTGCTGAAGGACCTAGAAAATGCCTAGAGAGACCATATTTTGTCAGAAATGGATAAATGAAACCATTTCATTGGTCCTACAGATAGGGGGTCATATTGTAATAGTGCTGTAATTTCATAGTGTGGATGAGCCCAGGGTCTCACCATCAGAGGAGCTGACCAAAAATAGAGATGCAGCTGCAAATGGAGGAAGAAGAGGGAGCTTTATATGTCATATAAGGCTCCCTCTTCTTCCTCCACCTGGTCCGTCTTTCCTTTGCATCAGTCCACTAGAGCACCATACTGACAGGGTATGCTAACTACTCTACATGTTTTGCAAAGCACGTCAAGCTGCATTTCGGGAACCACTAGCAAGTCATTGGATAGCCCTTTTTGCACCGGGTGTCTAGTTAAGACCTCTACTCGAACACACTCTGCAGTTTAGCTGTCAAGGCACTATCACTCTCGTGAAAGGTGAGATGATTTAGAGGCTGGGAGAAGCTTAATTTTTCTTGATCACCACGTGCAACCTGGAATTTTAATGGCAGGCATAATTAATTCTTCTGATGTTAATCATCAGGGCTGGACTCCACAATTATCAGGCTTGTGCAGCTGGGGCATGGTGCAGACATGAAAAATTAGGAAAATGAATCCGTAATTGGGTGGCAGATTTAATCTGCATCATGAAAACAAAGTTAAAAAGAAGGGAGACTGGGAGAATTTCAGCCCGAGCTTTTGTGCCAATAAGTGCTGACAGAACTGAAAAATGTTGCCGATGTCCAAAGTGATTGGTAATTACCAAGCCATTGAATTTTTTATTGTCAATTTATCATTGCACCAGAGGTTAAATTTAACATCTTCTTCTAAAGCCATCACTCTAGTAGGAAGGCAAGCTTTGTACCACGTGATCCCAGGAGTCAGTGAAAGGTTAATCAGGTATTCCTTTTGCTGGCACGATCTTCCAAATAATCCTTCCTTTTTGCATCCTTGTGTGAGTATAAATATGGGGTAGGGGGGATTCGTGGGTGGCAGAGAGGTGGTTTTCACATTCATATCACCTATCTATTCCAGCTAAATATTTGCTTCAGTTCCTCAGCAACATCCCTGCTATTTTACATGCTGTTTATGTACATGGTTCTCATATAACAAACCTGCTAGCATATATTCTGTCCTTCCTTTCTCTCACTTGCCTTCTTCCCTCTAAACATGTATGCTGAAGTTGATATTAAATATATATTCAAAATATGTATGGTAATGTTACCAATCACAATATAATGCATCAGAAATGGTGTGTGTATTTGTGTGTATTTTTAACTACATCTTCACCTTTTAATGGAGTCCCAGGAGTCTTGTATTTCCTTGTATATCAGAAGCCACTCTTTCTTGTCAAAGATCTCTATGTTCATTTGCCTCTGTTGCAAATTGGATTTTTTAGAACAGAAAGGTGTTTCTCAGTCATAAGAATTTAGGCGTATTATTTATTTGCTCTGTTGAGAACCAAGAAATTTGCTTCTTAAAGAAATGTGTAACATACAATTTACCAGCCCAAAGACAATGGAAGGCATTTAAGTGTATACTTCATGGCTCCAATAACAATTAATGAGACTTGAAATGCTTAAACTCAGGCTGTATTTTCATCCTGACAATGGCAAAAATCAGGTACAATTACCATTCGAATGCTTATCAAATTTCCCAGATGTGGTTCTGATATCAGGAACCAATCCCAATGTTTGTATAAATCAATATATTTTTCAGATCGGTGAAATGTTGAGCTGATTGAGCTAAATTAGGTTGCCTCCCTGCCTCCAGCTACAAAAATATGAAGTCTCTCACACACTCTGGCAAGACAACCTTTTCATATAATATGAAATTAATCCTTTGTCTGCTTCAGCCTGCTTACTCCTCTGCTTCGTATTCATTCTTAGATACTGACTCTATTCCCATGCATTCTTGTCTATCTATCTCCCTACATTTCATTGGGCTGAGCACTAGCACAAAAAAGAAATCGTATGCATTTTCAATAAATTAAATATGGAAATGACCTTAAGGGGAAAGTTGGAAAGGAATCAATGTGTGCATTAATTACGGCAATTCATTACCTGAATAAATGCAGAATACAATCCCCCTCTTCCCTCTTTGTAGGGAGGGAAGATGTTTACAAGAGACAAAGGGTTTTGATCCTATGATGATAATCTGCAGATTTCTCTTCCTTCCTTTTTGAAAGTGTGACTTCCATCTCCTTGGAGGGAGCTCTAGGGGATATCCTAGGCTGAGATCAATTTCCTCAACCTGCAAAAGCAATGAATTATTGAGGCTGAATATAAAGCCCCCACTCCTGCTGCAAAATCGCAGGTCATATGATCCATGCCTTTCTCCCTCTCATTTTGAGGATGAAGATGCAGGTTTTGCTCCCCTTCTTATGTGCCAGGAAAACAACCAGATGTGTGAAATCGCATCTCCATTGCTTTTAAATATAAAAAGATAATGCCTTTGCATTATTCCCTGTGCAAGATGCTGGGGAAGAGAAAGCGACATGCAAATGAAATCTGTAGTTTCCCAGAGCACAAACAAAAGGACTACATCATGTAGAGCATTCCCTCAAATGTATATATCCTTTGGCTGTGAACGCTACCAATGAGGTTATTTGGAGGCTAGGTAAAAACATTTATATCAAAGAATAAATATTGTAATCACGATTGTATCAGAGCAACAAATTCTATCTGAAATTACAGTTTTGTGGCAGGAATTCAAAGTGTCTTCCTTGCACAGCCATGCACAGTTTGCATGGCCGAAGCGCAGAGTCGATGCAAACCTCACTTTGAGCTTCTCTTGGAATATTGTGACTCATCTTCACTATTGGAATCTTAAATCCTGCTAAGGGTTGATAGACTGGGGAGAGGATTATATGCTGTTAAGACTGCATACCTTTTTCACAGGAGGGGTTGCAAATATATATAAACACACACATAGAAAGCATTGTAAGCTGTTAAGGATGTATATATATCTTGGACACCGTGTGTGTGTGTGTGTGTGTGTATGTGTGTGTGTGTGTGTGTGTGTGTGTGTATATATATATATATATATGCACACACACCCCCCCACACACACACATTGGTGGTATGTATGCATATGTGTATAATATATACACAAGTGCATATACACATTTGATTCCTCCTCTATATATTTATTAGTGGTTCATAGATACACATGATGGTCCAATCATATATATCTATATCTATATAGAGATATGTCTGTATAAATAAAAATGCAATGTTTTTGTGGGATTAACATAATTCAAAAACCACTGGACAAATTATCACCAAATTTTGACACAATACACCTATCAGGCCAATAAGTGACCATCACTCATAAAAACACTGGAAAACACAGTGGAAGAGACTTTAAAAGCCAAAAAATTTAAAAAATCATCACAATGCATGCACATAACCACAGATACACACACGTATATACACACAAAACATATATACACAGACTGAACCACAGCAATGTATGGCAGGGGATGGCTAGTGTGTGTGTGTGTGTATGAGAGAGAATAGTTATATTGAGAGTGGATAACTAAGTATTGATACATATTTTCAGGGATACTATGTGTGTACACATATACACACGGGGTATGTAGGTGTACACATGCATTTGCACACACATGTATACACATTTAACTATCCCCTATGGTTCCCTCTCTCTATATTTTTCTGTGATTCAATTTTACACCCACACACACACACACACACAGAGTGGGTGATAGATGGTTCCCCCCTCCCCCTCTCTATATATACACACACACAGATATGTACATACAGGATAATACATATGAAGAATTCATTGGTTTTATATATATACATACACACACCACTCAATTCTATGGGCAGGAGGAAGCTGCCCATAGAATTGAGTGGTGTGTGTGTATATATATAAAACCAATGAAAAGATGATCTGCGTCTCCCTTGAATCAGTGTTATCTCCCCTCTCTTCCCCATTTCGACTAACATGGTGTGGGGCTGCTGCCTCGCCGCCGGGGCAACACACACATTAGGGACCCTCGACACACTCCGGCTCTTTTAATTGGATGATGTCCAAAATGGCAAGTAATTAAGAATCAATTTGGGGCCATTAGGAAGGGAGGCTGGCTAGCCAGGGTTGCATATTTCAGAGGAGTGAGGTTTTTTTAATGAGAGGAGAGGGGAAGAGAGGAAGGCAGGGAGAGAGATTAAAGATAGTGCAGGGACTGCCTGGTGCTGAAGCTAAAACAACTGATGCTACAAGGAAAGATGCTGAACTCGGAGTCTGCTCTAATTGATCTCCTTACTGTTTTGGAGGAAACTTCTTTTTTTAAAAAATGCAGGTATTTACTAAGCATCAGTGGCTCAATAGCTATTTATAAGGATTAGAAATCAGAGCAGCCATTCCAGCCTCCTCTTCCCCCTTTACTCTCTTCCCAGTGGAAGTGCATGTTATCTCTTTCCAGACATGTTCACCTTACAACTGTCACGCCATTTTCTCTTCTCCAGGCTCTGCGGTCCCCGCAGCATCTGCTTGTTTATACTGTGCTGTCAGCAGATGGCATTTTAAAAACCCACACATGCTCCCCACCCTCCGGCTTGTTAATGGGAGCTGGAAGGAGAAGTATGAGTTCCTTTGCTCATTCGGATTCATAATTGAGCCTTCCTATCTCGACCCTCCACATCTCGCTTTCTTCCCCCCTTTCCCATCTTCCCTTTCCCTAATGCTATAGAGGAAAAGCTGAAGGTTGCAGGCTGGATGTGCCCGGTTGTATTGGAAGAGTCGGATATTTACTATTGGAGTGCTAATGCAATAAATCAGATCTGAATGCTCTCTCAATATTATTTCTGCTTCATACTTCAGTTTCTCCATGAACGTATATCCCTAAGGGGAAAAGAAAACTGGGCCCAGTTCCTTAGCACGGAACAACACAGACAAAAATGTAATGCTGGAATGTAATGTTTTTAAAAAGATCTGAACAAAAAAACACAACTTCTTGGAGAGTTATTTATATTCCCTGCTTGGAAAATAGGAAGATATACTCTTTAAGCGAATCCTTATGGGAGGAGCTGAGCCTCAATAAAAATAAGGTTTAAGGTTATGGTTGTGTAGTGTGAAAGGGCCTTAAATTTAGATGGTGGCCAGGGGAGCTTTTGCACAGTTAAAACTAGTGAACCAGCTGCGCCCTTACCTTGGGAAGTCTGATCTGGTTACGGTAGTCCAAGTTCTTGTTACATCCTGAATAGATTACTGAAACACACTCTCCGTGGGGTTGCTTTTGAAGACTGTTCGGAAACTCCAACTAGTCCAACAGGCAGCAGCAAGATTACTCACTGGAGCAACACACAAGGAGCATAGCCCCCCCCCCCCCCGTTGTGTCAGCTCCACTGACTGCCGGTACGCTTTTGAGCACAATTCAAAGTGCTGGCTTTGGCCTATAAATCCCTATACGGTTCCGACCCAGCTTACCTGTCCGACGTATCTCCCTCTACGTCCCACCTCACAGGTTAAGATCGTCCGAGGAGGCCCTACTCTCGGTCCCACCAGCTTCGCAAACGCGTTTGGCGGAGACGAGAGACAAGGCCTCCTCGGTGGTGGCCCCCCGCCTGTGGAACTTGCTCCCCAGTGGAATTAAATCAGCTCCATACCTCCTTTCTTTTAGGAAGAAGCTTAAATCATGGTTTTGGGACCAGGCTTTCAGACAGCAGGCATGACAGCACTTGTAATGTGTGAGAATTGACTATGGGCATGCTCTGAATTAGGTCCTTGATACTGAATTGGACTGGAAAGGGCTATACGGTTGATAATAATGTTTAAACTTGTTTTTAACTTAATAGAGATAGATAGGTAGGTAGATAGATGGATCAGGAGGTCTGCTGGGAGTTGCGGTCCAAGAATAGGTAGAGAAGGAAGAAAGGGGAGAAAGAGGAAGGGAAAGGTGGGGGTGATGGAAGGGAAGTAGAAGAGAAAGAAGGAAGGAGAGAAAGAAAAAAGGGAAGGAAGGAAGGAAAGAGGGAGGAAAGGCAGGAGAGAAAGAAAGAAGAGAAAGAGGGAGGGAAAGTTGGCCACAGCAACCTGTGGCGGGTACAGCTAGTATGGTATAAAACAATTAAAACATCTCCACCACTGCTCAGGTTAGTGAGACCAAGGTTCAGTTTAGAAAGTGTAGTCCAATTAGATTATCCAAATATATGACAGTGTGGACTTAGATAACCCAGTTCAAAGCAGATATTGTGGGATTTTCCGCCTTGTTATTCTGGGTTATATGGCTTTGTGGAAGGGTCTCCAGTTTAGTTTCTGATGTCCATGTCTTCAGTGTTTCTATCCAAACAACATGAAAAGTTGAGGTCTTATATTACTCACTGAAGGAGAACCAGCATTGTATAGTGGTTTCAGCATTCAACTATGACTGGAGACCAAGTTTTGAATCCCTGCTCAGCCATGGAGTGACTTTGGGTAAGTCATACTCTCCCAATGTCAGAGGAAGGCAAAGGGAAACCTACTCATAACAAACCCTGCTAATCCAACCACAGTTTTCGGCTAATAATGGCCACCAGAGTGGTAATTCTTAGATTTTAATCGTGTTATTTTAATGTTTTTAACTATTTATAACTATTGACTGTTAGTTTTGATTATGTATATACTGAGGCATCAAATTGCTGCCGATTGGAAGCCACACTGACCCCCTCCCCGCGGGGCGGGGCGGGGGGGGGGGGTTTGAAAAGGGTGTGGTACAAATATTTGAAATAAATAAATAAATAAAACCCCACTAGAGATTCGCCTTTGTTGATTATGTGTGCTATCAAATAGTTTCCGATTTAGGGTGATCCTAAGATGAACCTATTAGGTATTTTCTGAGGCTAAGAATGTGTAACTTGCCCAATATCACCCAGTGGGTTTTCATGGCTGAATGGTTATTTGAATTCTGTTCTTCAGAGTTGTAGTCCAATGCACAAATCAGTACAAAGTGCTGGTTCACCTGCACACAACAATAACAACTCCTACTCACCGAAAACATGAGGCATGCCATGTGTCAGCGTTATTAGACAAATGCCCATGTTTTATAAGCAATAGTAGGGGTGATATCCTCTAAACTTCTCAGTCATGTCCATCATGTCATCTTTATTGTTTTCAGAATGGTGATCAATTCTCTTTGTTTATTCTAATTTGTTAAGGAATACCTCATGGTAATTGCAATAATTCCTCCTGTGATAAACAAAAGGGATACGTAAAACCAAATAATTTTCATGTATTTATTTTAGAAAACTATAAATTAACAGTGGTTTTGTTTTGTCTTAGGATAACAAAATGTCTGAATGATTCTTAGTCAGTGCCTTGGGGGCCATCAGAGAAGAAAGACAAAGACGCTGCTGAAGAAGGAAACTGCCACCCGTTTTTCAGCCGGTATGAAAGAATGTGTTACTTCTCCAATTCTAAAATCGCTGCTTAAGATCAGTATTCCTATGCATGCAGATGTTGTTGAAGACAAAAGAAATTCAAATACTACAATGATATTTCTGTGACTCTGCTCTTACTAATAATGCAAAGAAGGGACCCCCTCTTTGTTATTTAGCAAGATGCAGGAGGCAAAGTTAATAATCCCTCTAACACGCTTGAAAATGAAATCCACACAACCTCTAAATACAGATTCTTTAAACACTGCATCAGACTCTAATATTTATAATGTAAAGGAAATAAATGAGCATGCTAGAGGAACAAAGGATGAAAACCATCCCAAGGCAAAGGCAGTTACCAATGAATTGTGCATTTGGAAACACTTGATGAAGACATCAAGCCACGGATCATATGGCTTTGCAGTTCAACCTGAGTGCAAATGCAAAGGCTCAGCTATTCTGATATTTAGCTGCCAGATCCTGCATGCTCCATGGAAACAGCTGAAGGGCAAGTCGCCAGTACTGAAAGTCCAAAGCAAGCCCTCGGAGAAAAGTTCAATATGCCATGAATTCAACCGAATAAAATGACCAGTCAGCAAAGAAGATCCTTGCTTTTTCTATGGAGGTAGCTATCCCTACAAACATAGACACTCACTGAAGGAAAACATTTTCTCAAAAGGACTAAAGGACAATTATAGAAAGACTGAAAAAGAGAAAAAAAACCCAAAATCTCTAGATCAATCCAATTGGTTTGGGTAATGAAGGGAATAAGTGATTGGAGTATTGGAAAAAGAACAATAGTACCATGGAGTATAATGGTTCTTTTTAAAGCAGACAACAATTTAAAACCAGTTGACTCCAGAATGTGACTTACAACTTCATCACAAAGGGCTAAAATTGGCAGCGTGAACTGATTTTCACCCAGATCACTCACGGAGTTGGCTGCCTCCCATCAGATGACACCAACATTGCTCCGTGGGTGAACTAGGGGGGAACCGGCACTTGCTGCTGCCAGGGCAACACAGGAGGGGTCCCGTGTTGCCGCAGAATCCATTGGGGGAAGCTGTGTTCACCACATGTGCTCATGCTTCCCCCCATCTGATCACCATCACATGGATTCGGGCGATGCGAGGTGTGGGGTGCTAGATTCCCCATGTCCCCCAATGAAGCAGAGCGATGCCAGTAGCCTTGTGAAAACGTCAAAAGCCTGGGCATTTGTCAGGGCACCAAGGGTGGTAAAGAACCTGCTATAGATAATGCCTATTTTTGCCTAACTTTTAAAAAGCTGGCAAAATTGTCCTAAGAGAATTCACAGACGACCCTGATTCTCCTAGGCTGGGCCCAAGTTCTAAGATTTCCATGCCACGTAGCCCCACGAATTTTGGAGCTGTGGACATTAAGATAACTTGTAGATGAGAAACACTAAAATACAATCACAGGTAGAACAGAAACAATTATAAATATTCTAGGTGACCCAAACTCTTGGAACAATATAGAGAAAGAGTTCTGGTTTCCAAACTCTTGGAAACCAGAAGGGCAACTCACAAACTCAACATACAGCTACTGCTCTATATGCACATGCGTCCAGGTACAAAACTATGTTCTCATTGTGTCTATCTCTAAAATTATGGAGTATATTTCAGCCTTCTATGTAGCAAAATAAATTCCATCTCCACAAGAGGCTATGAAAACAGATGTTTGACTGAACATTATGAGGATTATCAATCAAGAAAGTAAACAACAGCATTGCATAATAATTATACAAAGAATATGCTGACAGATTTTAACAGCTGGTGAAAGACAAAGATGTAAAAATTAAAATTCACATTGGTCATAAAAAAGTTAAGTCTACAGCTGCAGGCAAGCAATGTTCTCTATTGAGGGTTACAGAAGAAAAGATATAAAGATGCTTCTGACATCATAGAGTGGGCCTGAGGAGCAAACATCATGAGCATCACCAAGAACTGTAGCTCTTACATAATAATAATAATAATAATAATAATAATAATAATAAGAAGAAGAAGAAGAAGAAGAGGAACAAAACAACAACAACAACAACAACAACAACAACAACATTTTTTTCTATGCTGCTTTATCTCCCAAAAGGGACTCAGGACGGTGTACAACAAAAAAAATCAGCAAACATGCCTAAAAACATACATAATAAAGCACTTCAAATAATAAGCAATCAAATAGAAAACATCAAAATATACTTATAAAACAACTCAAAATAGCAGATGAGAAATTTAAATATACAAAATAAATAATCAGGACACATTTCTCTCATTTAAAACATATTTAAAACAATATCAATTACACCTAATTTCCAGTGAAGTAATCCTGAGTGGATGTGCAGGCAATGGCTAATGAATTATCATGTGAGAGAGACAGACCATACCAACAGAACTTCATAGAACTTCAAAAGTTACTTTAAAAATAATGAATTCTTTCCCATAATTTTATACTGTAATTTAAAAGTAATTTGCTAGCATCACAGTGTTAAACAAGTAACTATTTCTGCTATTTGCTGCCTTGCATCTTCCTTTTTCATTACTTTTCATTGCTTTTTTAAAAGTCCTTTGGATTTATGGCACCTCACTTGAAAAATCAATGTCAAGATGCATTCAAACCTCTTAAAAGGTTATTTTTTTGAGCAACTAGAAAATATTACTTGTTATGGAGTGGTTTTGATCCAATGTTAGAAAGGTAGTGTTAACCTTTGTTAGCAAAGTAAGTCAACTTGTTACCTGTTCACTTCTATTACTTGGTTCTTCGATCTTAATATTAAATTTATCAGGAGAATATCACTAGGTGGAACTTGACATCCCTTACGCTTGTTACATCATTCTCTACTAATGTTGACCTAAACATATATGAAAGAATCAATCTTGGTATCTGCCGTAGAGGTTTCCCATGATGCTATTCTTGTCAGAAATGCTGTTGCAGGAGTGAAATGTCTGAGCCGGAACATCATTGCCTTTGGCAGATATTAAGAGGTACATTAACGGAGAGACTAAAGAGCAGAAACGTGAACTCAAGAAAGATTCACTGGCATTCTAGGGAATTCTCCTCAGACAGGACTTGAAAGATGGCATCCTTGCTGATCCAAGGAAAATACTTACTTATTTACTTACTGAGGCAATTCCTCCTTGACCAAGTAAGATTGTCCTCCAAGTTTAGTGTCCTGGTGGTGGGTATGCAGGTGACTGTGGAGCCCTATTCTTGACCTGCATGTTCTCCCGCAGTGAGGGCATCGGTTTCCAGGTGGGAGGCAGTCCCAGTTGGGGTTGGCTTGACGCACCTTCCCCTTGGCATGTTTCTCTGTTTCGCCCTCCATTTGTCCCAACTCACAGCACTGAAATGTGCAATTTGAGTTGTAACTCGAAATGTTTTTCAAGAATTTGAATTCTACACATATGGAAGAGCCAGATGGTAATCTTGTCTGTCAGCCAAAATAACTGACCCTTTGCGTATGGTTTTGGAACAGGAATGGTGCAAAGGCTATTGGTTCATACAACTACACATCTACGTACAATCAATTATTGGTAGTACAGCCACCATGTTTTATTCCTCCCTGATTATGCCTGCTGACACCATACTATTAACTCACTAGAGATCGCTTCATACTAAAGGTATGAGTAGATGAGGAGTGAACCTGGCATCTAAATATGTAAATGCTTAATTCAGTTTGTTTGGAAGAAGATGGAATATTTTATATGTGTGCCTGGATTTTTTTAACTTCATAAAAGATTCCTTCATTTTTAAACAACAGAAACAACAATAATTCAACCAGAGAAGTCAGAAATAGCAAAACAGAAGGTGGGTGGAGGCATGTGTGCCCTCCTGGTGAGGGGCAGTGGGGGAGTCAACTGCCCCTCCTGGTGAGGGGCAGTGGGGGAGTGTGTGTGTGTTGTTGCCCTAAGCCTTGCCACTATGTAGATCAAGTCTGTTCTGATCAGAATTCGCAAAAACTGAAAACCATAAGCATCTCTATTGTTTCTTTTATATTTTAGAATTCAAAAGCATATTTTGTAGATTACATGTAAATTAAGTATGATAGGGATTTATCCTCCCAGTTTATTTGGCAGCAGTTTGTTACCTCATATCTTTGTGATCAGAACTGCACCTGGAATTTGCTGGATGGAAAATCTGGGCTCTACCAACCAAGCTATGCTCCTTCCCAAAGAAAAGTCTCAAGGCCAACATGTGCTCTTGACAGAACAAGTATTTTGGTCATATCACTAGATCACTATCACTGGCACATGCTGACCATTTCTAGATCTTTGAAGAGAATGTGTTTTGTAACCTCACAGTGGATAAGATCTTCTGAGAGACCCTGCTCTCAGTCCCACCTACTTTACACATGCAGTTGGTGGGGACAAGAGACAAGGCCTTCTCAGTGGTGGCTCCTCTACTCTGGAACTCTCTCCCCAGTAAGATCAGATCAGCACCTTTCCCTCCTGGTCTTTAGAAAGAGAACAAAGACAAGGTTATGGAACCAAGCTTTTGACTAGTAAAGTAACACAGTACAAGAAGTAAATATTGAATATGTGTCATTGACATCTGGAGTGGCCCTGTCTATGAGTTTCGATCATATGATTTTAATGTTTTTATTATGTGTTTTTAATTTTTATACTTTATGTTTAAATGTCCTTTTATGTTATGGAGAATTTGTCCTATTATATTTTATGATTAGTCAAACATTGTTTGATATATGATTTGGTAAGGCACTGAATTTTGCCATTATTTTTGTAAACCACTTTGAGTGCCCCCAGGGGTGAGAAAAGAGGTATATAAATACTGTAAATAGGTAAATAAAGTACTCCTGGTGGTACAGTAGGTTAAACCGCTGAGCTGCTGAGCTTATTGACCGAAAGGTTGCAGGTTCAAATCCGGGGAGCGGTATGAGCTTCCGCTGTCAGCCCCAGCTTCTGCCAACCCAGCAGTTCGAAAACATGCAATGTGATTAGATCACATTGCGGGGACAAGAGAGCGGGCCTTCTCGGTGGTGGCCCCCCGGCTATGGAACTCCCTCCCTGCTGAAATCAGACAGGCGCCTTCCCTCATGGCCTTCCGCAAGGGCCTGAAAACCTGGCTCTTCGAAAAGGCCTTCAACTAAGTGCTATGTTTTTGGAATGACCACCGGAATGGACTATGACTATGAGATTGATTATGACCCCAACAAGACGAAGCGGATTTTTAGTTTAATTAGTCGTTGTATTAGTAAGATGTTGTGTTATGGTCTTGACCTTTTGTAAACTGTTGTCTTTTCTATGTTCTGTACACCGCCACGAGTCGCCCTCGGGCTGAGAGTGGCGGTTAACAAGTGCAAATAATTAAATAATTAAATAAATAAATAATAATACTGCTTTGACGGGAAGGTAACAGCATTCAATGCAGTCATGCTGGCCACATGACCTTGGAGGCGTCTATGGACAATGCTGGCTCTTTGGCTTAGAAATGGAGATAAGCACCACACCCCAGAGTTGGACACGACTGGACTTAATGTCAGGGGAAAACTTTTACCTTTACCCTAAGTAAATAAATAAATATGTATACAAAATACAATATTTACTTTTTTAAAAGTTATGTTAAAATGACTCATTTGTATTTTATTGGATTAAAAATACTTTATTAGTGATCCAATGCTTCCCTTTTAACCACATAACAAACCAGCTAGTGCTTCAAATTATGAATGTTAAAAAATGAAAAGTACCATCAAGACTGTGCCTTTCTTCGCACCAGTCGCTGAATCCTCTCACAGTCCACTGGCATTTGCAACGCTGGGTGAACTCTCTCTTTCGATT
The DNA here is from genome assembly GCF_037176765.1 of Anolis sagrei. Lineage (NCBI taxonomy): Eukaryota > Metazoa > Chordata > Lepidosauria > Squamata > Anolidae > Anolis > Anolis sagrei. Next base: position 190,694,279 of record NC_090021.1, read on the forward strand.
TGTGTAGTGCACATCTCCACTTTAAATAAAGTGGCAAACTAATGTGTTTCAGCAGAATCTATGTCCCCATGGCACTGGAATGGCTTGACAGTCATTCATTTCAATGATAGTAATTGTGGACAATACATATTAGAGCATGTACCCTTGATGCGAGCGCATTGTTGGCAGAGGAAAGACAAATGGTCCTACAAACAAACAATGCATTGGGCATTGCTTCAATACACAATGCATTTTGAAGAACATCTGCTTGCTATTTTCAATGGTGAATATATTACAAACCTGGATAGAAACCAGCTTGTTGTATATCTTGGGGAAAAATGAGTGATTTAAACCCATTTCTAATGTATCTGGTAGGTAAGCAATAACTTGATTTGCTGAGTGGGAGAAATTTATGTGTCTAATGCATTAGGCAAATAAAAACATCCTCATTCTCTAATAAAGGCGAGGAGAACGTCTACGGTTGCAGATAAATAAATTACTTAAGACGGCCAGAACAGGGTTGCCAAGGCATTTTCTCATACATGTTTCAAAAAGATGATTTACTCTGTCCCTCCAAAAACATTTTTGTCAAAATATTTGAGTGTCCAGGTTATTGTATCAGGTAACGCAAAGTTTGCAGAAGAAAATTTAAGGAAGTTATAAATGCATTCAATTTGCATTCAGCATTATTTAAGGGAATGTTTTGACTTATCAATATGACTACACATTTATTACTGAGCAAGAATGCTTCTATTTGCTCAATATAATGCATTAGATCCATAAATTCCAGCCACTCCACAAGTCAGGCTGTTGCCTGTGGGTTTAAATCAGTCACATTTGGAGATATATTGCAACTGATTTGGTATACAGACTGGCTGCCCAAAGTGTGCATCCTATGATTCACTAGAAATGGACCTGTTAGGAAGAAACACAAAATATTGACATGGAACAACTACGGTACTGCTTCCATGTGAGCCATTCTTCTCTGGATTAATACGATTTAGTCACTCATTTATTCCTGAGCTTTCAAACATTTATAGCAAACTCTTCCACTCCCGTGTTCCCGTAATGTGGCCCTGTGTTCTGAATTATAGCAACCTTTTAAAAGTAAATATATAGAAGATGACACTGGGTTATCAATCACGGGAAGATTGTTCACCACACCATGGTAGAAATACTGAATGATTACTTTGTGGGTGATCTAGGCTCAGTGTGTCTCTAAGTTCAAGGACAACGGTTTACTGTATTTACATTTAGTTTTGGTACACGGCACATGTGATAATACATTCATTCCTAAGAGCCTAACTGCAGAACATGTTGAATGTTGTAATGTACTGCTGTCAACAATTGCTAAAGTGGTTCTTAATGAAATAGAAAACAAAGTCTTGTTTTAAACTTTCATTTGTATGTTGAAAACTGCATGGTGATGACAGAACTCTGGAATAAATAATAATAATAATAATAATAATAATAATAATAATAATGGCTCTGGTATAAACCAGTACAGGTGGTCCAAGTGGTAATCACCACACTGGGTGACGTGCCCAAAGATCTGAGCTGGCATTTGGAAACAATAAACATTGACAAAATCACGATCTGCCACCTTACGTGGATCTGCGCACATAATTCGAAAATATATCACACAATCCTAAACACTTGGGAAGTGTTCGACTTGTGATTCTGTGATACGAAATCCAGCATATATCTCTCATTTGCTGTGTCATACTGTGTTTTTGTGTCAATAATAATAATAATAATAATAATAATAAAATCCTTTTGGACAACAAGTTAAACATGAGCCAACAATGTGATGTGGCAGAAAAAAAAGCTAACAGGTTTTTGGCCTGCATAAATAGATCTATAGTGTCTAGATCCAGGAAGGTCTATTCTGCCTTGGTTAGACCACACCTGGAATACTGTGTCCAATTCTGGGCACCACAATTGAAAGGAAATGTTGACAAGCTAGAATGTGTCCAGAGGAGGGCAACTAAAATGATCAAGAGTCTGGAGAACAAGCCCTATGAGGAGCGGCTTAAGGAGCTGGGCATGTTGAGCCTGAAGAAGAGAAGGCTGAGAGGAGAAATGATAGCCATGTATAAGTGTGTGAGAGGAAGTCATAGGGAGGAGGGAGCAAGCTTGTTTTCTGCTGCCCTGGAGACTAGGACGTGGAACAATGGCTTCAAACAACAAGAAAGGAGATTCAATCTGAACATTAGGAAGAACTTCCTGACTGTGAGAGCTGTTCAGCAGTGGAACTTTCTGCCCTGGAGTGTAGTGAAGGCTCCTTCTTTGGAGGCTTTTAAACAGAGGCTGGATGGCCATCTGTCAGGGGTGCTTTGAATGTGATTTTCCTGCTTCTTGGCAGGGGGTTGGACTGGATGGCCCATGGGGTCTCTTCCAACTCTATGATTCTATGATTTTATAATAATAATAATAATAATAATAATAATAATAATAACTTTATTTTTATACCCTGCCCTCATCTTCATGGAGGGACTCAGAATGGCTTACATGAGGTTGAGCCCAATCAAACATAGTTAAAATATAACATACTAAAATACATAAACAACAGCATAGAACAGGATAAAACAACAACATTATAACAGAATATAAGAGCAACCATTAACCAATGATCCTGCAATAATAGTCAATTTCTGGGCACAGGTGGGCAGGCTGGTGCAAATCAGTTGTAAGGATAAGGCTGATGGATAAAGTGTGTAAGTCAAATGGCAACATTAGGTATAGAGGGCAATGTAAAATGGACCATTATAACTTTGAGTACAGAACAGTAGTTGGGGCCAAGATTATTTGGGGGATTGTCTAATCAAAAGCACAGCAGAAGGCACAAAGAATGCAAAGATGAAGAACCTCTTTAAATAATACTTTGGATTTATGTCCCTATCACACTGTTTGATTGTGGCTTTAAGATTCTTCTTTATGATTCCCCAAGACCACATCTGGCCCATTTCTTCTGAAGAGCTTGGAGGTGTTAGCGTTACTAATACATAAAGGTTGCCTCACTGAAGAAGAATTCATTATCACAGAACTGGTGAGAGAACTTTTCAGGTTTTAATTTGTTACATTAATTGAACCATTAATTATTAAAACATTAAAAAGAAATCTTTTAAAATTACTAAAAATGACTAGATTGCCCTGAATTATTCCCCAGCAATGAATCAATATAATGCAGAGTGCAAAGCATTACTAAAAACCTTTAATATTGGTGGTATTTAACAATCAAAGCAACCATTTTAATTTTAGAGTTGATAATTTTAAAGAATTTGAGATAACAAATTATTATTATTATTTGATACACAACAAGATTAGTACACAGCAAACAGTATCACTATGCAAACAGTATCACACGTCGGACATTTCTCAAGTGTCTAGGACTGTGTGATGTATCGGTGAATAATGCATGCAAATCCAAGTAAGGTGGTCTTTTGCACTTGACAGATGGTCATTTTATCTGCTCCAATTGTTTTTAAGTACAGGCCAAGATCTTTAGGCACTGTACCCAGTGTGCCAATCACCACTTGGGCCACCTTTACTGGCTTGTGCCAGAGTCTTTGCAGTTCGATCTTTAAATCCTCCTATTGTGTAATGATGATGATGATGTTTAGGTTGCTATAAGTTTTTCGGGCTGTGTGGCCATGTTCCAGAAGTATTCTCTCCTGACGTTTCGCCTATGCATCCAATGCTTACCATAGATGCAGGTGAAATGTCAGGAGAGAATGCTTCTGGAACATGGCCACACAGCCTGAAAAAAATTACAGCAACCCAGTGATTCCGGCCATGAAAGCCTTCAACAAAACATAATAATGTTTATTTATGCCCTGCCTTTTCTCTCCACAAGGAGACTCAAAGTGTCTTATTTTCATGAATTATGACTAAATCTTGTTCCTTAATAATAGGTGCTTTGATATCAACCATTAGTCTATTCTGTCAACCAGAGATTAAAGGCAACCCCAGATACCCATGATCAACTACTTCTTTACATCTGCTTTACTAAGGCCTTTTCTATACTGCCATATGGTCCAGATTATCAAAGCAGATAATTCACATTATCTGCTTTGAACTGGATTATATGAATCTGCACTGTCATATAATTCAGTTTAAAGCAGATATTCTGGATTTTATATGGCAGTGTAGAAGGGGTCTTAGAAACTTTCAAGCTTTCTGTCACCTACCTGGCTCACCTTATGAGACAGTTGCCAAATCAGTTGAAGGTGATCTGTTCAGATGGCGATTGGGACACAAGAAAGAAGCTATTTCCATTCTCATCCCACCACTGAGCAAGGCTGCAACAAGGACTCCTTGTGCCCCATTTGGAAGTTGAATTGACTCCCTTTGCCTGATCTGGCTGCTGGCTCTTAAAGTGGACTAAGATGGCATATATTTAGGTTAACAGTAAAATAGTGGTCTTACTGAATATCAATCAGTTACAGATCCATAATTCTATGTTATGAACCTGTAATTGTACTACTGAATACTAGTCAATCTCTGAAAGAAATGTACTAGACCCCAACTATACTAAGTATTTCTTAATAAAAATATGTTTAGCTAAGCATAAATGTTAAAATCACTTGTCCTCCACTTTAAACGGATACCAAAAGTATACAAAGTGGATGAGCAAGAAATGAAAATCCTAATAGGTTTAATTCTCTGTAATCAGCTATGAAACAGACCAACCAGCATACATTTTGATATAGAAGGCTACATTTATGGGATAATATAGATTCACAAGAAATCTGGGGAAAAATAAAAATAATTAGGAGTCAGGTCTAAAAATATTTTTAAGATTTTTTAAAAAAAAAATCCAATATTTTGAATCTCAGGAACATACTTTTAAAAGGAAGAAGTTAGATGAACTCTCACAATTCTTTTTAAATAATGAAGTCAATCCATTATTCTTCTGAATAGTCAACAGGAAAACAAACCAATTGTTATATATGACCTCTCTCACAAAATGTTAGGTTTCATCTGCTTTCTAAAAGAATATGTAGATAAACATCTATTTTGGGCTATTTATTTTAGGATAGCCCAAAATAGATATTTATCTATTTACAACAGGTGCTTCAAAAGCAGTGGGTATTGGCTGAAAAGTGCTGATTTCTTCTTTTGTTTTCTATCCCTCTGCCCCAATATTTATTTATGCTCTAAATAAATAAATAAATGTTATATTATATTATATTGTGGTGTTAATGTATTGTATATTAATTGGCATGATTTTTCGTGCTTTATGTTCACTGAGTTATTTCTTGTTTGAAGTTATATTGAGTTTATTTCCCTCTATGTTTTGTTTTGATTGTCTATTTGGTTTTGGCATTGAATATTTGCCATTTTGTTAGTCTTGTAAACCGCCCTGAGTCCATTTGGGGAGAGAGGGTTGGTTATAAATAAAGTATTATTAGTATTATCATTATTATTATTATTAAAATACTAGTGTCTGCTCTCAAGTTTAAACTGCAATTCAGAGCTATTACATATGGGCAGATTTCAGTTTGGGCCTTAAAGGACTGTCTAAGGTGCTGAACTCTTTGCTCCAAACTGTATTCAGCACTTTGGATAGCTCCTTTAAGGCTACTCAAAATGTAGAGTCATGGAAGCCAACAGCCATTACTGGAAAGAGCAGCTGATCCTCTTTCTATTCTCCACAGATGAAATCCCAGTTCTGCAGTTCTGCCCCTTTGAACTGTGGGAGTGGATTGCTTTATAAGGATGATTATGAACAATCTTGGAAGATAGCAATCATCCTTGCATGGTTACCCAAGGGAAAAGCATACCCTGTCTTTGCTTCAACTGGCTCCATACTGTCAGCTGTGGAAGTCAATGTCTTTCTAACATAGGCTCAGAAATAATTTTCTTGTTGTTTAATGCTGAAGAGCAAGCCTGGGTTCTGGGGGGATATAACATGACTGACACTCGGGGTGTTCAATTTAGCTAGAGTGTGCTGCTTGTATTGCTTCAGAGGTTGATATACTGTAGCATTTGACACTGATAGTGATGAGTGTTGTGCAATGTCAACTTTGAGATGAAATGTTAAAGTGCCTGTGAAAGAGGAAGGCCATTTAAGAGCCCGATCTTTCCGACTAGTCACTGGCTGGGAGGAAGCCAGGTCTGGTTTAAATTTTCTTACTGTAGAAAGGTGGGGGTGGGTATGACTTATGGCTTTCTGTAATGCCCCCATCCCATGGGATGAAACATACATTTTTAACAATGAGAATAATAATAACTTCACCCTTGGATTAGGGGGGAATTCACTTGGATCATGCAAAGGGAAAGCTATTGAATTTCTTGTCATTAATAAGTGTCACATCTTCAAGAAAGATGGCTTAAGGAGCCTTCACCTGTGTTTGCCACTCCAGCTCATCCCAAGGATCTCTTGCCACCATGGCATGTTTATTGGGAAGCTCTGTAAATCAAGAAGTCATTGGCATAAAATGTTCAAGTATACAAATATCTGTAAACTCTTTGTCAGTCCAAAGAGTTTATAGATCATGGGATTTTCCTATTATTAATGCTTGCAACCTTTGCATACTCAGTGGGATTTATACTGCATGCTACTCTTTTGGAGTTTAGATGCACCGGGTTTATGGTAGCCACCTATTCATTTGTGAGCTTGTTCACATTCCCTCTCTCCCTACATCACATAGCCTTTTTCTTTGTTCTCTGCAGTCTTATCTGCTTTCACACCTCTCTGTCTCCTTGCTTGGTTTCCATGAAGAAGATGTGACGGACATGATCCAACCCTCCTGATACTATGTAGTACTTTTCTTTTCTTTGCCAAGAAGATGAACTTGTGTCGATTATGCACAAGTATTTGTGAGTAAAACTACTTTTAGATACTATATGAAGACTACTAAGTTTTATTTCTTTCTCCATTAGATGGTGTGTGTGAGATGGAGTGGGTTGGTGAGATGGTCATGCTTCTGCCTAGTGCATTAGTGTTGGGAATTAAGAGCTGTTAGGCTCAAAATAACCCTTTCTGAGGGTGATTCCACCAACAATATAGTAGAGTGCAGGACGCACAGTTCATAAGCAGAAGAAACTTACATGTAGTGAGCAAGGATTGGCTTCCATTCAACAGGATGGAACAAGATTGTAGATCCACAACTCATAGGATCAAAAATAATATGTTTATTCAAGATAAAAGAAATCCATTCTAGATAGGAAAGGTTCTTGGAGCTAAGTAGCTTCACTGAGCTATCTTCTAAGGAAAAGGAAAAAGGAAAAATAATAAAAGTAACTATATCTACTACATCTTGCCTTAGAAGATCATGGCAAGATGCTCCCTCACTCTAGAGAAGACAAAAAGAGAAGAGACCGGAAAATGGAGACAGGCCACATGGCCAGCCCAGGGTAATAAAAATACCTTTAAAAAAGGAAGTTACGTTTCCCTGAAGATATCACATTCCTAGGTATTCAAAGGGGGAGGAGATAGTGGCATGCAAAGATGAGTAGGACAACCCCCTTCTTAACCCCTTCTTAAAATAAACTAGTTAGAGGAAATTGGGGAGGAATCCCTCAGTCTATCCAGGCTAACTATTCATTGAGAGCTGGAGACTTGTGCAGTCAGGGACAAAACCCAACAATTAGGTTTCTGTATTACAGTCTCATATATTGTTGTATCATGACTATCAGTTAACTAATGCACTCCTGAATGAAGCCTGTTTAAAGAATTAAAAAAAAAAAAAGGAGAGTCCACTACTTCCCAAGGCAAGCTATTCTAGGATCTCATAGTAAAATTCTTCCTAATGTTTAAGTGGCATCTCTTGTCTTGTAATCTGAATCCATTGGTTCATGTTCATGTCTCTGGAACAAAGTAAAACACGCTTGCTCTATCTTCTACTTTATATCTTTTCAAATATTTGATTATAGCTATGATATTCCCTCTCAGTTTTATTTTCTCCAAACTAAACATACTAGGTTCACCATTAGGATTGGCTTCTAGACTTTTCACCTTTCTTTTGGACACATTATTTATTTATCTAAAAAGTGGTTCCCAAATTTAGATCGTACTCTAGCATCACATTCCAATTTCACACAAAGAAATGGAATCTCAATTGTGTCTCATAAGCAGATGAACAGATGGAACTATTATTTATAAAGGGATGGCTTTGTTCCCACTGATTTCCATAAAATATAATAAATGGACGGTAATTGGTAAAGGTGTTGGTGGAAAGCCAACTTTCTCTGTCCAAGAAATAGAAGAGACAACGATGAGGGAGCAGGTTAAATTCTCATCATCGTGATGTCTCTGATAAGGGTCCTTATCAGACAGCAGTATTGAGAGGAATTGTGAAGTTAAGAGAGGAATCGGGAGCTGATCATACCTTCCAGTCCTCCCACGCTCATTTTTTTTGGTTCTTTTCTCATCAGACTTAGTGTTTCCCCGTAGGTGCCTGCTAGCTTCCTCATCAAACATAGGCAATAAGTCTCTACCCTCAGCTTTTTTTCTTCATGCAAATCTGTCAGAATCCCTTTCCATGGGATGGAATAGTTTTGCATCTAAACCCATTGGAGTTTTGAGACAGGGGTGTTGTTTTAAACCATTGCTTTCCATGGAATCCAATTGTTCCACATCTAAACCCACTGGACTCCTGAAACAGAGGTTCTGTTTTAAACCATTGCTTTCCATGGAATCCTCTTGGGAAATCTGAACTTTTAGGCTCAAAAATAACCCTCAGTTGGGGTGATTTCTCCATAAATATAGCAGAGTACTAGAAATAAACTTCATAACAAGCAAAAACTTATTTGTGGCGAGCTGGGATTGGCTTCTATTCTTCAGGGTGGCTAAGGATTGCAGAGTCAGAACTTTAGATTCAAAAATATTTATTGAAGTAAAATAAATACATTCTTGCAACAACAACAAAAGGTATTGGAGCTAACTAGCTTACCATGCCTCATCTTCTAAAGAAGGTAAAAGGTAAATAAGTCCACACAGCCACATTTTGCCTAGAGAGAGGCAAAATATGCATCCTCATAGATAGAAAGAAAAGCCGAAGACTCTAAAATGGTGGAGACCACATGGTCAACCCAGCCAATTTAAATTTGAAAGGAAGTTCCCTCACAGAATTCCATTGCTATGTCATCAAAAGGGGAAGGAGACAGTGGCTAGCAATGAAGAGGAAAGACAGAGCCCTTTAGGGAAAACATGCATAGGAATGTGGGGAAAGGAATCCTTCAGCTTAGCCCTGTCTCTAGCCTAGTTACTCATTGAGGACTGGAAACTTGATGACACAAGAGACTTGTGCAGTCCAGGGATGAAACCCAACAAATCCAGTAGTTCTGCATCAAAATCCATTGGACCCTTGAAACAGGGTTTTGAACCACTTCTTTCCATAGGTAAAGGTAAAGGTTTTCCCCTGACATTAAGTCCAGTCGTGTCCGACTCTGGGTGTTGGTACTAATCTCCATTTCTACACCAAATAGCTGGCTTAGACACCTCCAAGGCCATGTGGCTGTCATGACTGAAAGGAATGCCTTTACCTTCCCGTCAGAGCGGTACCTATTGATCTACTCACATTTGCATGTTTTTGAACTGCTAGGTTGGCAGAAGCTGGGAGCTCACACCGCTCCCCGAATTCAAACCTGCGACCTTTCGGTCAACAAGTTTAGCAGCTCAGCGATTTAACCCACTACGCCACCGGGGGCTCCATAGGAAGGAGTAATCAATCATGCATTTCTATAAACAGGGATGATGGCTCCATACTAAGTACAATATTATAATCGGAACAAACCAGCAAAGGAAAACTGCATGTTCTCTGTTCTACAATGCCTCTATTATGCTATATCTGTCATTAATAATTAAAAAATTGGAAAGGTATTATGCTCTTCTGTAAAGAGGGATGACAGCTTTCTTCTAAGGGCAGCTTGCTGCTAAGGACTGCCCATCATAATGCCCCTTTTCACCATGGCAAGCTCTAAAACAGAATGGAGACTGTCACTGTCCAATGTCATGATTGCTCTGTAGTTCTGTGATGGGGGACGAGACTGGAATTTGTCTGATGGCAGCTGTGACTCCCAGTAAATTTATGGTGAATCTCTGTAAAATGGTGGTCGTGGTGGTGGGGAGGTAGACTGTAAGTGTGATGAGGTGGATCTGGTTCTTAGTTGTTTTTTTCCAATATGTTTTTTTTTATTTAGAATATATTGCTCATAGAAGAGCTGACAGAAAGGAGGGAGTGATAAGGGTAAAGGGGGATAGGAAAAAGGGAATGGTATATATGCGAAGGGTGGGTACAAGATTGTACAGGCATCATACAATAAAATACCAAAGAGATCCAACATCAAAGAAAGTACAATCCAGAATAGCTGTAGAAAGAGCAGACATAAAACCAAAAATGGGTTCTTGCTACTTGTGGAAATTGATAGTTTTGGGGGCATTTTTTTTTTTGGGGGGGGGGGGAATTCCTCACTGGTGCAGCACTATTAAGGGATAATCTAGTGCAGAATTCTATCACAATTCCATTTTTGACCAGAAGCACTCTACCAGGCCTGGCCAACCTGTGGCCCTCTTGGTATTTGAGCCTCTAACTCTCAGAAATCCCAGCCAGCTTACCAACTGTTAGAAATTGTGGAAGCTGAAGTGCAAAATATCTGCAGTGCCACAGGTTGGCCAGGCCTGCCTCTAGTTTAAAAGTTTCTAATTTAGCAACACATTATTTTTCTCCATTTTGTGTATTCTATTTTTTAAATTATTCTCCAGTTCGAAAGGTAAAGTTCCTGCCATTCTATTGAGGTTATTGGCACTGCTTGTAGCACTCAGAATTAAACTAAATAGTATCACAACCCCTTAATATTACAAGCAGTTTGGACACTTCTATGCCTTCGGAAACCCCTCAAGAGTAGGCTGAGGCATAGAATGTGACAAAATGCAAGATCGATGCAATTCGACAAGCTCAGGCTGTGTTACAATGATACTACAAAATGATGTTTTCAGTATCGTGGTGAAAACACACCTTTAAAAAAACACTTAGGAAACCCATCAGTTGATAGCCATCATGCTGACATATGATGACTGGATCCAGGTTCTGAGAACTTTATATATCAGAAAGGCTGTGCTTTTGAATTGCTCCAGACAGTGTGGAAGCATGTATAATTTATGGGCAAATGCAAATAGCGGCAGTTATCTGGCCACTGGAATTATAAAAAGATCTCCAGAGAGGTACTTCATGCCAACAGTACTACATTCTTTTTGTGCAGGAGACTTAAAGCAGCTGTTGCCTTAAATTGCTTTGTACTGTGAATGTCAAAAGATAAGGGTAGTTTCCATATGAATGAATCTATGACCCATTCTCCATGTGGTCAGGAATCTCGGAATGACTGTAGCAGCATTTTGTTTTGACATCTGCTGAAGTCATCGGCAGAGAGCCAATTTTCAAGTGCCCCTCAGTGCAAGTGCAAGCTCACTCTCCCAGTGGTGGGACCTGGCTTGGTTTCAGCACTAGACATTAAAGAAGTCCGCAGTTGCAGTTTTCATGTTCCATATTGTTGCTCCAAGAAGAAGCCACCAAGTGCTGTTAGGAGAAAAGTGAGTAGAGGCAAATGAGTGTGTGCAATACTAAAAAAGGGGGGGGGGGTTTGTTAGAGGAATTATTTGAGTTGTCAGTTGGAAGCTTCTTGCTATAGGTAAAGATAAAGGTTTTCCCCTGACATTAAGTCCTGTCGTGTCCGACTCTGGGGGTTAGTGCTCATCTCTATTTCTAAGCCAAAGAGCTGGCATTGTCCATAGACACCTCCAAGGGCATGTGGCCAGCATGACTGCATGGAGTGCCATTACTAGGGCTGGGCGGTTTCGTTTCGTTAATTCGTAATTCGTTAATAATTCGTTAATTTTTTCAATTACAAAACAATAACGACCATTCTGGAGCAATTATTAAAAAAAACGAATTTTCAAAAACGTTTTGTAAATGCTTCGTATTTCGATATTGTATTCGTTTCGTTATTGTTCTGAGGTCGTTTCGTTATTATTTCCGCATGTCTGGGCCAGTTTTATGGTTTAATTAGTGAAAAAAAATTATAATATCACACCAACAGTCAACAACAGAGGGAGAGGGAAGCTTCAGAAGTTTTTGGAGGTTTTTTAGCGTATTTCGCGGTCGCGTCCGCCATTAACGAATCGATTCGTTATTGTTTCGGAAATCGATTCGTTAATTTTTTACCATTTACGAAATTTCGTAAATATCGAACTTTTTAAAAGGAAAATTTTGTAATTATTTTAAATATAGAAACAAAAAAAAAACCCCAAATACAAATCGATTTTAGAAACAAATTTTTCCGTTGTTACCCAGGCCTAGCCATTACCTTCCCGCCAGAGCGATACCTATTCATCTACTCACATTTGCATGTTTTTGAACTGCTAGGTTGGCAGAAGCTGGGGCTAACAGTGGGAGCTCACGCCGCTCCCTGGCTTTGAACCTGCAACCTTTTGGTCAACAAGTTCAGTAGCTCCGTGGTTTAACCTACTGCGCCACTGGGGGCTTCGCTTCTTGCTATATGAAATTGTATTCATGCTCTTATATATGAATCTAGGCCTTTAACAGGGTGTAGATATGTTAGACTGAGACCCAATCCAACCCTTATCATTGTCCACATATTCAAGTGTGTGCATGCCCTTAAGTCTCCTGCCAACTTATGGTGACCTAATGAATTTCATTGTGTTTCCATAGACAAAGAATACTTCATTTGAAATATAGCCTACACCCTAGTATTCCTTGGTGGTGTATCATTCAAGTAGTAACTGGAGCTCTTCTTGTCTCATTTTCCAATGTCAGACAGGATCTTGTGCCTTCAGGATATTTAGACCCCCATACATCCATACCCTCTAATATTTCACAGATGAAAATTAGGACTTGTATGTTGATCAAGCAACATTACAGTCTGCTCAAAATAGTAAAGGTTATCAATGAGGAAGAACGTGCAAGCAAGGAAAGGCTGTAGCAGTTTGCATTTGCTTTAACTGGGAAGGGCAAAACTCCACTGCTGAGCTGACTGCAAACTACTTATGCAATTTGAACTCAATGTGCAACAAAATAAGTTGAGAAGAAAGGGCAAAAGGGGAATGTGAGAAAAAACTGTGATATTTTGAAAGCAGGTTTTTTTTGTGTGCCAGGAGTGACTTGAGAAACTCCCAGTCGCCTCTGGTGTGAGAGAATTGGCCCTCTGCAAGGACGTTGTCCAGGGGACGTCCAGATGTTTTGATGTTTTACTATCCTTGTGGGAGGCTTCCTCGCATGAAGAGCTGGAGCTGACAACTCAACCTGCTCTCCCTGGATTTGAACCAGTGACCTGTCGGTCAGCAGTTCTGCCGGCACGAGGGTTTAACTCATTGCGCCACTGGGGGCTCCTTGAAAGCAGTTGTAAAAGTGGGATAAAGGGGGATTAATTTTGGTTGTCTCTGCCAAATCAGGGCTGTTAGAGGACATGGACATGCAGCTTCCTCAGTACCCTCATAACTGCTTCTTTCTACAATCACAGGCTGACCTTGCCAGAGTCTTGTTCCTTACCAGAACACGGCCATCCTTACCATGTACTCTGGTGATCTTTTCACCAGTAGCTGAGTGGTCACAGGCCATTTTTTTTCTTGGGTGAAGCTTTTGCTCACTGGGCCAGAGCAAAAGCAGCAGCATTTGAGGGAGGCAAAGAGAAGGCGCAAGTGGGGATGGTGATGGAGGGGAGCTTCTGTTGTAGAGTTAAGATTTCTCAGGCTGTATATTTCAAGCAGCAAAGCATCTCCTAAAGGTTGCCTGCACACTTCATCTCTTTCATTAGCCCCAGAAAAAGAGTAAGTCTGGACTTCAGGAAATGAACCCACTTCCATCCCCCATTTACCCAGGACTCTCTATGTTCCAGAATACTCATCTATTTAACAAATGCAAGAAAGCAAGCAAGACATTGTGGGAGAAAACACTCCTTGTAATAGTTCCTTCCTAGATCAAAGGAAAAAGTCATGACCTAAATGAGCTTTGTATTTGTGTGTGTGTTTTTTATACCTGTTTCATAACTTATGTCAAATAAGAGGAGGCAATTGTGGTCTCTTGTTTTCAGCCATCCCAAATTCCCACTGCTTTATCTGACTCTTTTTTCATATCAGGAGCAACTTGAGAAACTGCAAGTCGTTTCTGGTGTGAGAGAACTGGCCATCTGCAAGGACGTTGCCCAGGGAATGCCTGGATGTTTTGCTGTTTTACCAACTTTGTGGGGGGCTTCTTTCGTGTCCCCACAGAGGGAGCTGGAGCTGACAGAGGGAGCTCAACCCACTCTCTCTCCGGATTCGGACCTCCGACCTGCCTGTCATCAGTCCTGCCAGCACAAGGCTTTAACCCAGTGCACCACCGGGGGCTCCATCTGACTCATGCTTCTCTATGTCTGAAACCAGTTTTTCATAAATATCTGGATAGTCTGGGTATCATTGATGCCAAATGAAAAAAATGTATCCAACAGAGTACTTCTAATTGTTTTGATGGCATTTTTGTCTATAATTATTATCTGAACTTGGAAGTGAAGTCATTCCCTAGGATTTTTTTTTTTTTGGGGGGGGGGGGGGAGTAATGAGGCCATGATGAACTTTTGTTTTGAAGGCAACGTAAGAATAATGTTAACTGCATTTTGATATAATGGGTAGCACTTAAAGGTTACTTGTAAAGGACATTTCAGAGATATTTTGAGTGGAATTTTCAAAAGCTGTATCATATCATTCTCTTGTCAATCATACAACCCATCCCCCATAATAATAAAATGTAACTATCAACACAGCAGCTTCGTAAACTGAGAAGCTTGATGTTATTGGTGATAAATTAAATGGGGGCGAGGAATGCTTACACAACAAATTACTTTTAAAGAGTAACATTCCAAGGTCAGATTACAACATTTTTTCCATTTAATTCTTTACATACAGGCAGAAGAGGAAAAAGCAGGCCTTTCCCTTGCAATTTGAGAGGCCTGTATGTGACAGCTAAGCAACTTCAAAATGTTGTTACTTTTTTTAAACCTTCAAAAGCAAGGTGCCATAAATAGGGGCACTAGGAGAAAAGGAATGGAGGAGTTAGAACAACCTCTGGCCAGCCAGGTGAAGCCCCTAGCAACAATCAGGAAAGCAACAATTATATTTATATTTTATATTTACATAATACGGTTTCTGCTGCGAGTTGCTTCACCACGAGGTGCAGAACCAATCTTCAGAAATGAGGCGACAAAGTAGTGTCCAAGACATGCAAGTGTGGAGAAGGGCAAACCACAGACAACTTACAATGCAGCCTGAGCCCTGCCACATGCACAATGGAGGACCTTCTCACAGTGATACCAGAGGCACTTCAAGTGGCCAGCTTCTGGTCAAAGGACACTTAGTATAATGTCAAGTTTTAAACTTTGTTTGTGGTTTTAAATACATGACAACTGTACCCTCAATTCACTTTGCCTTATCTTGTATTGTTTGACATTGTTCATGTAGAAAGGCACTGAATGTTTGCCTTATATGTACTGTAATCCACTGTGAATCCCTTTGGGGAGATAAAATAGAATATCAATAAAGTGCATTATTATTATTATTATTATTTTATTGACACAAAAGTAAAGTATGACACAGGAAATGAGAAGTATATGCTGGATTTTATATCACAAAATCACAAGTCGAACACTTCCCAAGCGTCTAGGACTGTGTAATGTATTTTCGAATGATGCGCACAGATCTAAGTAAGGTGGCCTTTTGCAGTTGATAGATTACAATTTTGTCAATGTTTATTGTTTCCAAATGCCGGCTGAGGTCTTTTGGCATGGCACCCAGTGTGCTGATGACCACTGGGACCACCTGTACTGGTTTATGCCAGAGCCTTTGCAGTTCAATTTTGAGGTCTTGATAGCGGCTGAGTTTTTCCTGTTATTTTTCCCTCAATTTGGCTGTCACCTGGTATGGCAACATCAATAATCCAAACTTTTTTCTTTTCCACAATCGCGATATCTGGCGTATTGTGTTCCAAAATTTGGTCAGTCTGGATTTGAAAGTCCCGCAGTATTTTTGCATGTTAATTTTCCACTACCTTTGCAGGTTTATGATCCCACCAGTTCTTTACTACTGGCAGATGGTCCTTGTGACATAAGTTCCAATGAATCATTTGGGCCACAGAGTTGTGCCTCTGTTTGTAGTCCATCTGTGCAATCTTCTTCTTCTTCTTCTTCTTCTTCTTCTTCTTCTTCTTCTTCTGTTGTTATTTACTTGTGTCATTTCCAGTTTAGGGTGGCAGAAAGTCAGTTTTGCACCTAAATATTCTAAAGGTACCAGATCCCATGTGATCCTGGAAGCTAAGCAAGATTACTACGTGGATGGAATTACTTGGATGAAAGAATACCAAGTCTGTTGGTTATATTTCAGAGAAAGAAATCAGGAGAACCACCTCTGACTATTCCTTACACAAGAAAACCCTGTGAAATTCATGTTGTCAAAGGTTGGCAGGCAACTTGAAGGTAACATGTATAATGGGAACCCTTGTAGACAATTCCAGTGTGGATTTTTAAATAAATGGGGCTAACTTTCCTCCCTTTGGAGAAATGTGAGAGCCCTTCACTCCTAAAATATGTATCTTCATTCCTGCCTGAGAACAAAAAGTAGCCTCACCTCAATCTGTTAATTCATTTAGTTTACAACTTGGTGGCTAACATTGGTATAAGGAATCACCTTGTATCATTCTTGATGTAGGTGCTGCCCATCGCTATGTAACTATCACCTTTTATCTGCTGGGTGAATGAGACCGGTAATGGAAACTCCAGCCCAACAGATTCACTTCTTGATCAATAGTTATTTACTTGTGAGAGGTCAGAGCTTGGCTAATAAAGCTGAATAATTTTATTGACAGATACGGTGACCATGAAAAAACAAAGTCTAAAATGAAAGATGAATATAACACTATTATTATTATTATTATTATTATTATTATTATTATCATCATCATCTAATAATAATAGCTGCTTGCCTATTGAAAGGGCAGATAGCACAAGGATGGAATAATTCTTCTAAGTCCATAATCAGACTTTCATTATTGACCTTTGCTAATATTCTACTGTAAGTGTCGGCTAAATTGGTTCCTTGGGGCTTGAAATATACAGTGATGTTATGAGTTCCTATCGTAAATTGCCACAACACGGAAAAGTTGCGAGCCTCCTGAAATAGTGTCGGCCCGGCTCTGATCAATACTCAATTCTATGCTGTGCAATAGGCAACTGTTTCCATAGAAACATTGATGTCACCGAGGTTGAACAGTGGCTGTTACAACAAATCATTTCCTTTGAGCAGTTGTAATTGACTATATGTACAGTTGGCTGTCACCTGAGACTATTTACATCAAGCCAGGAACAGAGCGGCATTAGTTATTCCAGGAGTAAGAGGGTTAGCTCTTCCTTTGGTGACCTTACAAATACTTCGGGAGGATGTTGCTATGGCAACCAGAGAGAGGAATAATGCAGGGCCTGAAATGAAACAGCATACTTATATTTTTTTGGAGGGAGGGGGTGGGATATGCAAGGGGCAGCTTTCATAATCTATCTAACCATTGCATAACATGAGATGCATTCAGTAGCTCTTCTGTCCACTTGGAATGAATCTGAAATGGGGGCAAAATTCAGGCAAATCAACCCTCCCCCCCTCAAACTGCTATCATTTTGGTGCCGTTTGCATCTGTTGAAAAGATTTATCAGGGACAACAGAAAAAGGGTGAATGAATGCATTAGGAAATGGACGCATAGAGTATAAAGCTGCTGCATTTGAAACTAGAAGCTTAAGACATGCTTAAAAATGTTGTTCTTATCCCCCTCCCCCAGGTGTTGGAGGAAAGTGCTGAGAGTGCCTTGGACTGCGAGAAGATCCAACCAGTCCATACTTCAGGAAATAAAGCCTGACTGCTCATTGGAGGGAAGGATAGTAGAGGCCAAGATGAAGTAATTTACTAATACTAATACGAGTACCCTACTCTTTCCCCTTTCCTTACCATACTATTTGGGAAAATATTACTATTTAGAAATTACAAACAGAAATAAGACTTTAAAAAGATGCTCCTTTTAACCTTGAAAGGAAGGCCCCATATACACTGCTATATATTGCAGTTTCAAACCACGTTGTATGGCAGTGTAGATAAGGCCATTTGTCAGGGGTGATTTGAATGCAATATTCCTGCTTCTTGGCAGGGGGTTGGACTGGATGGCCCATGAGGTCTCTTCCAACTCTTTAATTCTATGATTCTAAGGCCAAAGATGGAGAATATTCAGTATAGCTCCATGCAATATTCTCTTATAGAACAGTTATTTCACAGGCCATTTGAAATGAATATTACCACCAAAACAATCAAGTACTCCGTACCCTGATTATCACTATGCCTTTACATGAAATGTAATCCATGCTGCTAACTCAGAAATGGTATCCAGTGGAGATATAACCATCATTGTAAACATTCTGCGTGCAATCGAGTTAAATGAGTGTCCATAGCAGGTACTTTGCCTGTTTCCTCAGGCTGAGAAAAATCTTAGGTAGTCAACCACAGATGGTCACCAGCCATGATCAGTTTAAAAGGCAGGACACAGGGGCGCAGGGCTTGATTCCGTACTTCCCATTTACACTGTGGATGCTTTTATATCCTAAACCTGCTGAAGTTACTTTCTGTCTTGTTTCATCCTTCCTACATTTTTAGGACCTCAGTGTGCTTTTCTGGATTTAGGGCAATTCATTTTTTTCCCGTCATAAATTAGTTAAATATATGGAGTGTGTTAACCCAGATGGGTTTGTTGCTTTCATTTTGTCTTATTTCACTTGTTGTTTTATGTCTTTACCAAAATGAAATGATCATGAGAATAAAAATTTTACATTCTCAAAAGAAATCTCCATTAAAGAAATACAACCAACATAAACATTCAATTCAGTGCATCTTCTTTAGGGGAAAACAAATCAAGGTACATCAAATCATGTGGGTTTTAACCCAGGCTGGATCCACACTGCCCTATATCCCAGGATCTGATCTCAGATTATCTGCTTTGAACTGGAATATATGAATCTACACTGTTAGATAATCTGGGATCAGATCCTACAATATAGAGCAGTGTACGAGAGTTATCCTGAAAGTAAGATTTCAAGATTTTTAAAAAAATACAAATAATGAATATATTTTAATTTACACGGATTGTTGTGTAGGTATTACGTTATTTTTTCCACATAATCACCATTCAGTTCAATACATTTTGTCATCAATGGGATGTGTCTTTCACTCCGCCTTTTTCAGCCAGTTCATAATTTTGATTTTCATCTTGTCGTCATTGGAAAAGTGTTTTCCACCAAGGTGTTTCTTCTATTTAGTGAACAGATGATAGTCACTGTGTGCAACTTAAAACATCTCAACCAAATGGAGTCTAAAACTCTTGTGTTGAATGAGCGGTGTGTGGATGCACATTGTCATGGAGACAAACTCCTGCCATCAGCATCCCATGATGTTTGTTTTGGATGGCTCTGCAAAGTTTCATCATGGTCTAACAATATATCCCATACACATTCTGTCACATGCTGTCTTGACATTATGTCCTCTCCATAAATTGAAGCAATTTCGTGATGAATCATAGCATTGTTCATGCCCTTTGCATTTAGGTAATGTATTACACCGCAAATTTCTCACTTGGAGGGAAATGGAATGAGGACGTTCATCTCTAATCTTCACCACAATGCCAGTCAATGAGCTACTGATGACTGGCACTGCTCATTCGCTTCCGCTGGCTTTCCACTACATGGCAGTAATACCAACTTCCCCTGAGAAAAGTCCCCATAAGAAGTACATGCCTTGTAACCTTACTTTCCAGATAACCCTCGTAGATCCAGGTCCCTTCCACACAGCTGAATAAAATCCTACATGGTAGTGTGGACTCTGATAACCCAGTTCTATACAGTTGTTTTTCGCTTCAGGTAATTTCTACCCTTGAACTGTCTTTGATGGGTTGAGGAGAGTATTTATGAAGGACATGAAGATGTGATTTATTTATTTACCATATTTATACCCCGCCCTTCTCAACTCTGAAAGGGACTCAAGGCAGTTTTACACACAGGCAACTATTCAATGCCATAAAAACATACAATAAAAATAAAAATACACATGAAAAAAATTAAAAACATTAAATGCACTCTTAAAACCATGCCATCCACAATCATAATCTGGGGCCATTCCAGTAGTCATTGCATATATTCCGTATCCATCTATTGCACTATGAGTATTCCCTGAAGGCTTGATCCCAAAGCCACGTTTTCACTTTCTTTCTGAAGGCCAGGAGGGAGGGGGCTGATCTAAAATCACAGCTGAGGGGCCACCACTGAGAAGGGCTTGTCTCTCGTCCCTACCAGTTGCACCTGTGAAGGAGGTGGGACTGAGAGCAGGGCCTCCCTAGAAGATCTTAAACTTCACAATGGTTCATAGAGAGAGATACATTTGGACAGAAAATAGCTATAGCCTTAGCTCTGGTTTAGTAATTGAACCCGTTTCAGTTGAAAAGTGGAAATCCCCGAACCTCTTTATAAGTTCTTCAAAACAGATTCCTTTGCATACTATTCAGATTGGTTTTCAATTCAAACAATAAGTGTTGACCTTAGAAATACGTTAAATTATGGCAATGCCGGCTGCCTTTACCTAAGTTTTTAAAATCCAATTAAAATAATTAACACATCCCTCTCGTTTGTCCTTCATGCAGGGTTATGCAATATCCCTGTGATGCTACATATGAGACACTCGCCAATATCAATATAAACTCATTAAGAGATAATAATTTTAACTTCACTGTAATGAATGCAAGGACAAGTGGAGATTAACTTTTCATCAGTATGATTTGTTGTTGCTGTTGCTTCATAACACCAAGTTGGCTTCGATTTATGGTGACCCTCCAAATGAGAGATGGCCAAGAGCCCTGGTCAGCAGTAGCCCTGCTCAGGGCATGCAAACACAAGGATGTGGCTTCCTTGACTTTCAAAGAGGATTGGTGTCTCACCAATCTACATTTCTAGGATTCCATAACATTGAGCCGTGACAGCTAAAGTGGTGTCAAACTGCATTCATTCTACTGTGAGTTTTCTGGTGCAGTGAGAGCTAATAACTGGATCTTTCTGCTCCCGATCCACTACACCATTCTATCTCTACCTCACTACCTCTGAGGATGCTTGCCAAAGTGCAGGCGAAACGTCAGGAGAGAATGCCTCTAGACCATGGCCATACAGCCCGAAAAAACCTGCAACAAACCATTCTATCTCTGTTTGATTCATTTAATCTTTTTTAGTTACTATTCCTGTGTTGTCATTTCTAAATCAATCTGCAAATGTGTTCTGTTGAACAACAAGATTTATTTATTTGTAAACATAAAGTCATTTCCCAAAAGGCCCAGGTTCTGAACCTATTATTCAGCTGCTTATATTTTCTCCCTATTCTTTAAGTGAGACTGTCTCAAACCAGAAATTTATGTGCATTACGGGCTTTCTTCCCTCTCCCCTCTCCCACTTTTGGCAAGCAAGCAACGAACAAATTAGTTATATGAGTGTGGGTAAGGGGCTTGCCAGCTCCCCCTTCCACTTCACACTGAAAACTCATTAAAATTGTGGCTAGTCAGCTAATCCAAAATAAAACACCTGTTTGCCAAATATACACAGCTGGATGGTGTACATTGCATCTGATCCATCTGCAAAGCATATGCCATGTTCAGTACCCATGGCTTTGTGACTTTATTCTATCTTGTTTGGGGGGAGAGATTCAATATACAGCAGTTAAGAGTCTTAAAACAATTAAACATGCAAAACGATATACGTGATCTACAAGGAGAGCTTTGGATTTGTCTCTCAAATAGCAGGAACAAGTTAACCAACAAAGAGGTGGTAGTGGCTCTACACCACTATAACATTTCTTGTTGGTGTTGAGAGGACCTGAGATAACAGGCTTTAGCTGCTTGTGAGGCCCCTTCTCCACTGCCAAATAAAACCCAGATTATCTTCTTTGAACTGGATTATCTGGCAGTGCAGACTCATATAATCCAGTTCAAAGCAGATAATGTGGATTACTTGATTATATGGCAATGTAGAAGGAACCTGACTTGGGACCACGTGAAGAAGGATCTGTGACAATTAATAAAGAGCAACACTCAAAAAGCAGGGGATACAGTATCATAGATACAGATACAGTATCATAGATTTGAAAGGGACCCCTAAAGAAGGACAATGATATTTTGCATGTTCCAGAGTAGGCAAACCAGACAATCTCTACATCAACACTGACAAAGAAACAAGAAGAAATACTGTTTACCCACAAGCATGAAGGAATTACATATATTAGAAACCAACAATTTCTCATTACTTTATTTTCCAGATCATGAGACTGGGCCTCAGCAACACGTGGCAGGATGGCTAGTCATATATAAATTTCTATATATAAATCAGAGTATGCAAATATTAATCAAAGATTGTTATTTAATGATGATCTCTTTCTTTTGGGGAGTGTATGTATGGTACTATTAATGAGGAGATATTGGAAATATAGATATTGATTTATGTATAAATTGAATGTACTTTACAAGCACTGAAATGTATAGAAAAATCAGGCTCTCTCTGTATCGGAAATCCAAGCTGCTGTCCAGGCACAGCAAGAGGGGAGCTGAACATTTCAGAAGAGGGGGACATGTTATCTGAACATTCCAGAGACAGAGACTGGTACCGAGCCCAGCGTCTAACTTCTAAGTAAGGAGCCTCATGACAGGTCAAAGTAGGCTCCTTGATTGATGAATGTTAGCTGTAAGCTGTATGCTGTTCTTCAAGAAAGAAATACACAGACATGCCTTTTGTATGTTGGAAGATAGAATTTGATATTTCTGTGATGCTAAAGTGACATAGAGAATGATGTCAATGGATGTAGAAACATGTTCTTTGTTTGCCTGCAATTGGAGGGTATAAAAGCCATAGTCAACGTCTTTATCATTTGCTCTGGATGCTTTTGGACATAGCTCCACTCCAGAGCCCCAGCTGGAAATAAAATCTGTGCTTTTGAGACCTCCGGAATTCTCTTTGTCTCTTTTCCTCAAACCTTCTCCCTGCCATTTCACTATATATATAGGCTCTATTTCAGAGAAAAGAACTAGCAGAACCACCTCTCTTACTAAGGAAATCATATAAAATTAGTTATTATTAAATGCTGTTAAATCAACTTCCACTTAAGTCAACCCTGTGAATGAGAGACTTCCAAGTCACCCTGTTATCAACAGCTCTGCTCAGGCCTTACAGATTCATGATGTCACCATAAGTCTTAAATGTACACATACACAGACAGACACATAGCCATCCTTCAAGAGCATCATTAGATGAGGTGACTGTGCCATCCTTTCTCTAATAATGAGCTTTGTGGCAAGAAAAAGAACAGAAAAGAAATACCAAAATCTTATTTTAGAGAGCAGACAACATATTCCAGCTGCATTAACAGAGAAAACAAGCACTGCCTGCCTTGTTCCTAGTGTGTTCTCCAAAGTGACATTTAAGCTAAACAAGATGGCTCAGGGAATGAGCCTCCACAGTCATTTTAAAAGGGGAGGAGAAAAAACCCCAGACTTATGTGTGAATTTATAGCTTGCTTTCCTCTTGGAACTCATCATATCTTCAAAAGATTTCTGCTTAGAGAAGGAGGAGGAGGAGGAGGAGAAGGGGGTCGAGATGGGAGAGGCAAATGAATCCGACCGTAAGCAGCCATTTAGAAATGCTGCATCCATAAGCTGCCATTTGTGAGCAATATATGCAAATGATAGGGCTGGAAGGATTTGGTTCTATGGGAAATGCTTAAACTGCCATCCGAGTGTTTATTACCGGAATCATCTCAGGGAGGCTGATTTTAAACACCTGTGATCTGCAGTGTAATTCAGGAACAGAAGCAAACTCTTCAAAAGGCCTGCTTTATTCCCCATCCTATCCGCTTTAAGTTGCTCTGCTGCAATAAACGGTGTGCATATGGATTTGGAACATGCACAGAATAGATAGAGAGGAATCAAAGCGGTGCCTATCAGCCCAACAAAGAAAGCTAGTAAGAGGAAGCACAGTTTAGCTTCCTCTTACTAGCCCTATACAATACAGTTTGAATCCCTATACAATACAGTTTGAATCATAAGGAGAGGCCAATGGGCAATAGAAACCCGTATGACTTAGGATTCATCTACAATGTAGAATGAATGTAATATTATGCCACTTTAACTGCCATGGTTCAAAGCTATGGAATTATGGGAGCTATAGTTTTACAAGGACTTTAGCCTTCTCTGCTAGAGTGCTGGTGCCTTACCAAACTACAACTCTATGATTCCATAGCATGGAACAATGGCAGTTAAAGTGGAGTCAAAGTGCATTAGTAATATTATTTTTTGTGTGTCAGGAGTGACTTGAGAAACTACAAGTTGCATCTGGTGTGAGAGAATTGGCTGTCTGCAAGGATGTTACCCAGGGGCTACCTGGATGTTTTGATATTTTACCTTCCTCATGTCCCCGCATGAGGAGCTGGAGCTGACAGAGGGAGCTCATTCATTCTCTCCTCGGATTCAAACCTCCAGTCTGTCAGTCTTCAGTCTGGGTTTAACTCATTGCACCACTGGGGGCTTTTAATAATATTATTAATAAATAAACTTTATTTATTCTCTGTCCTCACTCTTCAAAGGGACTTGGGGCAACTTACAACAACTCGGAGTGGCTTACAAAGAGCAGATGATGCGTCCTAAGAAAGTTATTTGCAGCACACTGCTATGTATACTTACTCAAAACTTAGTCCTTACTATGTTCAGTAGGGCTTACTCTTCAGCAAGTTCTTAAAAAGATTGTGGCCAAATTGCCCCCCCCCCCCCCCGATGTATACATATAATTACACATGTTTGAAGGTACATGAGCAGTTGAGTAGTAATTTCACTAAAAGTAATACTTAAATATATCCATCATCATTTAGGCTTTAGA
This sequence comes from Anolis sagrei, assembly GCF_037176765.1. Lineage (NCBI taxonomy): Eukaryota > Metazoa > Chordata > Lepidosauria > Squamata > Anolidae > Anolis > Anolis sagrei. The sequence goes on from NC_090021.1 coordinate 190,719,228, forward strand.
CACACAGTTAAATATTATTGATCATTTGCAGTTATGTGCATCCATGTGTTCCTATATTATACCCCAAAGTGAAGGTAGCATGAAAAGGGTGGGAGATTAAGTACAAAATAGCACTTGAGTTTCTAATTACCGGGGCTGCTTTTTAATTGTTTTTTTTTTTTCAAGGAAAGCCACAAGCAAATTGCAAGGCATCCATTTTTATAGCATTACAAACTTCCGAGCTTCTTGACGTGAATATGGTAATTTTTATTTTCGTTTTACACCCTCTCAAGATGTCTTGTTAAAAAGCATTTTATTGGGGATGCTAAAATCCAGTACATTTGATGCCCTTGGCACCTTAAAGATAGTTAAAAGTTCTTCAAAGGAAGAAAAAGAAAGATGCCAGCAATGAATAACTTGCAAATATAAAGAATATGCACATTTTCTTCAGGCTGGTGATATATTTATCTGACTATGGTTCTATGGCTTGCTGTTCTTTTCCTCAAGTGATGACATTGCAGTTTGGCATGGAGGTGCATGTTTTAGTGTTTCCTTCTCCAATCGGCAGGTGTAGCTTCCGCGATGCTGCTCCCATGAAGCTCCATTTACGCGGGCACCTGGATGTGGTTACCTGGCGTCTCGGCTTGCTGTGTTGTTTTAGACAACCAGGTGTAAATGGTCTTTATTTGGAGCAATTAAAATTCCAACATTCGCCTCTCCTGACATGCAATTACTGGAGCTCCGTTGGTTCCACTAATTGCTCTTGCTGAGGACATTGGTGAGAAGCCAATGATTTTGATGGGTAACGGATTATCATTTTTACCCTGCTACCTGTGGAAAAAAAATCATTTGCAAAGTCCCATGTGTAATTAGCACAGCTCATGATTAATTGTCCTGCAAAATTAGCTTCACAGTTGCTTTTATTTTACTGCTTCAAATATTAATTAATGTTAAAGCCGTTCCTTCGGTTTTTTAGCTTTTGAATATTCAGTACGGCTTTGAAAAATTAGTTAAGGGGTTTGAGTTGCATTAGCATGCCGAGGCTTTGATTTCGGAATAAGTATTCTGATTTAGAAGATCACACTCAGGTCATAAATAATTTTTATAAGAGGACAAACAAAACATCAAAGCATCATGGGAAGGCATTCATGCACTAACCAAAAGTAAATTGCCTTGGTAATGATTCATTCCCCCAGTGCTTTTGGGGAAACATCAGCAAATCTGCAAACCGCTTCATTGTGTGGGGCAAAACAATTCCTTACTGACAGGCAATCAATGTATATATTTCCTAATCTGTTAGTATAGGACAAGGGGGGGGGGGGGGGCGACACGATTTTTTAAAAATGCTGCAGTAGTAGCTTTGTAGTAGAAACTCCTCCTTCGAACTTGGATTCTCTGCTTTGTAATGTCAGCTGCCTTTGCTCTATGATCTGTCGGCTGTTAAGTTTGATGGTGCAAACTAGAAAATGCCAAGTGCCTTTCTTTTAATGCCATCTGCCTTAGTGCTCTCGTAACTATTATGCTTAGCCCTCCTTGTTTATGATACGCTGGGAGTGATGCTCCACTGTTGCCTTAAGACTGTAGAATGGGTAGCATAAAAACAAGGAGGACCAATTGAAAAAATGTTGTTGTGGTTTCCTTCAAAGCCTTTGAATGTGTGCTTAACAAACTCTGTACTGGAATCATAGGTTTAGAGGGGCCAGATAGGAGCATGGGGCGGGGATAAAGAATTAATGGCCCTCCAGAAGTTGTTAAACTACAGTTCTCCTCAGGCCCAGTCAGCCTGGGTGAGAGATGATGGCAATAGGAAATCATAGCTATCTGAGGGAGCAGCCCCCATGTTAAGGAAACCATGCAGAATCAAACCAAAATTTTCTTTAGTTGCTATCTTGTTTTCAAAGAGTACTGTCAGCACTTTATAACCAAGGGTCTTGCATCCATGGATTCACCCAACTACGACGGCTGAATGAAAAGTACTGCCTCCACCTTCGTAATTCCTCAACAGATGGCAGAACTGGTATGCGGCAGGTACTGGCTTGTTCAGTAGACTCTCCTCTACAGTTCCATTTTGGCGGGAAGCCTTAGCATTGAACGGTTGTGTTGTTAAAGTGCAAAGTATGGAACCCTGCACAGACGGTCAGTCAATGCGACTTAAGCAACGTGCAGTCATTGAGTTCTTGACAGCGGAAGGTGTCACCCCAAAGGAGATTCATCAGAGAATGCAAGCTGTTTATGGTGATTGTGTTGATGTGAGTACTGTGCGGCATTGGACGAGTAAGTTTAAAGATGTTGAGGTGGGAACATCTGACTTGCATGACAAACAGAGTTGGACATCCTGTGACAGCAACCACTGAGTTTCACAAGCAAAAGGTTGACAGATTGATTCAGGATGATTGTCGTATCACAGAGAGAAAATTCAAGCATAATCCGCATTTCACAAGAATGTGTGTCACATTATTGCTTTGCTTGGCTATTGGAAGGTCTGTGCACAATGGGTACCCAGGATGCCTGAAATGAAAGCGCACAGATTTGAAACTTCAGCGACTGGATCTCACCACCTTACGAAATTCTCCATATAGTCCAGATTTAGCACCGTCTGACTTCCATCTGTTCCCAATAATGAAAGAAGATCTGTGGGGACATCACTATGCTTCTGATTAAGATGTTGAGAGAACTGTGAGATGCTGGTCGCGGAAACAGAATGTCGACTTCTTCCATGACAGCTTCAGAAAATTTGTTCATTGTTTACAGAAATGTATCCAATTGTCTGGTGATTATGTGGAAAAGCGAATAGTGGTAGTTAAAGAGCACATTCTAAGGATTATTTCTATGTTTGAATTATTAGAATATTTCCATCCAAACCCAAATAACGAAGGTGGAGGCATTACTTTTCATTCAAACCCTTGTATAACTTGAAAATATTCAGAAGGGATTTCCAAAAAGCTAACATTGTTTTTGCTATTTGCTGAGCAGTGTGCAGATGTTGACCCCAGGCCTGGAGCCACCTATGACCACAGCATCACACAAGAGTCCAGAGTATAAGCAAACAAACACATTAAATATATGAAAAAAGCAGGAAATAAAAAAGGAGATGGATAATCCAAAAAAGATTTAGCAATAGGTGATAGCCACACAGGAATCCAAATGTCTCATAAAAAAAAATCCAAAGGTAACACAGTCCAGGATTAGTCAAAACTCACAAGTACAGCAGAAATCCATAAATAACAGGTATACTTAGAAAAACTTGAGCAAAAATAATAAAACAAGAATATAGAAAACTTCCAAGATGAACCCAAAACCAGGATTTGACTTGACACAATAATTCAGGCCTAGATTCTCCCTTGAATACCAATGTTGCTTGAACTAAATATAAGGTAAACAACTGGCCGTTAATAAAAAATCATGAAGTCATGTCGTTTTCCATGAATTTTCTCTATCTCTTTCCCATGTACTCTCTTGGACCTACAGAGCCGATTCTCAGCTCTGAACTGTAAACAAAGACTTTTACTTATCTCCGAAATACCTTGAGAGTTTCCCGTTTCACTTAATTCTTCTTTGCTCCACCCTTTATCTAATGATGTTGTTTCTGGCTCCTGTGATTTACCTTGGAGCTCAGCACTGCCTGAGCCAGTTTCATTTCTCTGGTCTGAATCTTCAACACTTTGAACCTGGCCTGAATCTGCTTCACTTTGAACTCCAGGAAATTCCATAACTCCTTCTGAATCGTCAGTGAACCCATCATCAGCCTCTAGCTGAGGCTAAGCTACAACTGCGGATATGTAGGCTGCATAGTGCATACCATGATGTAGATCATGGCTCAGCATTTTATATGTGGTTTTAATTTGCTTGATAGATTTTTATGAATATTAATTATTTATATGCATACATTGTTTATATTTTTATGACATGTGTTTTACTGTTTACCTGTGCGGGATTGAATTTTTGCCGAATCTGTAAGCTGCCTTGAGTCCCCTCTCGGGTCGAGAAAGGCGGGGTAGAAATGAAGTAAATAAATAATAAATAAATTTCAGTTGAGTATGTTTTATGAACCCAAATTATTTTTTAAAATAAAAAATTGAAGGGAAGTATTTCTGAAACTAAAAGGATAGTCATTAGGTGCCAAGTTTTCTGTGACCCCCACATTCATTTACACAACCCCATATGGGGTCACTGCCTACAGTTCAAGAAGATTTGCACCAGACCACAATCGCTCCCTCTGCTAGCCAGGCGTAGTTGTACAGTCAAATAATATTAGACTCTGATACCCCTTCTACACTGGCAGATAATCCAAGTTATCAAAGCAAAAAAAATCCACATTATCTGATTTGAACTGGATTATCTTTATCTACACTACCATATAATCCAGTTCAAAGCAGAAATGTGGATTTTATATAACTGTGTAGAAGGGGCCTGAGTATTGGATGGAGCTTCTATGGAACAAAGAAAATGAAGATTGCACTTGAGACAAAAGCCCAGTTTTAAGAATGCATCTTTACTACAGGCAAATGTGTAGAAGTAAGGCCACAAGGGACTTTTTAGTCTATGAAAAGCTTGAGACATACAGTACTTAAAACCTCTTTTCCTCTCAGTGGTTCTCAACCTGGGGCCTCCAGATGTTTTTGGCCTTCAACTCCCAAAAAACCCAACAGCTTCTAATATCCTTCCCTCCAATGAGCAGTCGGGCTTTATTTCCTGGAGGATGGACTGGTTGGATCTTCTTGCAGTCCAAGGCACTCTCAGAATTTTCCTCCAACACCACAGTTCAAAAGTGTCTACTTTCCTTTGCTCACCCTTCCTTATGGTCCAGCTCTCACATCCATAGGTTACTACAGGGAATACCATTGCTTTAACTATGCGGATCTTTGTTGCCAGTGTGATGTCTCTACTCTTTACTATTTTATCGAGATTAGTAATTGCTCTCCTCCCAAGAAGTAAGCGCCTTCTGATTTCCTGGCTGCAGTCTGCGTCTGCAGTAATCTTTGCACCTAGAAATACAAAGTCTGTCACAGCCTCCACATTTCCCCCCTCTATTTGCCAGTTATCAATCAGTCCAGTTGCCATAATCTTGGGATTTTTTATGTTTAACTGCAATCCAGCTTTTGCACTTTCTTGTTTCATCTTGATTAGAAGGCTCCTCAGCTCCTCCTTGCTTTCGGTTATCAAAGTGGTGTCATCTGCATATCTAAGGTTGTTAATGTTTCTTCCAGCAATTTTAACCCCAGCCTTGCATTCATCAAGCCCTGGACGTTGCATAATATGCAAGTTGAATAGGTTGGGTGAGAGTATACAACCCTGCTGTACGCCTTTCCCAATCTTGAACTAGTCTGATAAATGAGGACAATTGGAGGGAATTGGCAAAAGCTAGTTGCTGAAGTGCCTCCTGAAAAAGAAAATGTGCCTCATGTCAGGAGGAGATCAGGGAGTTCTCTTAGAAGAGAAGATCCTCTCCTGTTTCTGCACAATATGTCCCTGGTAGGAGTCAAAGGCAATCCTCTTTTGCAGACATCAAAGTCCAGACAAGTGTCTTGCGTGAAAGAATACTGTCTTATACCATAGGGTCTCACTGGAGGACTAAGAGAGGCCCATAAACATATGGGTTGGGGACATTTTTTGAGCATGGTAAATGAGACTGTGGATATACATTCATATGATAGTGTTCTAGAATAAATGTCATATGCTCTCCCTCCAGTGTAGAATACTAGGAAGATTAGAAGTTACCTGGCTGCAATCTATCATGAGATAAAAACCCATATTTTTGGTAGGAATAAAATAGTTCTGTTTATTCTTGGGTCTGCTCTGAAATGAAAACGTAGTCTGTAGTAGACCTTCAAATTTTTGATAGTCTCTCCTCCAGAGCATGGAAGGGTCCAGGTATACTTTTAGACAGATTGAACTTGTATTGTCGAAGGCTTTCATGGCTGGAATCACTAAGTTCTTGTGGGTTTTTTCGGGCTATATGGCCATGTTCTAGAGGCGTTTCTCCTGACGTTTCGCCTGCATCTATGGCAAGCATCCTCAGAGGTAGTGAGGTCTGTTGGAACTGGGAAAAGGGTTTATATATCTGTGGAATGACCAGGTGAGACAAAGGACTTTTGTCAGTTGGGCTAGGTGTGAATATTTCAACTGACTACCTTGATTAGCATACAATGGGCTGACTGTGCCTGGAGCAAACTCTTCTTGAAAGGTAATTAGATGTCCTTGCCTGTTTCCTCTGCTGTTTTTGCTCATAAAGGGGAGGTAGCTAAAATTGCAATTCTGCTTTAGGGGGTGCCAGAACATCAGCAACACAGGAACTTTCCTCCACCCCCCCCCCCCCCGAAACAAAAACTGTCATCTCCTAAGGAAGAACTAGAGGAGAGACTATCAAAGATTTGAAGGTCTATTACAAGGACTCTCTTTGGGAGGGAAACCTGAGGAAGTATCCCATCCGCCCCGCTTGTTATAGTGACACTTCTCTCCCCTAGACCCTCACCTTGATTATAGGTTATTGTGTGCTCAGCACATTAGCTGACGTATATATCCGGCACAAAGAATAAATGAATGCAAATCAACATTGATTCTATTAAAAATGTCAACTTTATATTTACCACTGTATTAAAGCACTGCTTGATACTCAATAATGTCAAGAGTGAAAGCAACTTTGAGGTTACATTGTCTGGGGCATGAAGTATCAAACAAATATATTTCTTCTATTATGTTAAATTTTTCTGGAATAATGTATCATTTTTTATTACCCTGATCATCTATGTTTGCAGGAAAATAGCCTGCTTAGTCTCTATCTCTCTCATTCACACACACACATGCACACATACTTGTCTCAAGTTGCCAAGGCAAATAGAAATCGATGAAAGTAGCCAAAGTGCTGAAGTCATTTCAATAAGTGAACAGCTCATTAATTTAAATATTCCACCTGACATTGTTAGGGGCTTGTTAAAAGCAAGGTCTGTACACTCCCTGGACTTCAAAAATTATACCAACAGCATTATGGCTATTGCTATGGTTTTGCAGCAGCAAACATATTTTATACACATGGTTTGAACAGACTTTACAGTAGCTCAACATTAGATACCAGAAACCTGTAAAAAGAATGCCAAATTCTGCAAAAGATGATTAGGTGTTTGCACAGGCTTGAGTTGCACTGCTGCGCCTCATTGTCTACAATGCATATATAGGTCTTCAGTGTAATATTTGGGGAAGGGGCATTCTATGCACTCATCTTGTGGTTGTCTCTCCCATTCTTTGAACTGTATTAGGAAATCTCAGCAAATATGCCTTTAAGTCATTTGATCTGCAAATGGTCAATTTGTTGTTGAAGGCTTTGAATCACTGGGTTGACGTGAGTTTTCTGGGCTGTATGGCCAGGTTCCAGAAGCATTCTCTCCTGATGTTTTGCCTACATCTATGGCAGGCATCCTCAGAGGTTGTGAGGTTTGTTGGAAACTAGGCAAGTGGGGTTTATATATCTGTGGAATGTCCAGGGTGGGAGAAAGAACTCTGGTCTGTTGGAGGCAAATGTGAATGCTGCAATTGATCACCTTGATTAGCATTGAAAAGCCTTGCAGCTTCAAGGCTTGGCTGCTTCCTGCTTGGGGGAATCCTTTATTGGGAGGTGATTAGCTTGCCCTGATTGTTTCTTGTTTGGGATATCCCTATTATTGAGTGATGTTCTTTCTTTACTGTTCTGATTTTAGAGATTTTTAAAAATACTGGTAGCCAGATTTTGTTCATTTTCATGGTTTCCTCCTTTCTGATGAAATGTTCCACATGTTTGTGGATTTCAGTGGCTTCTCTGTGTAGTCAGACATGGCAGTTGTGAGAGTGGTCCAGCATTTCTGTGTTCTCAAATAATATGCTGTGTCCAGGTTGGTTCATCAGGTTCTCTGCTATGGCTGACTTCTCTGGCTGAAGTACTCTGCAGTGCCTTTCATGTTCCTTGATTCGTGTTTGGGCAATGCTGCGTTTGGTGGTCCCTATGTAGACTTGTCCACAGCTGCATGGTATATGGTAGACTCCTGCAGAGGTGAGAGGATCCCTCTTGTCCTTTGCGGAATGTAGCATTTGTTGGATTTTCTCAGTGAGTCTGTAGATATTTTGTAGGTTGTGTTTCCTCATCAGCTTCCCTATGTGCTCAGTAGTTCCGTTAATGTATGGAAGGAATGCTTTTCTCACCATAGGCCAATTGTTAATACCTTGCCTATCCCATATTTCATTTTTCACTTTTCTTTAGAGCAAATGGCTCTGAAGAATATTTTAAAGAGAAGTTTTGCTTTTGTAGCACACTTTTAACAGGACTTAGTTTGTGATACACAAGTCTAGGTTTTTGGTCAAGATTGAAATCCTGCACATGTACATAAGGCAGCAGTGTTGAATTTGACGGCTTGGACTTACCACAAATATCATACATTTTCTGTGTATGAATAAGGAAAAATAATTAACTTTCATTGAATTCCTCTTCCTTTGCATTCCCCAGTGTTCCTTGTAAAGGTCGGATGAAATCCTGTTGGGCAGTTATGAATGCATAACCTAGAATTACACACTTGTGACTGTTTCATATTCATAGTTTAGTGGTTACATAGTGACTATGAAAGTCCCCCAATAATCACTGACTGGTAAGCAGTCACCGTGATCAGGAGGAAGCAAGTGGCTAATGGCCCCACATCTCATTCCAGTGTGAGAAGGGATTGCAACAGGGATCCTGCTTCTGACAGCTACACTGGAAATCTCTCATGGCAAGTGGTGGAAACAGCCATCACCTTCTTCCTGATTGTAGTGGCTGATTATCAGTAAGGACTGATTATCAATAAGTCATATAACCCAGAATATCAAGGCAGATAATCCACAATAACTGCTTTGAACTGGGTTATCTGAGTCCACACTACCATATAATCGAGTTCAATGTTCATTTTATACAGCTGTGTGGAATGAGTGGAGATGAGGGGTGGAATTCAGTGTGTACACAGTAACTATATTACCATATATGTAAATTCCAAGTGTGATACTGTCCCTTTTTTGGAAGGTTAGGGAAATCTCCAGAACTGTGGAGAAGATGATGATGGGTGCACAGAGAACAGGTCCCCGCCCCCCAGAATGGCTGCCTCACCTTCCCATGAGCAGGAACAATTTGCGTGAAACTGTGTTTGGAGAGATTCCCGATGGTGAGAGGCGAACTGAATCCAACTTGGTGAAAATTAATAGATTTTAATTTTTAACGTTAGTTTCATACTACAAAGCTTTTGGGTTTCCTCCTATGGAATCGTAGCTGGAGAGGGGCGGGCTTGAGGGGCTTCAGCCCCCCCCCCCCCAAATTATCATGGTGGTTCGCGAAAAGGCCTTACTGGTGCATTATTTAAACTGTTATTCATATCATGATCTGATCACCATACTCAATATATCCCATATGCATGGGGGTATTGGGGTAATGATACAAAAGGTTTGCTAGGCTAGACCCTCTTTCACTCAGACTCAGCCCCCCCGAGCCCCCCCCCCCCCCGAAAAAATTCAGCCCCCCCCGAAACGAAATCCTGGCTACGGGCCTGCGTGGGGGGTTGTATTTTGGTGAGGTCCGTTGACTTCAATGCTCAAGAGCTACAGTTCACGCCCTGAGCCACAATCCCCAAGAATCTCGAGTGCCTTTCAACATTGTAGGTTGGTCCTTCTCTTTTCAGACTACCTCATGAAATTTCAAATCCCATGATATCTTAGAATGTAGCTGATGACAATTCAAGTGGGATGATACCAATATAACATTTAGTGGAGTCAACCCTCGTGCTCCCCCACCAATCTGCTCTGGAGGACTGTGTTGCAGTTTTCTTAAATATCTTTTCTCTGCTGACACCACTTTTCTTTTGATAGTGTCAGAGGCCTCATATGGTGACTGGTTGGTTTTTAGTTTTTCTTTACTTTGGACTTCATTTTGGCAATATACACATGCAAGTATGAAAAGTGAAAAGTCATCATAATTCTGCGCTTGTTAGTCAGCTCTGTGGATGCAAGATAATTCATGCTGCTCCTCCCCCAGGGATAAAACTCAGTTTGCAGATGGAGAAAGTTGCAAATACAAAAAGCCATTCCATGGGAAAACACTGGGGGAAAATGTCCCTGCTGTTTTCAAAAATATGCAAATGTGTGCCAGGTCTGTGGGCAATTTAAAATGGGAATCTGTACAAAGGACTGGAGGTGGAGACACAGGAAAATAGAAAAGCCGCATGTTCATCATCTAAGTGAAATAAATGTGCCATCATGTGGGAATGTAATTGGAGGGGTGCGGCAGCTCTGCTGATGTCGGACAGATGTTAGTCCACTGGAGGCAGCCGTTGTGATTGATGGTTATGAATGGCAAGTTTGGAATATGCAAGCTTGTCCCTTTTGCTTTTCGTTTTAGTGCCTTTCTGTTTGCCTACTTAGTAGGAAGCATTCCTTTCCTGAATAAGAATTGCTTTCATGCTGGCTTGGATCCAGTGCATGGGAAATATACTTTCTTTTTGGACTACAGGTCCTAGAATCCACCAGCTAGCATGACTACTGGCCATTTTCTATTATTATTTTAAATGTAATTTGTTTTTTAAACTATTATTACAAAGAAAAGAAGTAAAAAAAGAAAAAAGTACAAATGATATGAACATAGGCATAGACATTTATTTAAATGGGCTGTATTTCTAAAAATGAATTTTCTTGAGTTGACACCCATAAAATAAGCATTCATGCATACCTAAACCAGTGAAATCTACTCCCTCTGACCATTGAGAGACAGGTGGTGAATGTTTATCCAACCAAGCAGTGTAAGCCTTTTTGTAACGCTGGAAGCATATAGAATCCAGTCACGTTCACCCTTAGTTAGTTTCTACATCTCCAGATTTTAATTTAAAACATATGCATCTATACACACTCACCCCTTCCTCTGCACAATCTCATCCAAATGAATACCAAACTGGAGTCAGCCATGTCCTTCAGGTTTTGTGTGTGTGTGTGTGTCAGGAGCGACTTGAGAAACTGCAAGTTGCTTATGGTGTGAAAGAATTGGCTGTCTGCAAGGACGTTGCCCAGGGGAAGCCTGGATGTTTTTGATGTTTTACCATCCTTGTGGGAGGCTTCTCTCATGTGCCCGCATGGGGAGCTGGAGCTGACAGAAGGAGCTCATCCATGCTTTCCCTAGATTCGAACCTGTGACCTGTCAGTCTTCAGTCCTGCCGACAAAAGGATTTAACCCATTGCACCACTGGGGACTCCTTCTAAAAGGCTTACCACTTGTGGTTTATTCTGAACAATGTCCATTGAGGTATTATGTGTTGTTGTTGTACTTGTTGTTATGCACCTTCAAGTCATTTGAGACTTAAGAAGACCTTAAGAAGACCTACTACAGGGTTTTCTTGACAAGCTTTTTTCAAAGATTTACCAATTCCTTTCTCTGAAGCTGAGCGAGTACAACGTGTCCAAGGGCACTCAATAGGTTTCCATGACTGAGCAAGGATTTGAACCCTGGTCTCTAGAAGTCCTAGTTCAACACTCAAACCAATACACAAACCAACAAGGATGCTTCCAGACAGCATCAAAACGCGGGACAAATAAGTGAGGCAAAAAATTGTGGAAAATTTACTTCTTTTTTCATTGACACTCTGAGATACACTGGACTTCATATGTGTTCATGCAAATATCTAAATGTACAGCAAGCAGATTTCTTATTATCTCTCTTCACCCTACTGTAAGTTCAAGCTCTGTTTAATGTCATAAAGATCAGAACAAAGGAAGGCTTGCAGAAAGTTTTCATGGGACTTATTGTATGTCAGCCTGTTCAGCCTGTGATTGTGCTAATTATCAAGTTGCTTTGGATGATGGGAATGACAATGTTGTTCATGTTCAAGTTGATTACTCTGATGGGAATGGGAATGCTGTTCATGAAGATGTTCCTGAAGGGAATGGAAATGATGGTCTGTTTCCTGAGCCTAGTTTTAGGGATGTGGGGCCCGAATGCAGTTCAGTTGATGGCTTAGACAGGCCTGTGTTGCTGCAAAGGGAATCTCGAGGTCTTGAGCCTGGGAGAAGCTCTGAGCTCCAGTCCCAGGGTCAGTTATCTCCAGGTGCAGATTTTAATGAAGCCTTGAACAGATAAAGAGCTTTTAGCCAGCAGAGACAAACAAATAAAAAACTAAGGTGCTTAGCCTGATTAGAGCAGAAGCTAGTAGAGAAACCAAAACTAAGGAAAAATCTGTTCTTAGCTGTTTGGGCAACAAAGTAGATATATAGTGCCAAGTACGAAGTCTAGCTTCAGATGAAGCAACGTTGGATTCACAAATAGTTATTTGTTATGTATATAATTCAGATTGCTTACTGTGTTGTATATTATTATTGGTATGCAGTTTTCCTCAACTCTGTGTTGTGGGAGGGGCTGCAGACCACGTGATCAGATCTGACTATTCGGGACTCAAAATCCATTTTAGAGACAGTATGCTTTTAGAAGTCAATAGAAACAGTATGCTTTACAGGACAGAGACTATTAGGTTTCTCTACTAGCTTCTGCTCTAATGCTTTTAGAAGTCAATAGAAACAGTATGCTTTACAGGACAGAGACTATTAGACTCCCAAACGGTTGCTTTAGACTTTGGACTGTTGATTATAAGAAAGATGCCCTGTGTTATCTGCACAAAGAAACTACTTCAAATCCTATCTGTAACTGGAGTGATAAGAAATATACCTGTATTTATTTATTTATTTAGAAGTTTTATATACCGGTCTTCTTGACCTCCGAGAAGGGACTCAGGCCGGTTCACAATATATGTTCATATACAGTAATATAAAAAACAGCACAGTGCATCATCATTATACATTAAAATATAAAAATATAAAATGCAGTTAAATACATCATCACATTACATAAGCCAAGTCATCAAAAACAGTCAAAATTCATCACCATCCTGTATGCTGAATACATGAAGTTTGTGAGTAAGCCAACTATGTTATTTTAATGAAGACTACTTATTTTTGTCTCCTTAGAGCATGATTTAAAGGCAAATATATTTTAAGGGAGAGTAGATTTTTTGGGGCAACTAAAAAGAACACTTTTGAAACTCTTCTGTTTTTTGTGCACTGGCATATCTTTCTCCCTAACAGATCAAAGAGATATCTAGGTATATCAGTTTAACAGCTGAGAAACCTAATTGCCTTGCATGAATGCCAGTGGATACCACTAAGGAGAACATTGACTCAATTCCTGTTTTCTCAAAAGGTTATGTAGGTTTTCCAAAAGTATTCACATTAAACAGTCCAAGTAGAAGAATGTCTGCCACCTTCCACGGTACACTGTTCTTCCTTAGACAGTTCTTGCCATCTGAAAGTCATTCCCAATGTTAAGTTCAAATCTCCTTTCCTGTAATTTAAATCCATTGGTTTGGGACATGTCATTCGGAGCAGAAGAAAACAGTTTTATTAAATCTATGCTTCTGTGATTCTATGTTCCCATATTTCAACCCATACAGCAGTCTCTCCACATTTGTGAGGGTTAGGGGTGCAGGGTCCTTGTGAAAGTGCACAATCTGCGTCTATAAATAAAAACCACAAACACTTCTGTTTTTAAACTCTGAGAGACCAGTTTTCTAGGCATTACTAGAGAGATCATATTTTTCTGTCACATATAGAGCAGCAGGCAAGGCATGGGCAAATACAGTAAGGTGTGAATAGTCAATCCGCAAATACTTAACCATCAAATACGGAGGGAAGACTGAAGCCCAAAAAGGACTACATATTAATATTTATTTGCATATGCAATTGTTCATCAAAAGGTTTCAAAAGGTTGTTTGAAATAGGCAATTTTATGATAATTGAAGAAAATAAATCATGGCTCTTAAATTTTATTTTCTGTAGTTGTCATTTATACACTCAATGGTTTTTTGGCCTGAGTGGGGACTAGAATCTGAATCTTTCAAGTTCTGACCCATCATATTAACTGCCTTGGCTTTCAATCAAGATTGCAACATGTCTTCAAATGTTACTTGATGGAACTCATCACTGATAGAGCTACTTGATCATCAAACCCAGAAAAACTGTTTTCTTGGCTATGTCAATGCAGTAATAAAGATATTTTTCCATATACAAAATTCATGAAATGCAATTCAGCCAATCTGAGGAGTGAACACATGTGAAAGAGAATGGAAAGGCGATTCTCCCACTTTTGCTGGGATATAATATAGCAACCTGAAACTACCAACATATATGTATGTTCGATGTATGGAAATCAGCATCATGTCTGAAAGATGTCTTTAGTGTAGTTCTTCATTGCCTTGTGAATTGACAAGCAAATTTATTAACTGGCAAATATGATTCAACAGAAATGTCATAGAAGATGCGTATCTCTTATCCCAAATGTTTGGGACTAGAAGTACTTTTAATTTTTTTCAGGTTTTGAAATGTCTATACAGTATTTGCATATACTGAGGTATCTTAGAGATGGGACCCAAGTATAAACATGACGTTCCTTCATGTTTCATATACACCTTATACGCATAGCCTGGAGGTGATTTTATACAATAAATAATTTTGTGCACGACATACAGATTGTATATATTGAACCATTGGGGGAAAAACAAACAGAAAACAGGATGAGGTGGGAAGGCGTGGCAGCAAAGATCACTATCTCATCCACCCATGTGGATATTTTCAGAATTTGGGGTATTTCAGATTTTAGAATTATGGATAAGGGATATTAATTGGAATTTGAAATGTGAGGAAACTGCACTTTAAAATACTGAAAATGAAGAGGTTGGCTCTATTGGTAGCATTACTATTTGGCCTACAGAGTCTAATGAAGACTTCCCCTATCACATTTTTCAATTGGTCACAGTGATAAATCTCTCTCCTTGCTTTGGAAAACTTGATTTAGTGTCCGTAAATGGCTTTGTCTACTGATTTGTGCAAGACACTAGATGGACAGATGGAAATTCTTTTAGGCTATAAATTCCACTAATCCTATGATGTTACTGAACTTCACATAAAGGCAATTGGGTGTTGATACCTGCCAAAGTGCCTTCCATCCTACCTAGTTAACATGATGAATCTACTTCTTATCAGTTTGTTTGGGCAGATGACATTTGATCTTTTCTTACAGATGTGAACCAGCAGAGTGTCCGCCCATAACATGTGGAATGATAAATTTGTCTATGCCTTTTGACTGTCTCACTCACAAAATGTGGGGCTGAACCTCCCCCAGACATTTCTGAAATTTCACACATCTGTTTTATTTCTGTAAACATTCCTCAATCTCTTTTATCCTTCATGGGCAAATCATCAGGATCTCCTGGCTGTATAAGCTTCTTATCTACCTTTCCTTGCGAACAAAGGTGGGGAAGAACCAGTGACAGAGCACATATAAAAAGCTTATATGTGGTTAAACATAGAATATGCATGAAACCTATTAAAAACACCTGTGAGCATCAATCTATACGTACTTTTAAAAATAATCTATATAGACCTGTTGGAAGAGACTGGTCTTTACTTTAAAACAGTGGTTCCCAACTTTTTTTTTGACCAGGGACCACTCTCCAACATTAGTGGCAAAAGGGTTTATGAATCAGTTTTTGGTCAACTTTAGATTTGGTTTGGTTATTTGGGGTGCTGATCCAGAAAATTGTATTGAATAGACCACATCATCTCTCGTTTCTGATACAGAACATATGTTATCAAGTTGTTGCCATTTGCTCACCCACAGGAAACCATATTTAATAAGCCTCGGCACTATAAAAGGGTTTTGTGAGACTAGTTGCTCTCGTTGCAATGGTGTAGTAATGCTGAGGCCATGGACCATATTTTAGTTCTTGCGGACCACTGGTGATCCATGGACCACAGGTTGGGAATCACTGCTTTAAAGTCAGATAATATCTCAAGATGACAAAGCACTTCTGGCAGGTCATTCCGCAGTACGAGGGTGACTCAAGAAAATGCCTTCTGGATAACAGTAGTATGTTGTGTGTGTGTGTGTGTGAATGTATGTATTTAGAAGAGAGAGAGAGAAACCTCTCACCAAATATCCCAGGAATAAATTGATTGTCTCCAATATAATGGGTCACAATACATTGTGTTTAACTAGTGGTCCAGAACAGAAATGCATTACACTTCCACATCAGGTGAATCCATCACATTTAGTGGGAAATAAATGAGCAAAAATGAAAGTAAAATTCAAGATTAAGCAATTTGTTTAAGTTGGGACAGCCTTAAGAAGCCTCCTGTGAAGGTTTTGGAATATACCTGTTTACTTGTTCAATGAGGACACTAATCTATTCAGTGGAATAAATGTTAATTTATTAGTGGAGAGTCAAAACTTCTTGCTTACCAAGGAGCAGGAAAGGGTTAGACAGATTGCAGCAAACTCCTGTTCTTTCTTTAGGGGATTAAGGTTAATTTGTGATAGCTCATAACATCCGTATTAGAATACATTTATAATGATTTACTGGGATCATTTTATGGCTAAGTGTCTATGGCAATGTCATTGCCTAGGTCTGGCACAGAATACTGTGTCATCTCCTTGGTTAATACAGTTTCAGCGGGCATGTTCAGATAATTTTACAAACCATCATAAGGGGAAGGACAACCACATTAATGTCAATTAAGCTATTAACAAAGCCCATCTTGTTTCCAAATCTTGCCAGCCTCACATGCATATATTACTGTTGCCTGCAAAAGCTACACATAAATGAGATAACAACTTATCTATGACCTGATATCTGGCCAACAGCCAGTTCCTATTATAGCCTTTTAAAAGAAACGGAACAGAAGGATATCTACTTGGATTTTAAATGTCATTTATTTAAAATGTGACATATCTTGTTTCTACATAGCCATTGGTCTTTTAATGGAATTGGAAGATATGATGAAGTATGGCATTTGGGAAATGAGAACACTTTCACCTCTGGTAACTCAGGTCTCCCCCTGTTCCTCCTTTCAGTTGTACTTTGAATATACAAAAAATAGCAGTCATGTGCTATCTGCATTCTTGTTCAGGCTCCAGATGAACTTCTGCTTGAATGCAACTATTAAAGACATGGGAGCAACCATAGTCTGCCTACAATGTCAGTGGATCAGCACATTCATTCTGGATCTTCTGAAACTTCACCTTCAGCACCTAGTATTCCTTGGTGGTCTCCCATTCAAAAGCTAACCAGGGTTGACCCTGCATAGCTTCCAAGATCCAATTCGATTTTGTACCTTTAACATATTGAGACCCCAGAACTGTGTAAATGTGCACATTTAAAATGTAATAAATGAATCTAGAGCAGTTATAAGCCATTCTGATGATACTAAGGGCCCTTCTACACTGCTTTGAACTGTATTATCTGAGGGTACTTCCAGACAGTACTTAATCATGGGTTTTAAATAGGGGCAAAAACATCCCGGGGCTTCAGAAGAGGTCCACATACAGACCTGTTGGTCCCGTAATTTTTGCCTCCATTGTCCAGACTTGATGTTTGGTTGAAAGATTTAGAGGCTCCCAGGATGGCTGTCATGGGACTTCCACTGGAAACTTTGGCAGTTTCCTTTTTTAAAAAAAACAAAAACAAAAACAAAAACAAAACCTCTAGATGTGGATATATGGAGAAAATGTGCCCTCCACAGTTTCATGAAGTTTTTGGCACACAAACAAAGTCTTTGCCTTCTACTTCAGTGTCACCTTGACCAATCAGGAACAAACACCTAAAACCTGGGAACAACCCCATTAAAAAAATCCTGTAAGTTCCGATTTCAGGGACATACAGACATGTGAAGATCCATATATTTGGCTTGAAACCATGATTTTTCCTCACCTGGATATCTCGTGTCTTTTG
The DNA here is from genome assembly GCF_037176765.1 of Anolis sagrei. NCBI lineage: Eukaryota > Metazoa > Chordata > Lepidosauria > Squamata > Anolidae > Anolis > Anolis sagrei. The sequence continues at coordinate 190,737,011 of NC_090021.1, forward strand.
CCTTTAGTAGTGATTGCTTCCACGTTTATGGCCACCCTCCCGTTTGCTGCAGAAGCTCCTGGGATAAAGGTACTGTCTGGATGGACCCTGAGTCTACTCTGCAAGATAATCCACTTTAAAGTAGACAATCTGGAATTTACACAGCTGTAAACAAAAAGAAAGTGTGTTCCCTGGGAGATAAGAATAAATCATCAATTATCTTTCTCATCTTTACTATAGGCAGGGTGAGGTGCTATGTCTTGAAATAACTTTGACACAGACTTAGTTGGTATGGTTCCAAACACCTATCAGCTGGCCTTGCGGTTCATAGGATCAAGATACGAACTCACACTACATCTTCAATCATCTGGAGAGGCCCTGCTCGTGCTCCCACCTCCATCGCAACAACGATTGTTGGGGACGAGGGAGAGGGCCTTCTTGGTGGTGGCCCCTCGACTCTGGAATTCACTTCCTAAGGACACCAGACATGCCCCAACTCTGGCAGTCTTCGGAAGGAGCCTGAAAACGTGGTTGTTCCAGTGTGCCTTCCCAGAATAAGGAAACTCTCAGCAATATGTCCTCTTAATGCACTTCATTACTTATTTAGGATTGCCTGCATGCCCCATCCCTCTCTGGAGACTCTATCCCAGTTATATCTTACCTGTTCATGCCCAGCATTATTATTTTAAATTTTAATTATTACATTTGGCCCAGCCATAGGTTTTTAACATTTGTTGTGTTACTGTCAATGTTTATTGCTTATTTTTTGTTTGAGGTTTATTTTGTTTTGTATTGTTTTTTGTTATTGCTTTTATTATTGATGTATTGTGGGCTCGGCCTCTTGTAAGCCGCACCGAGTCCCTTGGGGAGATGGTAGCGGGGTATAAATAAAGTTATTATTATTATGATTATTATTATTATTAGATGCCATATTCTCTTGGGTCTTCAGAAAACAAGATTATTTAAAAATAATTGTTGACAATTTATCTCATTTTCTAATTACATCTCCTTAAAAAGGGATATATTAGAATCCATCATGTGAGTTTTTTCTTTACAACCCTTTGAATATTTTCCTGAGAAGTAGATTCACCAATAAAACTTGCACTATATGCTTTTGAGTATCCAGGAGCTGGGCAAAATTCCTCTTTTTTATATGCACTTCAGTTCCCTGAAGTCTCCAATTATTGTACCGAAAGATCATAGTGGCTGGATTTTTCTGAGTGTTGGAAGACAGGCAGCAGGCAAAATCCATTGTCCTCATGATTTGCTCTATAAAGGGAAAACCTTTATGAAATGTCAAAACTATTATTGAAATGGCCACTCTGTTTATTTCCTAGGAAGTGTTTAATCTCTTAACGATTCCTCAACATGTTTTAAGTTCTTCATCAGATATTGAGTATCTTTGTGGTGGAACGACTTGAAGAACTCCGATTTTAATTCCTTTTGGCATTTTTTGTAGAAAGTCAGCCCAAGAGGGACGTAAATGCCGCTTTCCCAGGAAGTGCCTTCTGGGTGCAGCCGGAGAGAAAGGCGCTCCTCTAACCCCGGTGTCAGCTGTAAAGGGGTGCCTCTTGCGTGATCACGATAGCTCAGTGGCTGCAAAGCAGAAAATGAAGACTGTAAAGATGTCACATAAAGAAAAAATGCAGAGTGGATTCGTTTTGCGACGCCCATAATTCAGTAATGCCTTTAAGTAGCTAGAAGAAATATAATAAATGTTTTTCCACAACATTGATCATACTGTATCAGAGGAAATATTAGTGTGCAGGGAGCTATGATTATGCTGGTAGTAATTCTCAGAGTAGAAAACTACTAGGAGACGGGACCCTTTATAGGCTGAACTTTTATTGGCTGATGTTATTTAAGAATGTCTCTAATACACTGTCCTATCGCTAAATATTTTTGTGAAAACTCAGACCATCAATGGGCCATAAATCAGCTATCCTGACATTGTGTGGTTTTTCTTTCTCTCCCTGAAAAGTCTGGTTTAAGAGAAACACAAAACCAGCCAACTGATCATATTTAAAAAGGAAATGACAGGAAGCTTGTAAAACAAATTCTTCTTAACTCTGGATTTGGCCAGGCAGGTTTATTGCTCTTGATCTCGTACAAACATCATCTGTAAGTATAAAATATCCCAATAACTTTAATGGATTATTTGATTGGACAATATAATAAAAGACGTGGCTATGCGAATGTTATGAGGAAACATATACACGGACCACTACAGGTTGCTTATTTGCCATGGTCAAGAAATCATCACAGGTTGCATGAACAGACAAGTGAAACCCAAGGAAGAAAACATGAGTATTGATTCCTGATTCTTCCCGGCTTTTTGTGGTCTGACAAGGATGAGTAGCTGATTAGACTAAACTGAAGGAGAGGACTTCAAGTAGGAAGGGCATTTGTGAATGACAGTCTCCTGTCATTCTGATTAGAAAAAGACAATAGATGATATCTCTTTCGGTTCAAAGAATGGGATTGGATGTGCTTTAATGGGATTGGATGTGTGGAGCAAACAGAGTGATATTGACACTTCTGTAATACGTCCTGTATTGCAAAATCTGGAAGTGATCACAGCTGGTTACTTTCATGTCCAGTGGCTGGTGAATCAACTTCAAGTTTTAATCTGACCCTTAAAGTAATGATGATGGTGATGATGATGATGGTGACGACGACGACAACGATGATGATGCTGGCACAACAAAGCATTGCATGGGCAGTTTCTTGACAAAATTGAAAGAAAAGTTGATAAGGAGAAGACCTGGTTATGGTTCACGAATGGAATCCTGAAGAAGGAAACAGAAGGCCTGATTCTTGCAGCCCAGGAGCAAGCCATCGGAACAAATGGCATTAAGGCCAGGACTGAAAAATCAGCTGATGACCCAAAATGCAGAATGTGCAAGGAAACTGATGAAACCTTTGATCATATCCTCAGCTGCTGCAAGAAAATTGTGCAGACGGACTACAAACAGAGGCACAACTCTGTGGCCCAAATGATTCACTGGAACTTATGTCACAAGTACCACCTGCCAGTAGTAAAGAACTGGTGGGATCATAAACCTGCAAAGGTAGTGGAAAATGAACACTGTGGGGCTTTCGAATACAGACTGACAAAGTTTTGGAACACAATACACCAGACATCACGATTGTTGAAAAGAAAAAAGTTTGGATTATTGATGTCACCATACCAGGTGACAGTCGCATTGAGGAAGTGTTTGACTTGTGATTTTGTGATACAAAATCATTTTCTGTTAGATACTGTGTTTTTCTGTCAGTAAAAATAATAACTTTATTGTTGTATCCCTCCTCCATCTCCCCGAAGGGATTCGGGGCAGCTTACATGGGTATGAGCCCAACAACACCTTTAAATTATAGCATATTAGAATATATAAACAACAACGTAAAACAGAATAAAACAATAACAATGATAACAAAATATAAAAGCAAACATCAATCCAATAACCAGTGAGCTCTGTGATATGATCAATTTCTGGGCATGGATGGGTGGACTGGTGCAAAAACAAATTGTGAGGATAGGACTGATGGATAAAGTGCATAGGTCATAAAGCAGTAGTAGATATCAAGGGCAGTATGAGATAGAGCATTTTAACTTTAAGCATAGAACAATAGTAAAGTGCGAGGACAAGATTTTGGGTCCTAGTTGGGGCCAAGCTATCTGGGGGATTGTCTAGTCAAAAGTACAGCAGAACAATCAGGTCTTTGCTATCTATATAAAGTAGCTATCTATGGTGCTGAACGCAATCCCCAAAATAGGTTGAGTATGCTTAAAATTAGGACTAAACCCCAGAGCAAATCCAGGAGTCAGATTAAGGAGGACAACTCCCTAGAAATGCCTGAGGATTACAATTCCCTGAATGTACGCTCATCTCACCAGGAGGAGCAATACATTACTTCAGGGTGCAAGGCAGCTCTGCTGGGTAGCCTTCATTCCCTGCAGAGACAGGGCCTCAGTCCTGCAGAGAGCAATTGAGCCCCACTCTACACTACCATATATCCCAGGATCTGATCCCAGATTATCTTCTTTAAACTAGATTATATGAGTCTATACTGCCAGACAATTTGGGATAAGTAGATAATCTGGGACATAGGGGCAGTGTGGAAGGGGCTAGAGTCTACTGATGGCAAAGCAACTCACTGTTGACAAAGGTAGGTCTGAGGCCCCTTCTGCACTGTCATATAATTCAGATTATCAAAGCAGATAATCCACATTATCTGCTTTGAACTGGATTATATGAGTCCACACTGCCATATAATCCAGTTCAAAGCAGATCACCTGGATTTTATATGGCAGTATAGGATGGGCCTTAGAAACATGCATTTTAGAAAACACATCTTTGATCTTTGTGTGGTGTAGGCTCCTTCTTGTGTGGTGGAGGCTCCTTCTTTGGAGGCTTTTAAACAGAGGCTGGAAGGCCATCTGTCAGGAGTGCTTTGAATACAATTTTCCTGCTTCTTGGCAGGGAGTTGGATTGTATGGCCCATGAAGTCTCTTCCAACTTTATGATTCTATGATCAGTAGGTTATCGTTGTTGTTGTTGTTATAAATTTTATTCCATTTTCTCCCAAAGTTGAAACTTAAGACAGTTCACATTTTTTAAAGATACAGTTAAAAATATATAAAAGGGGAACATTCTTGCAACCCAGTTTATTATTACCTTGTTCCGGAAACCTTTGTATATGTGGAATTATTCCCCAGATGTTCATTTAATCAAAGGGTAGACTAGATCCGTGCACAGAAAAGAATGCAGCTACAGATTGGCTTTGTCCATGGGAATTGATAAAGAAGCTGTTCGAGCAAAAGGACTGCCAGAGCCTAGGACAGCACCGCAATTCCCTTGATAGGAAATATTTTATGATATATTTATTTATTTATTTATTTATTATTTATTTATGCGCTTGTATACCGCTAATATTTCAGCCTAAGTCGGCGACTCATTGCGGTTTACAACAACTAAAAAGTTAAAAACAATTAAAAACAGTATTCAATTTAAAACATGAAACACATATACAATACAAATTATTGGGCCACCAATAATAATCCCATGCATCTCGTAACTAAAATCACAATCCAAAATTCGTCGTCCATGATTACCAGTCCTTTAGTCATCAAAATTCGTTGCAACGGATTAACCGAATGCTTGTTTAAACATCCATGTCTTCAGTCTCTTCCGAAACACCATCAGCGAGGAGGCTGATCGTACCTCTATAGGGAGGGTGTTCCAAAGCCGAGGGGCCACCACAGAGAAGGCCCTGTCTCTCGTTCCCGCCAGCCGCACTTGTGAAGCCGGCGGGATAGAGAGCAGGGACTCTCCAGAAGATCTTAGGGTCCTGCCAACATAACCTATGAATTCCTACTCAGCATTAACAGTGAATTTCATCCATCATTCAACTCTATTTAAAATGTATTTAAAAGGTAATAATAATAATAATAATAATAATAATAATAACAACAACTTTATTTTTGTACCCCGCCTCCATCTCCCCAAAGGGACTCAGGGCAGCTTACATAGGTACCAAAATATGAAACATTACAATTCACCAACATAAAGAAATAAACATCAGCGTAAAAGAATTTAAAACAATCATTGAGCGACAAACAGTAGCCTGAAATAGCAAAACAATTCTAATAAAGATGCAACCAAATGGGATCCCAGTACAACTTTACTGGGTTAAGTAAGAATCATCCATATTTTGCCAAAGTTTCCGGAGCTGTTAAATTAACATCATGTTCGACCTTGCAGGAAAATTATTGTAATCCAGAAGAATCATTTCACCTTACCCTGGAAACAGCTGTAACTAGTAGGAAGCTTCACTAGAGAGGTCATAGTTATGAGCCAATAACAATGTATGCCATATATGTCTCCTTAAAACAGTTTGCAGTACACTTTAAGATCTCTCAGGATTCATCTGCACTGCTATCATAATGCAGATTAAACTGGATTATATGGCAGTGTAGACTCATGTTCAGTGTAGTTCAAAGATATTATATAGGTGGTATTATTATTATTATAGATGTATAGATATTATTATTATAGACACAGATGTTATTATTAATGGCATATAGGTATTATTATAATTATAGATGTATAGATATTATTGACATACAGGTATTATTATTACAGATGTATGGATATTATTATTACAGACCTACAGATATTATAGGCATCTAGTTGTTGTTCTTGTTGTTGTTGTTGTTATTATTATTATTATATATGATGTAGCTGTTATTATTACAGAGGTGGAGCCCCCAGTGGCAAAGCAGGTTAAACCCCTGTGCTGGCAGGACTGAAGACCGACAGGTCGCAGGTTCGAATCCACGGAGAGTGCGGATAAGCTCCCTCTATCAGCTCCAGCTCCTCATGCGGGGACATGAGAGAAGCCTCCCACAAGGATGGTAAAACATCAAAACATCCGGGCATCCCCTGGGCAATGTCCTTGCAGACGGCCAATTCTCTCACACCAGAAGCGACTTGCAGTTTCTCAAGTCACTCCTGACATGACAAAAAGAAAATCTGCATTATATGAGTCTACACTACCCATATAATGCAGTTCAAATTGCATTATTTTTTTATTGTATACAAGTAACAAATAAAAAAGCAAATAACAAATAATACACTAACTAACAAAAACTATAGAGTCACAACATCCTACCACACCCATTCCCTCCATCCCCATACCGCATTATATGGCAATGTAAATGGGGCCTTTGATGAATGTATAATTCAAGAATTCATTCCTAATTTTGTTAAGAAAGCTTTAATATCTTTCATAGAGGCACAACAAAGAAAAGTCGTTATAAATCAAGTAATGTCTGTTGATGGCACGTTGAGTACTCGATTGTCTTACGCAGCCATGTTTCAACTGGTCCTGCCAGGAATCTTTCCTCTAAACCACAAGGTTGGATCTAGATCTTCTGGGAAGAAACTTCTGCCAAAAAAGGCAACCAGAGTTTCCTTTTCCCCTTTGCCAGTAATGTCTAGTAATACAAAATTAATGGCATGGCACTGCTGTCCTGCAGCCTTCCCTTCTCTGCTCTTCATGTTTTGGCTGTAGCTGTTAGAGCAACGGGGGGCAATTACAAGCTGGAACAGAGCTCTCTTCCTAGGGAAGAGTAAGAACCATCTTGGATTCCCTTTTGGGTCGCAGCTTCCTCCAAATTTGTGAATTCCTAGATAATTGGCATGAAAAGAACTTGGAACCACTGAATGCCAGTGAAAGCAAAACTGGCAGAGTGGCCCATTTTTGAGGGATTAGATTTTTAAACTAATATAATTAATGGCTGATATTTTGTCTTGCACATATGGATTCATTGCTTAGAGTTATGGATTTTAATTGCTCCATATTTATTTATTATTTATTTAGAACATTTGTATCTTGTCCTATTCTTGACCACCAAGGAGGAATTCAGGGCAGCTTCCAACAATATAAAAACATCAATAAAATATACAATTACATAAAATGATAATAAATATACATTTAAAATCAGTTCACCAGGTTTAAAACGTCCTCCAAATCAGTCAAAAAATGCGATCCATAAAATCTCATCTACGCCAATAAAAATAGTCTATTCTGCAAATGCTTGCTGCCATAGCCAAGTCTTGTAAAAAGTCAGGAGAGAGGGGGCAGATCTAACCTCTTTAGGGGGGAAGTTCCACAGACAAGGGGCCACCACGGAGAAGGCCATGTCTCTTGTCCCCACCAAACGCGATTGAAATTGTGGCGGGACCGAGAGCAGGGTCTCCCCAGATGATCTTAAAGTCCTTGATGGTTCATAGGGAGAGACACGTTCGGACAGGTAAAGTGAGCCAGAGCCATTTAGTATGGCCCCTTCTACACTGCCATATAAAATCCAGATAATCTGATTAGAACTGGATTATATGGCAGTGTAGACTCGTATATTCCAGTTCAAAGCAGTTAATGTGGATTATCTACTTTGATAATCTGGATTATATGGCAGTGTAAAAGGGGCCTAAGATGATGCATTATTACCGTAACGCAAGGTAAATGTTCCCCCTGCCCAGCGCAAATGCAGTTCATTTTCAGTGGTTCTTCTTTCTGCTGAGTGAAAAATCTAAATTTTCAGCAAAAGCAACAAAGAGCAGAACAGGAGCATGATAATAATATAATGATAACTTTATTTTTATAACCCGCCAACCATCTCCCTGAGGGGACTCGGGGCGGCTTACAAGGGATAGATTAATGATCCATACAGGTAGTTGTCACCTTCCAACAAGCGCGGTTTCATTGTGTGTAGTGACCAATCATAAGGATTATCCCCCACACATCTATCCCTCTATTTATCTGGGAATAATTCCCTCTGACATCAGTGGTCTTTAGTTACTACTGGAGAGACATACACCCAGCTGCATTGTTGACTTTTCTCATTTTTAACAAAAGGCATGGTGATTCTGATCATATCTGAAGGTTGCATGCCTAATAACATTCACCCAGAGGCAATCCAAGCATTGTTCTCAAGGAAGGCCAAGGAGCAGTGAATGAAGAATATTACAGACTTGCGATGAATAAACATATAGGTGTGTAAATGAAAATTTGACATTTAAGCAACACAGGCCCCTTCCACACAGCTGAACACAATCCCACATTTTCCACTTTGAACTGGAATATATGGCAGTGTGGACACAGATAATCCAGATAAAAGCAGATATAGTGGGATTTTCTGCCTTGGTATTCTGGAATTTAGGACTGTGTAGAAAGGCCCTCAGTTCTATGCAATGACATATATGTGATTTTACCATGGCTTAGTTCCTAATAAGTGTGCATGGGATTACAGTTTCAAAACATTAAATTATTCTGAAACATTCCTTTCCTGGCACTATTCTAGGTTTAGATAATATGCAGAATGTACTAAATTATCTAGACAGCCACTGGGTGGCACTGCTGCATCCAAATGCTGGTACCAGGTTTGCTAAAAGGATGGTTTTGGGAATGGCAAACCCAGATGTTCACAAAGCTGATTTGCTAATACCTGTCTTGGAAGATCCTCATTGCAAAGTGCTTCGGTTGGAATTAGTGTTGCCCATGTTTGTTCCCCTTCTTCCTCACATTGGTCTTGAAAAGAATGAGAACGTCCTCCACAAACCATTCCCACCAAAAAGTGGTGAGAAGAACATTCCTCAGCTGCTAAAACCACAGCAGCGATGCCAGGAGCATTCCTAATTTGAAAGAAACCTTGTACAGTTTAGACCCTTCCAATAAAGTCATTCACAACATTGATGAGATAAATCCATTAGTATTGTCGTAACCTTACTTGAAGGGAAAATAAGACTGAGAGACAGAACCTATTTCATTCTCGCCACTTCCTTGGAAATGAACTCCAATGGCAAGTCACCTATATTTCAATGGGTAATATCCAGCAGAATGACTTTCTTCTAAGGCCCCTTCTGTGCTGCCATATAAAATCCCACAGTATCTGCTTTGAACTGGATTATACAGCAGTGTGGACTCATATGATACAGTTCAAAGAAGATAATATAAGGTATCTGATTTGATAATCTGGATTATATGGCAGTATAGAAGGGGCCTTAGACAATAGTCCATTATTCAATTTGAACATGTCACAAGACAACAAGCCTAATGCTTGGTAAAACAGGAAAAGATTGAAATCACATTACTAGTGGATTGATCCAATCAAGGAAGCCACAGCTCTGAGTTTACAGGACCTGAATAAGGAAATTGATGGCTGAGGATCTAGGAACTACTTTGACAGCAAGTAACAGCCATTATTTAAAGGGCTTTCTAGATTGAGGTGCCTTTAAAAGCAAAGGACAATTGGAAAAGAGAGCCTTAAAATTGTCCATTCCCATTGTGCACCTGGAGAATTCACTGAGAAGGAAAACAGGATACATTCCAGTTCATGATGGTTCAAAGTTCATAATGCTTCTATCACAAAAAATATCTTTTTTTTCTGGGTGTCTTGAGTCCCCTTGTGGGAGAAGGGCGGGGTAGAAATGAAGGAAATAATATTCAGTTGTGTGGAAGGGGCCCGAGGCACCAAAATGTGTTATTTCTCAAAGTGAATCTATATAAATATGAATAGACATATTAATTGCACAAACCAGTGTCTTTATCCTTTTTATTAAATAGGACAAACCAACTCAGCTTTTAAAAAAGCCCTTAGATACAAAATTATGAGGTTTCCCCACACATCTATGCATCTATATAAAAGTCAAAGTATGTATGATTATTTGTTTGTGTGATCCACAAAGGCTTCTACGTGCCTTGATGGATCTGGACCAGTTGAACCCCAGCCAGATCTGGAGCTGATAAGAGTTGCAGTTAATCAACTGTACGGTTTTTATAAAAGATGCCTTTATATGGGTATGCATTGTCTAATGTGACCATTCATATATATACAAATATATATATACCTGTGTGTGTGTGTGTGTGTGTAAACAATGGTGGAATACCAGCTATGTATTCAGGGGCAGTATGCCTTTCATGTAAAATAGTGGTTGCAGGGATACAGCACTGGAAAGGTACTTGGGGTTCCATTAAAAACTGCCTAACCCAGGCAACGCTGGGTATATACTCTAGTAAATCATACAAAGACTCAAGTTGGATCTGACCAAAACCTTATGGAGTCTGGTATAGTATTTATGACCGCAAATACCCTGAATACAGAGCTAGTATGCTGCCATCACAACTTGTAGCCACTGACATGGGTAACGGATTGTCCAAGAAGATCTGGAGAGGGTCTTTTTTCAATCATATGGGACTTTTATGTATTTTCATGTAGTTACATTTGCTTGCATGATGTATAATGAAGTGGATTTTCAGAGAGACACAATACTGTGTCTCTGAAAAAACACTTCACTATACATCATGCAAGCAAATGTAACTACATAAAAATACATAAAAGTCTCATATGGTTGAAAATAGATCCTCTCCAGATCTTCTTGGGGATCCAGTCTCTAGATCAGTGTTTCTCAACCTGGGGTTTTCAAGATAATCAGAAAACACAGTATTTTCTGTTGCTCATGGGGGTTCTGTGTAGGAGGTTTGGCCCAATTCTATTGTTGGTGGGATTCAGAATGCTCTTTGTGGTTGAACTATAAATCCCAGCAACTACAACTCCCAGATGTCAAAGTCTATTTCCCCCCAAATTCCACCAGTGTTCATATTTCGGCATATTAAGTATTTGTGCCAAGTTTGGTCCAGATCCATCATTGTTTGAGTCCATAGCACTCTCTGGATGTAGGTGAACTACAATCCCAAAATTAAAGGTCAATGCTCATCAAACCCTTCCAGTATTTTCTGTTCATGGGAGTTCTCTATGCCAAGTTTGGTTCAATTCCATTGTTGGTGGAGTTCAGAATGCTCTTTGACTCTAGGTGAACTATAAATCCCTCAAACTACAATTCACAAATAACAAAATCAATCCCCCTCCCAAGCCCACCAGTATTCAAATTCGGATGTGTGAGGTATTTGTGCCAAATTTCATCCAGTGAATGAAAATACACCCTGCATATCAGATATTTACATTACGATTCATATCAGTAGCAAAATTACAGTTTTGAAGTAGCAACAAAAATAATTTTATGGTTGGGGGTCACCACAACATGAGGCACTGTATTAAGGGGTCGCGGCATTAGGAAGGTTGAGAACCACTGCTCTAGATCTATAAGAATCTAGTAAATCTCACTTAACTACTAATAACTGAGGAAGATGTTTCCTAAAATCCATTGTTTTAGCAAACAGCAGTAGCAATTTCCTTTCGGTGCAATCTACCATATAATTAATTCTGCAAAGAAAGGCAAGCAGGTTGGAATTATTTTGGAAGATTTCCATGGAACCCGAGAACAAAGATATGGGCTGTTGCTTTGCTGAAACCGACCCCCGTTCTTTTTATGCACCTTGAAAAATTGAGAGGGAAAGAGCTCAGAACAGCTGCCCAGAAATGGGATTGAAATAGCAAAGGAGTGATTTGTTCTTCTCTATATTTAGAAATGGCTGGACAGTCTTCTATGGTAACTGCTATCTTCTTTTCTCTTAGCCCTCGTATGATTTTTAAAAGTTCCCTGCAGGGTTATGAATCTGAAGATGTAAGTCCTGCTTACGAAGGATTCTTGGCCAGTGCTTTTTCTCTGAGGATTTGCCTTTTTGCTTCTATAAAGCATTGCTGTGCATAGGACGCTTGGATGTAGAATTTCAGTCATTGTTTCCACATTTGGGGGCTGGAAGGGACATCAAAGAAATAGGCGTACTGAATTTACTGGATGCCAGAACAGTACAATAACACAGAGAGGAAATAAGCAAATCCCTAAGGTGAGTTGTGCTGCCAAGTCTTCCACATAATAAAAGCAGTAAAATGACAGTGAATCTTTGACTAATGCGTCACAGTCTCAATGCCAAGAGAAGGAACAATCTGTGGCATTTATACATTTCCTCCATTTATTTTCCACACCAAGGGAAAGAGACCCTTCAGATGCAATTGGTGATCAGTGCAGATGATAACAAACCAGCCAATGAGGCATCTACATCAGTGGATCTCAACCTATGGGTCCTCAGGTGTTTTGGCCTACAACTCCCAGAAATCCCAGCCAGTTTACCAGCTGTTAGGATTTCTGGGAGCTGAAAGCCAAAACATCTGGGGACCCACAGGTTGAGAACCACTGATCTAGAGCAATTTCAGTCAGATTTAGGCCTGGCTACGGGACACAGCTGAATAAAATCCCACATTTTCTGCTTTGAATTGGAATATATGGCAGTGTGGACTCAGATAACCCAATTCAAAGCAGATATTGTGGGATTTTCTGCCTTAATATTCTGGATTATATGGCTGTGTGGAAGGGCCCTCTGCTAATATTTTGTATTGTTTTAAGAAAACTCTTTTCTGGACAGTTTAAAAAAATGTTTCCAAGCACCGTAATACAATTTACCCATGCGGTACAAGCAAAACTAATCATGTTTGAAAATCACAAGGTTCCTATATACAGATTTGACTTTTATGATCCCAAAAATATTCCTCTTATAAAGCCTTTTTGTGGGTTGATAAAATAATTTTATAATGCTGTCAATTAGTGGCACTTTTTGCAATATTTGCTATTGCTTTCGTTTTAACGACCTTAGCATTTTTTCCTCATTTGGCTTTGCCAAGGGGTGTAAAAAACAAAAATAAAAAATCAATTTATTTTTCTGTGAACGTGAATACATAAAACAGCCAGTCTATTATTGAGAAAACATTCACTTTTCTTTGTGTTCCCTCACCTATCCCATTATTGTTTTCAGTCTCATTGCACAAAGAAGGTTCCCTGCAGTGCATCCACAGATTGGTTCAACATGGAAATTCTTTCTTAATTTCAGTATATATTAAATTATGCAAAGAACAAAGTTTTGAACAAGGCAGTGGCAAAATATGAGGAAATACTAAATTCTGTCACCTTTGTTCATTTAGGATTTCCCCTTTGATAAAACTAAGAAAAGTTGTCACAGATCGTTCTAAAGCTAAAGATAATGGGGTTTGTAGGCCCTGCCATGTTTTTGGATTTCAGTTTCCAGAATCCCTGATCATTGGCCAAGGCAGTTGAGGCTTCTCAAAGTTGATGTCCCAAAACATTTGCAGGATGCAAGTTTGAGAATCACAAAGTTACAAACCCAATCCATCACTGTTTGTGGCTCTCTGTGTGGTATATCTCACAATTGACTTTTCCTTGGGGTCAATGGACTTTCAGAAGAAAAGGATTCCTAATTCTAAGTAATAGCTACTCGAGGGTGCATTGACCCTGTTGAATTAATGCAGTTAACCACTCTTAACCACCATGGCTCAATGCCATGGAATCATGGGAGTTGTTGTTTGGTGAGGCATAACATCATTTAGCAGACAAACCTAAAGACTTTGTAAAACTACAACTCCCATGATTCCATAGCAGTGAATCATGGCAGTAAAATGGTGTCAACCTGCATTGATTCTGCACTATGGATGCACCCTATGAAGCTGCTCTATCAATCAAGAGAGGAAGGGAAGTGGAGTAGTGAATGTGAATTACTGTCAACTCTGAGAGTAATAGACATTCCAGTTTATGCCATGCTCTTTGTTGGGATAGAAAACATATTAAGAAAACTTGAGAGAAAAATAAGAATGTGTCTTGTCTAGTATCCAAAAACCACAACAAGGAGAAACCACCTTGATTTTTTTCTGTCCTCAAATACTCTTGATGACCACTCCTCCCATCCCATCCAAGTTTATATATTTCCTACCAACCTAAGATGACCAGTGGCCAGCGGTATAGGGAATGGTCACTGTCTGTGTTTTCTAACAGCTGTCACAACACAACAACACCTGCATTGTTGTGAACCAGTTCCCATAAACTTTGTGTAGTGATTTGGAGTAGTGCATCTATATGGGGGATGCTCACTGCAGCCAGCCAGATCCCAACTGGTGTCCTTTTCATTGGCCAACCCATGAGTGTGGAAGGACCTGCTGGAAGAGATCTGACAGCTAAATGAGCTGTTAGAATTTAAAGCAGAATTAAAGACCTATGTCTTCTGGCTGGCCTATCTAGTCAATTCTAAATCATGAGTTTTGCATTTGCATTCTGTTACTGCTATATGTTGATTTTGTACTCTGTGTTTGGTTTTTTATAATGATGTGCTCTTATCTATTGTATTTTATGTTTATATGTTTCCACTCTGTTGGAGAGGTGGGTAACAAAGAAAATGTATTATTTTTATTTTTATTTTTATTATTACTTGATGGAAATCTGATTAGGATTTAATATTGATTTCTGTTATTTTATTGGTTGTTGTCATTGTTGTGTGCCTTCAAATTATTTCTGAATTATGGTGACTCTGAGGCAACTCTTATTATAGTATTTTCTGGGGCTGAAAATGTTAGCCCAGCAAGGAATTGAACACAGATTTCCTGTGCCATAATCCAGCATTTAAATCACCACACCAGGCTAGCTTTCTAATTGAGAATTGAAGACTTACGACTTCATCACACGGGCAAAATTGTCTGTTTGATTACAGTTTGACTTCACTTCAGGCACGGGGCCCACTGGATCTCAGCACACAACGTAGGTGTGGTTCTGGTGAGGCTTCATGCCTGAAGTGAGATCGAACAGTTGTAAGAGGCAACACCGACAAAAATAGGCTTCCTGTGTTGTATAGAGAAAAACGGAGGGAAACTGGGCAGTGATGCTTTCCCCCCAAGGGATGAGGTAAGGGGCAATGCAGACAACGCAGTGCAATATGTTCCTCCTGCCACCCACCAGATTTGCCATGATCCATGGCCAATCCCCCCACTATTGCCTGGCATAAGGATCTCAGTGTGATGAGATCTTTAGTCATTGCTCCCTTCCTGGCTTCCTTTTGTTTTTGCCTTCAGGGTGGTGGGCAGGAGGAGAGAGAAACAGCGGGAACAAAAATACTGTATGTGAATGGAAAGGGATTATTTTTGATATGTTTACTGGCTTCTGTGTTGATTTCTACAGAACTGATTTCAACAAGTACAGAACTTTGATAATATCTGATCTAAGGCCTGGAGCATGCTTTGAATGTGTTTGGTTGTGATCCTTTGGGCTGGTGTTAACTACACCATTGTAAGCAGGCCATAGCAAGAAAAAATGGGACGGGGGGGGGGGGGAGGATTTTTTTTTTTTAGCAAATCATGAAGAATACTTCCATAATACAAAATCATTTAAATAGTATGGTTCTATATATATACTCAATTAAATCAAATTTCTGGTCTCCTTCGTGGGGACTTCAAATCCTTCCCATGCCTTAGACTCAGCCCCCCCCCCTCCCGAATCAAACTCAGCTCCCCCTGAATCGAAATCCTGGCTACGGGCCTGGTTCTCCACATCTTCCCCATATTCAGAGCAGAAACAACAGCTAAATAGTGAGGGAGATGGAGAGGAGAAAAATAATGGATGGTATTTTTCACTTTCATTCCAGCAAGGTTTAAACAGTGTTATTATGTAAAATTAAACACCCCCCTTTCTATTTAAAGATCATGAGCATAAATTTTTCAAAAGGTTTTAATGTAAATCTCATCAAACGAGCTTCCTTTTGGTGGCATGTAGTAACCTCATCAGATGAGCTTACTTTTGACGGTATGCACCAGATCTTCTATAGTTTTACGACGGAGCCTGCTGATTCCCATCCCACGGTGTTGATCTACTTCCAGTGGAGCTCAGTCATAAAATTATAGAAAATCCAGCATATGCTGCGGTAATGGCAACATAGGATGCTTCCCATGTTGCCTTTGAAACAATGGGGAGAAGCCAGGTGATTGACACTTCACTTGTGGGATGGGGCAACTGGTGAGTTGGGCAATACGGAGTGTGGGCAATGGGTTCCCCACACCCCCTGATGGGCACTGCTGTATTTGCCATGATGCATGGCGGCCCGTCTGGTGAGGTAGCCAGTTACACACTTTTACTAACTTTCCTCTTTGGTATAACACAGTAAACAAACAAATGAAAACATAAATGTTAATGACTGTAGGGCCTCACTATAGTGCTGAAAGTATACTGCTGAGTATTCATAGTTTTATGGTCTTGAAATAATCACTGGATGTGCTCCCATGATTGCAAGACACACATCTGTATATGTCTGGATGCAGAAGGCAGCACATGAAAAATAACTGGACGGATGCAGCATTATGTTAGAAATTGGCCAGAAACAACTCCTTTAGATGTACCGTTGTGAGTAACAATCCAATTCATTTAGCATCAGATTGCTTTAATAATTTGGAAGTCTTTCGATCATTTGCATAAATAGTATTGCATTTTAAAGGCTGCAATGGACAATGAATATTAGAAACAAAACACCCTTATCTTATGCCCAAGTCCTTGGAAGAACTTTCTGTGGAAATCTATGGGAATTCAGAGCAAATTGGTGTTACAATACTGAAGTTGCAGCACTATCAGCTTAAACTGCTGCCACATCTCTCCCATTGTTTGCTTGAGCTTTTCTCCATCCAACCTCTCCTCCTTCCTCATGGACAAAATTAAATGTATACAAGCAAAAGCACATTGAGCTTTATCCTATGCAGTGGCACAGTGAGATAATTTAGGATATTGAAGTATGGTATGAATTCTCTTGCACTCAAAACAAAATTGGCTGTTTAAATAAATGGGATATAATAAGTGTTGACTCACCAATAACAATTGATTCAGTAGGTCTGCTCTGGACCTTCCAATGGAAATCCAGCCTTAATTTTTTCAGGATGTGTGTGTGAAGCTTTAGACAAAAATGCTTGTTTATTATTTCAGTTGTGAAGCATATGGCTGACATTAATCACCTCCCTATCCAACATGCTGCAGCCAAACCGTTTGCAAGTATTTGTACAGTCCTGATATGTGTGTTAAAAAAATCAACAGCTACTACTTTATGTCTGACAAAACAAGAAGTACCTTGTGCCATCTCACATTTTATGTTCTCTTACTGTAGCAAAATCATGACAATAGGAAGAAAATAGAGCTTGCTCCATGTTTGCTTGGGAAAGGAAATGAAGGAATATTTTATAGTGGGAAAGGGATAATATGCTTCTTTTTACAACTTACTTATTTATAATTTCCCAAGTATATGATGTATGTGTCTTTATGTGTGTGTGTGTGTAAAAGTAATAAAATATATGTCCATAACCATTAATATGTCTGCCAATTATCAACACCTTGAAGCAGCTCCATATCCAGCATTTATCAAACGTGGGTCCTCCATGTGTTTTGGACTACAGTTTCCAGAAACCCCAGCCAAGTTAACAAATCACCAGCAATTCTGGGAGCTGACATCCAAAACACTAGGGGAACCACTGATCAAGACAGCCTAGAGTGGTTCTCAACCTGTGGGTCCCCAGGTGTTTTGGCCTACAACTCCCAGAAATCCCAGCCAGTTTACCATCTGTTAGGATTTCTGGGAGTTGACCTCCAAAACATCTGGGGACCCACAGGTTGAGAACCACTGGCCTAGAAAGTCATTTGTCCTGCCGGTATGTCACATCTCCTTGTTGCTGCCACCATTCCTAGTCACCCACTAAACACTGTCTCCCATCTGGCAATCTCCCCATTCTTGCTGGTTGCGTGGGTGACCTGTTCTGATATCAGCAGAAATGCCTGCTATGAACTCAGATGGTGCTTCATATCTGGCTAGGAATAATGGCAGCAGCAACGTGGGCAAGATCCAGTCCTTTTCCATGCACTGATGATGTTGGCAAGTGCCCTATCTGGATACCAAATTGGCCAAATTGAGCCCAATCCAGCTATCCAGCCTCAGGATACACTAGCAAACTCCGTTCTGGAACACATCACTAACTCTGAGTCTATAAAAATGTCAATAGCATGTTCTTCCAGAATATAACTGAGGCCCCGTGTACACTGCCCTATATCCCAGTATTAGATCCCAGATTATCTTCTTATCCCAGATTATATGTCAGTGGAGACTCATATAACCAAAATCTGATAATTTGAGATCAGATCCTGTGATACAGGGCAGTGTAGAAGGGGCCTGAGTGATAGAAATGCTAGAAGGATTTCAAGTAGGAGCAAATTAATGCTTTATTTTAGAAGGATCTTCTTCTTAAAGTTTAATTCATTTCAGCCAGGGCCCCTTCCAAATAACTGTATAAAATCCATATTGAACTATGGCGGTGTGAACTCATATTTCTACAACAGCTGCACTGGCTTTCAATTGAGTACTGGATTAGTTTCAAGGTGTTGGTACTAACCTTTAAGGCCTTATATGGTCTGGGGCTGGTGTACCTGAAGGCCCGCTTATCCCCCTACCAACCCCAAAGATTACTTTGGTCTGAAGACCAAAATTTGCTTGAAGTCCCCAAAATCCGGACTTATCATCTGTCCTCTACTAGGCAGAGAGCCTTCTCGATTGTGGCCCCTTATTTATGGAATACTGTGCCAGTTGAAACCCGAACCATCCAAAAGCTACTTGCTTTTCGGAAAGCCTGTAAAACCTTTCTTTTCCGACAAGCTTTCGATGGGTGAATAACTCGGGACTATGTGTGTTCTTGTTTTTATTGTATTTTAAAGTTGGTTGTATTGTTTTAATCTACTGCTGTAAACCGCTCCGAGCCAAATTGGGAGTGGCGGTATACAAGTCAAATAATTGAATGAATGAATGAATAAATAAATAAATATAATCCAGTGCAAAGCAGATATTGTGTATTATCTACCTTTATATTCTGGGTTATATAACTGTGTGGAAGGACCCCAGGATTCCAATAGGTCTCAGTTTTTATATCATAGTCCTGAAGGGGAGGTGAATTATCTGTGCACTCTCTGCTCATAAATACTTTATAACTAGAATAACTTCAAGGAACTATAGTTGCTTGTTGGATCAGCAGTTTTCTTTATAAAATAATTTCTTTAAACAATATTTGTGTAATAATCCTTAGCACATCATCCCACCCTCTATGTTCCCCTTTCTTTCTGTGTCTTTTTAATCAGTACAGCAGTAGTGTAAAATGTCTTTGCTCTACTGACTTTATGGAAGAAGCCCTGGTTTACAGAGTTGAAAAGTGACTTTATGGGATTGGATTTATTACTGATTATGAATCTATCGGGGAAGCAGTTTTCTTCTATATGCTTTTTAAAATATATTGCCTGAACTTCCAAATACTCCCTTAGAGATCATTTTGATGCCTCTTTCATTTTATGCACATGTTTTCCACAAATTGCATTCAGAGTTTATGATGCTGGGTGTGGCACCAATTCCCACATTCATATTATGCCAGAATATTCACATGCCCACACACACACCACTCACATATCAGTCTTGCTCCAAAAAGCCAAACAATATTTCACTTCTCAACAACTGTACATACTTCTTTGTAATAATGAAATAAATGTATGTTGGGTAAATTTATGTAGCAGAATCCTTTGAAAGCAGGCCTCTAAGATAGAAACTATTACAATGGGACCTTGCTATTTGCTGGGACCCTCTGTGAATACCAAAATCTGTGGATGCTCAAATCTCATTATATACAGTGCTACTGTCAAATGGTGTCCCTTATCTGAAATGCTAAAAATCAAGGTTTGCTTTTGGGAATTTGTTTATTTATTTTGAAATATTTTCAAATCACGAATAGCTGAATTCATAGATACAGAATCCATGGATATGGAGGGTATTCACACATCTGTCTGATCTTGGAAGCTAAGGAGGGTCGACTCTAGTTAGTACCTGGATGGGAGAATATCAAAGAATACAAAATGCCATAGACCAGTCCGGCACAACCTCTACATGCAGGTCTGCCATGGACTTTCAGAGGAAGGCACTGGCAAAACAACTAAGAAAACCCTATGAAATTATGGTCATCTTAAATCAACAGGCAACTTGAAGGCACAACACTTGAAGGCACAACACT
The DNA here is from genome assembly GCF_037176765.1 of Anolis sagrei. Classification (NCBI taxonomy): domain Eukaryota; kingdom Metazoa; phylum Chordata; class Lepidosauria; order Squamata; family Anolidae; genus Anolis; species Anolis sagrei. Next base: position 190,757,355 of record NC_090021.1, read on the forward strand.
AAGAACTTCATCACATTGACAAAAATAAGCATCCTAAAATGCTTAAAGCCTCATTTGGGGATGGAGCCCACGGCAGCCATCACACAATGTCGTGTGACTTCCAACTGTGGCTCCGCCCCCAAATGTGGGGGAAGCGTTCTTGGGCTTTTCCCCTAAATCTGTGTACATTGATATATTTATATATTCTTGACCAAGTGTTTTTTTTTTTTAAAAAAAGAAAATTTAATTATTTTTTAAAACAAAACCTATGACTTTATCACACAGGGGAGCCCCCCCCCCCCCCGATGCCATTTTGCCAGCCTTCCTGTGTTGTGTGGTGTTTGCAACCTGCCCTGTTTGAGTGATGCCCCCCCCCCCCCCGGTGTGATGGGGAATCATCTCTGCTTGGTAGCTGCATGTGGGGCACCAGAGTCGCCCATCGCGCCTGCCATTTTGCCACAATAGAAAGTGAAAAGGCATGGGGCGGGCACCCTGTGTAATAAGGTCATAAGTTTTGTTTTTTAAAAGGATTAAATTTTAATTTAATTTAATTCAAACTAAATTAAATTAAATTAAACCCACTTGGTCATGAATAGATAAATATACCAATGTACACAGATTTAGGAAAAAATATTTTATAGTATAAAGATGAACAACTGGAGTGCAAAAAATTACCAGAGCTAATTATGAAGAACAATTTTACATATGTTTACTTAGAGTATGCCTTGCTCTATAGTGTAAGGTTTACTTCCAGGTAAATGCTTACAAGACTCCTTAATTGCTTTAATTAATAAACAATGAACTCTTATCACAAAGCTGAGAGTGTTCCTAGTAAATGCTCTCTAATTCCTCTGGAATAATGGTTTTGGTCCTCTGGGTGTTTTGGGCTACAGCTCCCAGAATTTCTGACTGTTGGCCAGTTCTGACTGGGACTTCTGGGAGCTTCAGCCTCAACTACCTGAAGCACTGAAGGTTAGGAACTACTGCTCTAGAAGAGTGAGATTCAATATAATGATGCATGATTTACACTACAGCCACAAGCATCCCCTAGACAGCATGGATTTTCGAAGGTGCCATCCATGTTTTCCCAAAAGCTGTGGCAAGGGAAGTCTTCATTGTATTTTGTTTCTGTTGAATTTCATCAATAAAAAAATACTTTTGTTCTTCTAACTTTCCCAAGAAATTTGAGACAATTGTTGATTTTCACTCTTGAACCATATTCATTGAGGTGACGTCACTCTTAACAGGAAGCAGCACTGAATATCAACAGTCAGGTAAATTGTCTTTGAGAAACGAAGGGCTGGAAAGCAAGAGCGTGCTTTATAGCTTTCCAGTGTGCGATAAAATCTGTTCACCAGATGTACTATCTGTCTCCTGTGTAGCACGCTTGAGTGTCGTCTAGGCCCGAGGCCCATTTATTTCATGTAATTGCTTTCCCTGTGCACACCTTAGGGCACCCTAATTCTCCATTTTATTTCAGGCACAGGATACCATCTGGTGGAGCTAAGTTTATTTCATAGTAATACAGGACTGGCTGCGTAGAGTTCAACCTCACTTCTACTGGTAAGAAGTGGGAGATCACTTACCACTCTCTATTTATCTGGTTCTGCTGTAAAACAGTATTCCAAAGGCACACACACACGTGTGTGTATGTGTATCTCGCCAGAACCCTGGGGTGCTCTGTGACACATGCATGTCCTTCTGAGGCAAGTATAAGCTTTCCTTTATATTACAGTTAGTCTGAGCATAGCCAAATTCATTATAAAAGCTGTCCACCTGAGAGATCTGCTTACCTCACAAAATAGATTCCCTTGTCATAGCAATGAACTTATCTAAATTCTCCAACCGAGTCTTTTACATTTGCCACTCTACTCCCCCTGCTTTCAACCTGTCGTTTAATCCCATTTTACCAAACCTGTTATTTACTCAAGCTTTATAGTGTTTTAATTTATTTTAGTTAACGATAACAGGAGCTTTAGGATAGTTATATGCCTTTTGCTCATAAGGTTTGGATCTTACCCAGTGATAGACAAGACATGGTTTTGGTTTAACACTTCATTGCAGTACCATCATCTGGGTAAAGATAGCATGGTTACAATTGTTCACAATCTGGCAACATCTAGGATGAATTGCTGCAATGTATTGTGTATTGGCTACCTTTTCAGACTGTTCTGAAAGTTATGTTAATTCAAAATAGAGCCACCAAGCAATTGATTGTAAAATATGTCATCAGTACTGAAAGAACTTTACTTGTTTCCAGCCTGGTTTGGAGCACAATTCAAAGCACTGATACTTACCTTATGCAACTTAGGATCCCGTTAACTGAAGGAACACCAGTTGCAATTTAATCCTGCCCGCTCATACATTGAGATAATTTTTGGAGGTTTTCCACCAATTTTTTCCGTCATCTGAAGTTAGGCACTCAGCACCCGAAGGCAGAGAAGGGAAACAGCTGAAACCAGGTTATGGAATTTCTTCCCTGGAAAAACCGACCTGGTACCATTATTGGTGTCCTTCCATGTCTGGAAAAGACATTTTTATTCTTATATTCTTCTTTTATTAGGGTTTTTTTTTTCCTACAGAAATCTGTTTTTAAAAAAGGAGAGGAGGGGAAGGTAAAACCAGGAGCTTTGGGGATGGAATTCAGGGTAAGGGTGTGTGGGTAGGTTTGGATGGGGGGAAAGGGTCGAAGTTTCGGCTTCCAATCGTCTCCACATTGGTAGTGCATGTCTTATGGGTCCTCAATTCATTTTCAGCTGTCACTCTTGCATCCTTTTCCTTAAGAGCTTTTTATTCCATTTTTCATCTTGTATTGATCCATTTCAAAATTTCTTGAATTATAAAGTTCTTTAGCAACGTCCAATCTATTTTTTATTTTTTATTTTTGAATCTGCATTCATCAATTGTGTCAGTCTGTCCATGTTCATAATATCTATAATCTTCATTAACCATTGTTGCTGGGTAGGGATCTCCTTTGTTCTTCAACATCTCGCATAGTTTATTCTAGCCGCAGTTACTAAATAGTTAAAGAGTTTATCTTTATTTTTTTCTATTTCTATGTCTATTATACCTTACAGAAAATATTCCAGTTTCAGTTCTATTTTTAGTTCTAACATCTTCTCAATTTTTTCATGTATATTTTTCCAATTTTTATATTATTCTTATATTCTTAATTTACTACAGAAGCTTCACTGAGGGATAATATATAAGACTTTTAAATACATGAAGATATGGATGTATAACAGTGATACATTATTGTACCATTCTTAGTTCTGGTGAATACCCTGGATTGCAAAAATAATTTCATAATAGTATCCTATTTTGACAACAGGTTAAAGAAAATGTAACTCAGATTCCCAATCTCTGTTTAAAATAGTGCTTTTGAAAGGTTTCTGTCCTAACAGTATTGTTATAACATGCCATGTGTTTCACAGATGCAGTCCAAAAATACCTATTTCAGGCTTTCAAAAAATCAGAAAGATTGTTCTTTTAAAGGAAAAAGGAGAGGGGGGGGGGGGGGAATCCTTTCAACTTTTGTGTGAATTCTGCATAAGGTTTTCTTTTCCTGGCAGTGACAAATGCATTTGGATGCACCTGGATGTAGCTGTCTGCTTTGATATAAAGCATGCCTGAATGAAAAGGAGGAGGGGGAATCCTCTGCCTCTCGTTCACTGTGGTAAGCAGAGTTATTTCACTGTTTTGCACCTCAGCAGGAAAAAAGAGGAATTGGGTTATGATCAGAGACATACCACAAACATAGCAAACGAGCACAATGCCAAAGTCAGGGGCCTTATGTAATTCATGGGACTTTTCCCCATTTGGCCAAGACATTTCATATTCACCCTTTATTTTTTTTTATGTCCAAAGCTGCCTTGTTCTCATATGGACAATAATTTCATGGTTGTGTCATTTCTATCGGTGTTACAGCTAGCAACACCCATCTCCCCTTTATTCCGCAAAACGAATTGTCAACAATACCTAGTTGGATATTTCTTCATAAACAATAATTGGATACTTTTATATGCAGTATTGTCAGTCGGATACCTATACATAGACTAGTGATGGCCTAGGCTGTTATACCATATAGGTACTACTCTGATAAATTGTTTGTTGTGAGTAGAACCCTGAACACAAGTATGTGACCCTGCGGGTTGTAGCTCCTAGCAGCACTGGACAACTTGCCAATGATGAGGAGTGTTGGCACTTGCAGCTGTTATGTTGTTATATTGCAATTAACAGATTTTCTAAATTGAGCGACTTTCTCAATTTACCTTATCTTAGCTGACATTCATAATCTGAAAGCAGTCTTAGTGCACTGCCCAGATAAGAAATTATAGTGTTTTACTGGGTTGTTGTAGGTTTTTCGGGCTATATGGCCATGTTCTAGAAGCATTCGCTCCTGACGTTTCACCTGCATCTATGGCAAGCATCCTCAGAGATTGTGAGGTCAGACCTCACAGCCTCTGAGGATGCTTGCCAGAGATGCAGACAAAACGTCAGGAGATAATGCTTCTAGAACATGGCCATATAGCCTGAAAAACCTACAACAACCCAGTGATTCCAGCCATGAAAGTCTTTGACAATACATTAATAGTGTTTTACTCTTGAATGGAGACATAGTGTAAGAGACACCTTTTTAAAACCTGGTTGGAAGAAATATGCAGCTTCAGTTATGCCAGGTTGCCAAGTTCATAGCAGTGAATCATTGAGCTGCTTGCAGATGTAACCACAATTCCAAGACTTTAAAACGTTTGAGCACAAATTGGGCAGTTCTAACCAACCAGCCATGCCATTTTCCAGGAAATTCCATTTCATTCTTCTCACTTTTAGGTTTTTAAATTATCCACAACAAGCTACCAGTGTTCTGCAATGGTGGTTGGTAGTTTCTATATCAGCAAATCAGCAAATCTCCCACATCTTTTGAAAGTGCTTGAAATGTATTCCCAGAGCAGGGAAATAGGGGTTTGAGAGCCACCTTGATCTAGGGGGGAAATTATTCAACAAGTTTCTTCAAGTTTTAAACAGTGGCGTGACCACCACTGGGATGTGGCAAGATGCCTTTGCTCCGGTGACACGTCTGACAAGGTCCTAGGTTATCCAATAGATAACCATATTAGTTTGTTTTAAACATAAGAAATACACAAAGGAATGTAGTGTCACCTTTGGGACTAACTAGGAAAAATACATTTTAAGGACAGGTTTTTGTGGGCTACAGTTTGCTTCGTCAGAAGTACCTGATGGACTGTAGTTTCTTGAAAGCACACGCGAGAAATTTCTTTCTCCCAGTAAGTACCAAAGGTGCTGCTAGGCTTCTTTATAGTTTTTTTTCCAGGTCATTTTTGCCATATTAAAATAGAATATATATCTCTCTTTTTAAAAATCTCATATCCAAAGGGTACAGATTAAATCAACCATTGTGGTAAATGAGCAGGAACTGTTTTCTATAAGAGCTTTAACTGCACATTTGTGAACAAGACTTCATTTTATGTAAATCCATTTTATGAATCCATAATGTAAAAAGTGCACTTTTGCTAATTCTTCTTTGTAGCCTATCACAGCATAACTGCAAAAAGCATTAAAATATAAGTTTCTTGTGTATTGTGGGTAATAAAATAAATGTGGTCACATTCTCCCTACTGGGCATGTGTGCGTTCTGTGGAGACCACTTTGAAGTTCCTCTATGTGGTCAAGCTTCCTTTTATGCTGAATTTGGAATGTGCAAGAATTTGGAATTTTAGACCAGTGGTTCCCAACCTGTGGTCCATGGACCATCAGTGGTCTGGAAGAGTGAAAATATAGTTTGGATCCTCACAGTTACTACACCGTTGCAACAAGAGTGACTGGTCTCGCAAAAGCCTTTTATGGTGCTGAGACTTAAAAAATACTTTTTTTTGTGGGTGAGCAGATGGCGACTACTGAATGGCATATGTTCTGTATCAGAAACTAGAGCTGATGTGGTCTACCTAATGCAGTTTTCTGAATCAGCACCCCAAATAAGCAAACTGAATCTAAAGTTGACCAAAACTGATTTGTAACCCTTTTGGTACTAATGTTGGAGAGTGGTCCCTGGTCTGAGTGGTCAAAAAAAAAAGGTGAGAATTTATTTATTTATTTACTTACTTTATTTGTATACCGCACTCTCTCAGCCCGTAGGCGACTCAGTGCGGTTTACAGCCAGGTCAATATACAGAGTGCACAACATTAGCATTTAAAACAGTAACTAAGGCAACTACATCAATATAACAATACATCAGTACATCAATATAATATCAATACATCCAAATAACTAATCCATCACGTCTCATCAGTAAAGTCATAATCCGAATTTCCTCGTCCATTATTCCAAGTTCCAAGATCAATCAATTGGTTGCACTGCTTAATTAAACGTCTGTTCAAAGAGCCAGGTCTTTACTCTTCTCCTGAACGCCAGCAGGGAGGGGGCCGATCTAATGTCTGTGGGAAGGGCGTTCCACAGCCGAGGGGCCACCACTGAGAAGGCCCTGTCTCTCGTCCCCACCAGCCGTGCTTGTGAGGCTGGCGGGATCGAGAGCAGGGCCTCCCCGGACGATCTTATTGTTATAACTGGTTCATAGGGGGTGATGCGTTCAGACAGATAGGTCGGGCCAGAACCGTTTAGGGCTTTAAAGGCTAAAGCCAGCACTTTGAATTGTGCCCGGTAGCAAATTGGCAGTCAGTGGAGCTGGCGCAACAGAGGAGTGGTGTGCTCCCTGAGTGCCGCTCCTGTTAACAACCTGGCTGCCAATCGTTGGACCATTTGTAGCTTCCGAGCAGTCTTCATAGGCAACCCCACGTAGAGAGCGTTGCAGTAATCTATACGGGATGTAACCAGCGCGTGGACTACCGTGGCCAAGTTAGACTTCCCAAGGTACGGGCACAGCTGGCGCACAAGTTTTAATTGTGCGAATGCTCCCCTGGTCACCGCCGAAACCTGGGGTTCCAGGCTCAGCGATGAATCCAGGATCACACCCAAGCTGCGAACCTGCGTCTTCAGGGGGAGTGTAACCCCGTCCAACACAGGCTGTAACTCTATACCCTGTTCGGCCTTACGACTGACCAGGAGTACCTCTGTCTTGCCTGGATTCAGTTTCAATTTGTTCGCCCTCATCCAGACCGTTACAGCGGCCAAGCACCGTTCAGGACCTCGACAGCCTCCTTAGTAGCAGGTGGGAAGGAGTGACAGAGTTGGACATCATCTGCGTACAGATGACACCGTACCCCGAAACTCCGGATGATCTCCCCCAACAGCTTCATGTAGATGTTAAACAACATAGAAGACAAGATTGAACCCTGAGGAACCCCACAAGACAATGGTTGTGAGGTAGAACAGGTGTCTCCCAACAACACCTTCTGAGATCAACCCTCTAGGAAGGACCGGAGCCACTGCAGAACAGTTCCTCCAAGGCCCAATCCCGCGAGGCGTCCCAGAAGGATACCGTGGTCGATGGTATCGAAGGCTGCTGAGAGGTCCAGCAGAACCAACAGGGACACACTCCCCCTGTTGAGCTCCCGGCGTAGATCATCCACTAAGGCGACCAAGACTCTCTCGGTTCCATGTCCCGGTCTAAAGCCAGACTGCGCCGAATCAAGATAATCCGTGTCGTCCAAGAATACCTGGAGTTGTGAAGCCACCACATGTTCCAGGACTTTGCCCAAAAAGGGGAGATTGGAAACTGGCCGATAGTTGTCGAATTGAGTGGAGTCCAGTGATGGTTTTTTCAACAGCGGTTTTATTATAGCTTGTTTTAAGCTCGCTGGAATGTTGCCTTCCCGAAGGGAGGCGTTAACCACCACCATTACCCACTCGGCCAATCCCCCTCTGGCTTGCTTCAAAAGCCAGGATGGACAGGGGTCTAGGATGCATGTGGTAGGCCTCATTCCTCCAAGTATCTTGTCCACATCCTCGGGTTTCACCCATTGAAATGAATCCATCAAAACCGGGCAAGCAGATGCTCCAGCTACATCCTCAGAGACTGCCGTTAATATGGCATCCAGCCCAGAGCGAATCAAAGTGACTTTGCCCGCGAAGAACCGAGCAAAAGCTTCACAGCGAGCTACCGAGTTGTCAGGGCTCCCATCCTGAGTGGTGGGATTTAAAAGGCCTCTGACAACTCGGAACAGCTCCGCTGGAAGGTTCTTCGCGGACGCAATTGTGGCCGCGGAGAAAGATTTCTTTGCGGCCTTTATTGCCACGGCATATGCCCTTAAAAAGGACACAAACCGTGTTTGATTTGGCTCGCTCGGATCCGAACGCCACACGTTCTCTAGTTCCCTCTTCCTTAGCTTCATCGCTGCCAACTCCTCGTTGAATCAAGGGGCTGGTTTAGCTCGGCTACTTGAGAGGGGACGTTCTGGAGCAATCGTGTCTTGTTCACAAATGTGCAGAACCGCTGTTTTAGACTATAATCCTATGCACCAGGGACAATCAAAGGCCTCCCTCCCAAATTTCTCTAGGCAATCCATTTGTCACGAAAAAAGAGGGCAGTTATCTATTTTGGAAGTCTCCACCAGAAACAATTTTAATAATAATAATAATAATACTAATAATAATAAACTTTATACCCCACCACCATCTCCCCAAGGGGACTCGGAACAGCTTACACGAGGCCAAGCCCAACAACACATCAATAAAAACAACAAAAGCAATAAGCAAATAAAACAATACAATTAATATAACTCACATATAGACAATAACATGCAAAGATTTAAAAACCTATCAGTAAGTTGCAGGTTCCTATTTACTAGATATCCCATTTAACTATTACGTATACCCATTAAAAATCTGAAATGGATTTCTGACCACTTCCAGCTGCATTTTGCTTCTCCCGCCCCCAAGGCCATTTTGGCAGTCCTTTTAGGCCCCCTATATCCCGCCCTTCTCACCCTGAAGGGGACTCAGAGCAGCTTTACAGAAAGGCAGTAATTTCATGCCATAAAAATGCATATTAAAATCATGTCATCCAAAATCAAAATCACGGCTATTCCATTAGTCATTTCACTATTCCATATTGTATTGCAGTGACTTGCTAGCCAAAAGCTTGGTCCCATAACCACGGTTTTAATTTGTTCCTAAAGGTCAGGAGGGAGGGGGCTGCTTTAATTTCACTGGAGAGAGAATTCCTCAGGTGAGGGGCCACCACTGAGAAGACCTTCTCTCTCATTCCCACCAACCGCACCTGTGAAGTAGGTGGCCCCAAGAGCAGGGCCTCCCTAGAAGATCTTAACTGCCAAGGTGAATCAGAGAGGGAGATATGTTCAGACAGGTAAGCTGGGCCGGAACTATGCAGGGTTGTATAGGCTAAAGCCAGCACTTTGAATTGTGCTTGGTAGCAAAATGGCAGCCAGTGGAGCTGACATAACAGGGGGGTTGTATGCTCCCGGTACGCCATCCCAGTGAGCAACCTGGCTGCCGCCCATTGGACCACTTGAAGCTTCTGAACAGTCTTCAAAGCCAACCCCACGTAGAGCGCATTGCAGTTGTCTATTCGGGATGTAACAAGTGCATGGACCACCATGGCCAAGTCTGGCTTCTCAAGGTATGGGTGCAACTGGTACACAAGTTTTAATTGTTCAAAAGCTCCCCTGGCCACCGCCAAGACCTGGGGTTCCAGGCTCAACAATGAATCCAGGTTCACTCATAAGCTTCGAATCAGTGACTTCAGGGGGAGTGTAACCCCATTCAACACAGGCAGTAACCCCATACCCTCTAACATATTGCATTACTCATTGCATTACATATTTTTCTTGATTCTTTGGGGGAGGGGGAGAGAAAATAGAATCAGTGTCGTAATCCCTCCATGATACTTTTATTGTATTTCCCTGTAAGGCAAGAGGACATGGTGATGGCAACAGTGCTGCTGGCAGTCTCTGTGTCAGATCTGGCTTTTGCTAAAGAGCCAGTCTAAATGTGTCAAAAAACTGCTGTACTGATATAGGTTCAAATTCTTACAGGGCTATGAAATTCATTGGATGACTCTCCCTCCCTCCCTACCCATGATCAACCTTATAGTGTCGTGACTGTAAAGTGGAAAGCATGAAAGCCATGGGAACCCCTTTAAGACACAGACACAAGTATTGGAGAAGGAATAAAACTTGGGATAAAAGTTATTCAAAGTGTGTTCTCGTATTGTCAAAGAACAGTGATTCGGCCACCCTTTAAGAACATTGCTTAAGTCATTTGTATTTCCTTCTGATTTGTTTTCCAAATGCAAATCTCAATTTGTTTTATTTTTTTTTTACTGTTGTCCCAATTAGCACCATCTCCCTTCATTGTGAAAAGGGTACCCAAGTTTTCCACCTCACACCAAGCAACCACAAGTTTAAGATGATGAATTACTCATTCATTAAATATCCCATTTCCTTATTTGCATATTCAGTTGACTTAGAAGCCAGTTTGGGGGTGGTGGGGAGAAGCCTTGGCACAGAACAGAATTATGCAATGTCATGGGCACATTAACACTTGGATCAAAATTTTACATTGTGTCAACTCAGTAAATAGTATAAATGGTTTGGATTTGCAATAAATAATTGTCTATTAATACTCTGGCATGGTGTAGCAAATTAAAGTCTCACTCCAGTAAGCACAGTAGTTGTGAGCAGGCCCCAAGGCCCCAAAGAGAGCAACTGCCTTGCCGCATTACACCAGACAGAGAAAGCATCCCAGAGAAGGAAACAGACAAGTAGGGAGAAGAACAGCTTCAAACAGCCAGTGGTTAGAAGCAGAGCCAGGGAACGAATGTTTACAATCTTGTTTTGTTGGTGGTGTTGTGTGCCTTCAAGTAATTTTCAACTTGCGTAAACCCCAAGGCAACTCTATCACAGGGTTTTCCTGGCAGATTTTGTTCAGAAGATGCTTGTCATTGCCTTCCTCTGAGGTTGAGAGGGTGCGACTTGCCACAATCAGCCTGTGGGCTTCATAGCCAAAAAGAGATTTGAACCCAATCTCCAGAGTTGTAGTCCAACACTAGCAAATTACTTGTAATTCACTGGGTTGTTGTAGGTTTTTCACAACCTCTGAGGATGCTTGTGAGAACTCACAACCTCTGAGGATGCTTGCCATAGATGCAGGCAAAACGTCAGGAGAGAATGCTTCTAGAACATGGCCATATAGCCCGAAAAACCTACAACAACCCAGTGATTCCAGCCATGAAAGCCTTCGAAAATACTTGTAATTCAATTTTGTAACAATTATGAACATCCAGTTGTTGTTGTTGTTTTTTGTTGTGTCAGGAGTGACTTGAGAAACTGCAAGTCGCTTCTGTTGTGAGAGAATTGACCGTCTGCAAGGACGTTGCCTAGGGGACGCCCAGATGATTTGATGTTTTTATCATCCTTGTGGGAGTCTTCTCTCATGTCCCCGCATGAGGAGCTGGAGCTGATAGAGGGAGCTCATCCGCCTCTCCCTGGATTCGAACCTGCGACCTGTCGGTCTTCAGTCCTGCCGGCACAGGGGTTTTAACCCCCTGTGCCACCGGGGGCTCCTGTTGGCAGGCATGTAACCGGGGGGGGGGGGGCTCAGGGGGCTTCAGCCCCCCCCCCCCCCCGAAATTCTCATGGTGGTTCACGAAAAGGCCTTACTGGTGCATTACTTAAACTGTTATGTTTATTCATATCATGATCTGATCACCATACTCAATATATCCCATATGCATGGGGGTATTGGGGTAATGATACAAAAGGTTTGCTAGAGTAGACCCTCTTTCACTGAGACTCAGCCCCCCCCCCCCGAAACTCAGCCCCCCCCGAAAACCCCCTGAAAAAAATTCAGCCCTCCCCCCCCCCCCCAAACGAAATCCTGGCTACAGGCCTGCCTGTTGGTGAAATACAGTGTCATAAGTCAGACTTATGGCATGACAGCACACTTTTTGGACATCTTCTCCAAATTTACCTTGTAAGCAACACAGCCCTCATCCCGGCATGGTCATTTCCATGCACTGCAAAATGTTGCTATATGGACTCTAGGAAGTATTCCATAGATTTGCATCTCCCATCAACTCGAGGCAACATAGCAGAGAAGAGATGAGGGGGAAATCAAAGTCCAATATTTGGAAGACTATGCTTTTCCCATCCCTGTTGTAGATGCTCTGTCTTACCCCATCTTGATATAGAGCCACGAGTTTGGTTTTGAATGTAAAAAGTAACCATTCTAAATACTTCTATTGCATCTCGAAAAATACCACGAACTTTCATTTTAGTAGCACTTTGCCCCGTTTTTCAATATTTTTCTTAGCATATTTCTGACAGGAGTTAATTGCAGAGTTGCTGTGCACGAATGCATGTTATTACATGGCTAGCTACACAGTAACTACACTGGGAGCAATGGTAATTACAGAGTAAATTGTGTTAATGCCCCTGTGTTATTATTTGGTAACTGTGTAATTACATTGGGTGACCTGTGCAAATCAGATTCACATTCTCATTTTACCTCAGCCAGAGAAGAATGGCAAATGAACATGAATTGTTGTAGAGCTCCATGAGCTTACATTTCCACACAATCTTCAAATGCCCTCCCCTGAAGGGTAATTTCCAATTGCTAGATGGTAAATAGTAAGCAGCAAAGATTTTGAAAAGCCTTTAGACTTCCTACGGTGCAAGAGCAAGCCTAAACTCTCCTCCAGTTCCAGAGGCCTGTGGATGAAATATAAATAAGATATTACAATATAACTTATTTTATTTATCACTGAGTTTTCTCCCAAAACAGGATCCAAGGTGGCATAAAAGATAAAGGTTGTCCCCTGACATTAAGTCCAGTCATGTCTGACTCTGGGGTGTGGTGCTCATCTCCATTTCTAAGCCGAAGAGCCAGCGTTGTCCATAGACACCTCCAAGGTCATGTGGCCAGCATGACCGCATGGAGCGCCAAGGTGGCATACAATACATTAAAAGCACCCTTCATACCTGGGATGGTGATAGGATTGAGAAAGAATTCCCCTTCATATCTTAGAGCAGACTCATATGGGAGATACAAACTCAAGCTGTGCTGTTTTAGCAAGTATGAAACATTATATGATCCCTATAACCCAGTGTTTCTCAACCTTCCTAATGCTGTGACCTCTTAATAGAGTTCCTCATGTTGTGGTGACCCCCAACCATAAAATTATTTTTATTCTTAACTTCATAATTTTGCTACTGTTATGAATAGTAATGTAAATATCTGATATACAGGATATATTCTTATTCACTGAACCAAATTTGGCACAATATGCCCAAATTTAAATACTAGTGGGGCTGTGGGGATTGATTTTGTCATTTGGGGGATGCACTTGCTGGGATTTATAGTTCACCTACAATCAAAGAGCATTCTGAACCCCACCAACAATAGAATTGGGCCAAACTTCTCATACACAACCCCCATGACCAACAGAAAATTGAGTATTTTCTGGTGGTCTTTGGTGACCCCTCTGACACCCCCTCACAACCCCTCAGGGGTCCTGACCCACAGGTTGAGAAACACTGCTATATCCTGCATTGCCAGTAACCCTGCTGCAGCATTTTGGAGCTGCTGGAGTTTCTGAACAGTTTTGAAAGGTGAGCCAAATGTGGTGTTTCTCATACAGTAGTAAGCCAAGTTGGATGCATCCAAGGCAAATGCCACCATAACCAGAACTGATGTTGTAAGGAACAGGCACAGTTGGTGCACCAATTTTAGCTGTGCAGATATACTCCCGGCCACTGCTGAAACCTGGATATATGCAGGCTGATGTCTTAGGCCAGGAGCACACCCAAGCTGCAAGCCTGAGATGACAAAGTGAGTGTAACTCCATCTAACAGATGCTTTGAAATTCCTTGTGGACAGAAAAAGTAAAGATTTCCCCTGACATTGAGTCTAGTCATGTCCAACTCTGGGTGGTGGTGCTCATCTCCATTTCTAAGCCCAAGAGCTGGTGTCTGTAGACACATCTACAGACATGTGGCCAATATGACTGCATGGAGCACCATTACCTTGCCACAGAAGTGGTAGCTATTGTTCTATTCACATTTGCATGTTTTCGAACTGCTAGGTTAGCAGAAACTGGGCCTAACAACGGGAGCTCACCCTGCTCCCTAGATTCGAACTGCCAACCTTCTGGTCAGCAAGTTCAGCAGCTCAGGGATTTAACCCATTGTGCCACCAGGGGGTGGGTTTAAATAGACATCACCATCACCATCATCATTATCGAATCCATCCAGTCCATTACTGAAGTCAGACACTGGCTTAGTGGAGAGGCATCTTCCTTGGTATTAGCAGAAGAGATAGAGACCCCATCTATCCTGCCATATAATGCAGTTTCATAATGTATTTAGACTGCATTATATGTCAATGCAGACTCATAGAATGCAGTCCAATACAGTTAAACTATGGCAAGGAAGACATGACAACAGTTAGATGGCATCAGCATACCAGTGACATCCAACTCCAAAACTCCAGATAACCTCTTCCCATGTGGATATTAAATAGCATGGATGACAAAATTGAGCCCCGAGAGACATCATGACTATGGAGCTGAACTGGAATACTCATGTACCCCCTTTTGAATTCATCCTTCCAAAAATTTCTGGAAACACTGTAAAACCGAACTCTCAAGTCCTATCCCAGGACGGCAGCTCAGAATTATACCATAGTTAATGGTACTGAAATTTGCTGAAAGGTCCAGCAGAATAAAAAGAGAGACTGGCTTTTAAGTGAATGTTATCATTACATTTTAACTCTTGCTTTTGTTGTTCAAATTTTAGATTTATCTTACTTTTAATTAGCCCTCTTTTAAATTGTTTCAAGCTGCTTCGTGGTTTAATGAAATTGTTGCCTTGATACCACATGCCTTAGAATATTAGTTCTCTTGGAAGACTGCAGCCTTCAAAAGTGTCTAGAAAGTTAATTAAATAAGACTCAACACCTCCAGAGTTATTACAGAAAGGCATTTAAATTAGAAGTAATATACACAAGGAGAGACACACAAATCACCACTTTAACTGCCATGGCTTAATGCTATGGAATGGTGGGAAGTTATAGTTTTACGAAATTATTAGTCTTCTCTGGGCTCTTCCAGACAGGCTCAAATTGCAAAGGAACTGGGATTTAAAACCCATCATGGGCTTTGGGCCTGTCTGGAAGGACCCTCAGCCAAATAATGCCGATGCATCACTAAACTATGACATCCATGATTCTATAGCATTGAGTCATGGTAATTAATAGGAGCCCCCGATGGTGCAATGGGTTAAAACCTTGTGCCAACAGGACTGGTGACCAACAGGATGAGCTCCCTCTGTCAGCTCCAGCTTCCAATGCAGGGACATGAGAGAAGCCTCCCACAAGGATGGTAAAACATCAAAACATCCAGGTGTCCTCTGGGCAATGTCCTTGCAGACAGCCAATTCTCTCACACCAGAAGCGACTTGCAGTTTCTCAGTTCGCTCCTGACACTACATAAAAGGCAATTAATGTGGTGTCAAACTGCATTAATTTTATCATGTAGATGCCTTGTAAGTATCAACCAGATCTTGACAGCGCTGGGCCACCTCCCATAGTGGCCTCTAGAGTAACCAATGGGCAATCTCAATACAGAATGAATTAAGATATTGTTAATTTTATGGTCAGTGGTGTCATTCAAAACAATTAACAATGAGTTCCCAATACCCAACTTTTCCTCCTGGCTCTGGAGGTTCCAGTCCTGGCTTTAACCCCTTTTGGTCCTAATCCCTCCTGCCATTTCTTGTCTCTTTCTCCTTCCCCTCTTCCTTTTAATCTACCCAGTCCCTGTGTCTCTTAATGGTTTTAACAACCAATTTTGTGAAACCAGTATGAACTGCTGCTGTTGTTGTTGTTGTTGTTTGAACTGGTTGAATGATACTTACGGTAGTGTTCTTGTTCTACCACCAGTTGCAGCCTCTCTCAAAGAAAGTCTTATTCCTCTCCACCCCCAGCTTGCATTGCAGAAAAACATTGGATTGTTCTTCTTGGCAGTGCAGTCCATCACACAGTCCCTTTTTTTCTCATGTTTTGTTTCATCACTCATACAAAAAAATTCAAATAATACAAAGATCGGCCAGAAAATTGTTTCCTTACATCATTGCACCAGTGTGATGCTTTGTGTTTTCACTGGAATGACAACAAGACATTCATCTTTCAAGGGGCAGAAACATTTTCCATTTCGCTTCAGGAAATGTCAAGTCAGAAACAGCCAGATCAGGCCAATAAAAATATTATTATTTGTTAAAAGGAAGTTTCCCATTTCAAATGGGAAAATCTTCACCTCCTAAATACAGAATTAGACTAATAGATTAACATTTTTCAGTCATTTTACAAGACTTTCTGCTTTCACCCATAGCTTTTCCTGATAATATTTATGTGAAACTTATGCCAAACCCTACAAAGGCCTTTTAATATACTTTCTTCTTTTTTTAAAAAAAATGGCAATATACTCACTTGGGGGGGAAGCTCATAAAATTCAGTTTCACCCACAATCTGGATTGTAGTCTGCCAAGCTCCACATAAATAAATCATCAAGTCATTTTTGGCATCCTGTGAACCAGAAGGAAAATTTTCCTGGGCAGATTTAAAGAGACATTGTTCTGTAACATATAGTTGCTGCAAAACCCAAAAATGAAAATGTTGACTTTGTCATTTCTTTGAAATTCTACTGTTATTTGAACATGAGAAATGTAGAAATGTTCATTATACAATAATAGCTTTTTCCATATCATATCATCATAATTATTTTTTTCATATCTAAGTTAATTTTTTTAATATATCAACCCACCTTAGCCTGGAAAAAAGAGGGCAGCAAGTCTTAAGGATTGCTTAGGATAGGGGGCAAGCAACTGTTGGCTAGGATGCCCCACAGTTGCCAAGAAGATCTTGGAAGGCTATATTTCACACCTGTAAAAATGCTTTTTGCTCCTAACATGTGGTGAAAATATCCCCACACTCTCTAAAGGGCATTTAGATCTTCCTTCTCTTTTCTGCCCTTTTTCTGAGGAAGGACTGTATGTGGACCAGGGGATTCCCTTTGACCACTTCTAGAGTGACCAACTCTCCCGTATCTCCAGGAACTCCCATATTTCAGGTAATTTTGGGGGATCCTTCTTACTCTCATATTGCTGTTGCATTTCTTCCTTAACTTTAGAAGTACAGTATCACTGTATGTGTGGTGAGGGAGGCCTGGAGAGTTGGATTATATGGTAGTGTAGACTTTTGCAAATGAGGTGCTAAGAAACTCTTATTTTGTGCTCTTTATCCTTAGCTATGGTTGTCATTTTGTCTCCCCATATAGAGTATACAGTATTTAGCTTTTTCGGCTGCAACATGTTGGAGGATATGTACTTCCTGAACAAATACATTAAGAAGAATCAATTTATTTGAAGTCCATGCTCCTCTGGATTATGGTGCAGTTAGTTTATATAAAACCAAAGTACAAGAGTGTTTCTCAACCTTCCTAATGCCATGACCCCTTAATACAGTTCCTCATGTTGTGGTGACCCCCAACCATAAAATTATTTTTGTTGCTACTTCAAAACATGACATGAATACTCATGTAAATTTGTGATATGCAGGATGCATTTTCATTCACTGGACCAAATTTGGCAGAAATACCCAATATGTCCAAATTTGAATACTGGTGGTGGTGTGTGTGTAGTGGAGGGGGGTTGATTTTGTCATTTGGGAGTTGTAGTTGCTGGGATTTATAGTTCACCTGCAATCAAAGACCATTTGAACTCCACCAATGATGAAATTGAACCAAACTTGGCACACAGGACTCCAATGACCAACAGAAAATACTGGTAGGCTTTGAGTTTTGGAGTTGTAGTTCACCTGCATCCAGAGACGGAAACAATGATGGATCTGGACCAAACTTGGCACAAATACTCAATATGCTGCAATGTGAACACTGGTGAAGTTCGTGGAAAATAGACTTTGACATTTGGGAGTTGTAGCTACTGGGATTTATAGTTCACCATCAGTCAAAGAGCATTCCGAACCCCACCGATGATAGAATTGGGCCAAACTTCCCACACAGAACCTTCATGACCAACAGAAAATACTGTGTTACCTGGTGGTCTTTGGCGACCCCTCTGACGCCCACTCTGATGCTCCCAGGGGTTCCAACCGCCAGGTTGAGAAATGCTGATATTAAAAAAAAGGCAAGCATCAAAGTGCTTGAAGGCATTTTCCAAACTCCACAGCCTGCAGAGCTATTAGCCAGACTGCCTGGGGGATTCTGGGAATTGTTTTCCAAAAGGCAGCATTTCCAGCTCATTCAGGGGTGAGAAGGGTGTGTGCAGGCTTGTTCATCATTTAATAAATGATGGTTTATAATGGCAAGAATATTTCACCTAAAAAGGTCCACTGAGTATAAACCAGTGAGATATTTTCGCATTGCAAGCAGTTCTTCCTCTGTTATCTTTAGTTTCATGGCTCTCTGTTTGCTAATAGCTGTTGTAATAAAATGTAATTGATTTGACTACTAAATGGTTAGCATAAAGTACTGTTTGTGCAGTTATTTCTCTCCCCGGATTCTCAAGTGGCTTCAAGAAACCTCCCTGATCAAGAAATCTATACTAGGCAGTGAATGGGTTAAAGATTATTTGCATAAATTAGCAAATTTTACGAATGAGTTCACCTCCTGAAAGTCAGATACGGGACAGTGGGTGTTAATAATTGACATCCTAGATAAAATGCTATGTTCTTGAGAAGGAAATTGGGCTCCATGTTGCTATTAGAACCAGTGGAGCAGCAAACACTTGAGAAAAGAAAAGAAAAAAAGAAATATTTTTCCTTCTGTTTGTTACTTCTCCTGCATAACAACGATCTTTCATTTTGATGGAGTTCATTATGCTGGAAAAAAAAAAGGTTAGATTTTATCCAAAGTGGGAGAAATTGAAGATCTAGGGAAGGAACACTAGGGGAACACATTGCAACTGTAGAATTCATGAGTCGAAGCATCTCCGGTTTCATATATCAACATCTAACAAAATATGTCCTTTTTAGATCCTCTGCTTATTATTATATTGGGCAGGAAATGGAATAAAAGAGATTTCAGATAAATAAAAGAAATGGAATAAAAGATAAAATGCACTTTATGATATTGAATGTTTGCCATTGCTTGCTATAAACCACACTGAGCCCCCACAGGAGGATAGGGTGGGATATAAATAAATAAATAAATAAATTATTATTATTATTATTATTATTATTATTATTTCTTATATTCTTATATTATTCTTATATTATTCTTATATTATTCTTATATTATTTCTAATAATATAAGAATAGACTACTGCAGCACGCTCTCTGTGGGGTTGCCCTTGAAGACTGTTCAGAAGCTCCAATTGGTCCAACGGGTGGCAGCTAGATTGCTCACTGGAGCGCGGTACAGGGAGCATACAATTCTCCTGTTATGCCAGTTCCACTGGCTGCCAGTCTGCTATCAAGCACAATTCAAAGTGCTGGCTTTACCCTATAAAGCCATAAATGGTTCTGACCCAGCTTACCTGTCCAAACATATCTACCTCTATGAACTATCACAGAGGTTAAGATCATCTGGGGAAGCCCAGCTTTCGGTCCCACCTTTTTCACGAGTGCAACTGTTTGAGACGAGAAACAGGATCTTCTTAGTGGTGGCCCCTCACCTGTGGAACTCCCTCCCTATTAAAATTAGATCAGCATCCTCCTTTTTGGCCTTCAGAAAGAAAGTAAAGACATGCATGTGGGACCAAGCCAAATGTACAGGATTATGTGCAATTGAGTCTTGGAAAGACCACGGACTTCTGATTCTGAATTATGTAATTTTAATGTTTTATATTAATACATTTTAAATCCATGTTTAAATGTCCAGATGTTGTTGTTTCTCTATTTAATATGGTTTCATTTAATTTAGAGTTATTTGTTACAGTTGCTTTTACACTAGGTTTTTTTATATGTTGTAAGGCAATGGATTTTTGCCGTGAATTTCTCCTGGGATGTATAAATGAAGTAAATAAATTAATAAATGTATGGCATTTAAACATCCATCAACAATTTATTATTTTAGTTCTAAAACAATCCTTTGCTGTCCTCTTCTTTTGGGCTTAATCTACCTCTCTCTGACTTTTCAAATTTGCTGAACACTTTCCAAAAACGATGTTTGTTGAGTGGAAATGATTAACAACTATTTTAAAAATAATAATAAATTCCCTGTTGCAACATAGCTTAAATGGCACAATAAAGATAAGTGATCTTGTTAGCTACCTCCTGCTGTCCTGTTTAGTTTAAGAATACATTCCATGATTTACAGACGTTGGTTCTGATACAGAAATAACATCTTTCAGAGGGTGTGCTTGCCAGTCATTCCAAGTCACAGGGCTTTCGCTGTTTGCCATAAGTACAAATTATGCATTTGCAAAAGGATTAGAAACAAATCTGTTCTTAATAATGTGCCATGGCATGATTTGAAATTAGTTTTAAAAGAATTAAATCATTCAGGCAATGATCTACTTTACCAAGTTCTCAGGGAGTAAAGTATGCCATATCAATTAAATCTCAATGAACTGGAGCGGCCAATAAAACTTCCTCCGGCCATTGGTAATATTTCCAACTATTGATGGTCGTGTTATTGTCATTAATCTCAGTACAAACCTAGAAAGAGAGCAGAAATTGTCTAATATACTTGCCATGGTGGCTAATAAAATTATCGTTAACCCTTCGCTAACTCAGCCCTTCTGTTCTGTCAGATGGAATTCCCACAGAGAAGGACCATATCAAATTGGGTTGCCAAAAATGGCCAGCAATTACAATACTGATGCACTGTGTGATGCAGTACTTTTTAAAGAATCTTAATGCATTGAAACATATTCAGGAGTAGTCATGTTGGCCACGGAGCAAAATATACTAAAATCCAAAAAGCAGCAATATATTAATTGGGTTGTTGTAGGTTTTTCGGACTATATGGCCATGTTCTAGAAGTATTCTCTCCTGACGTTTCATCTGCATCTATGGCAAGCACCCTGGCCAATATAGCCCGAAAAACCTACAACACCCCAATGATTCCAGCCATGAAAGCCTTCAACAATATATTTATTGACTGACAAAGAATGCACCAATTACATCACATGAACTTCATTGGCTTCTTCATCAGACAAAAATATTAAAACTCATATGGGAAAAGAAAAGTGACAATGATAGAGCCACTAGATTTTTTTCTTAGATGTTATAGACCATCTTGGATGACATCAGAAGAAAAACCTGAAGGACATTCCCAGGGTACTATTGCAATGGGCCCTGCTATTGCAAATCCATCTTGTTTTGAACTGGAATATGCCAGGCAGGCATGTAGCTGGGGGGGGTGGGGGGCTTGGGGGGGGGCTTCAGCCCCCCCCCCAATTCTCATGGTGGTTTGTGAAAAGGTCTTTCTGGTGCATTATTTAAACTGTTCTGTTTATTCATATCATGATCCGATCACCCTACTCAATATATCCCATATGCATGGGGGTATTGGGGTAACGATACAAAAGGTTTGCTAGGGTAGACCCTCTTTCACTCGGACTCAGCCCCCCCCCCCCCCCCGAATTGAAATCCTGGCTACGGGCCTGATGCCAGGATAGCCACTCTTCTCATGGCACCAACCAATCCCTCATGTTTTCAAAGAAGCTTGCAGCTGCTGGGACTTGTCTCTTCCCAATCAGAAAGAATTGTGCAAGTTGATGAGTTCAAAATCTCACGAGACTGGAGTTTGTCAATTAATTTCTTCCACATGTGCACACGCACTGTCCCTTTAAACACTATATTCATTTTGCTACTACTATCCTTTCACTGTTTGTGTATTTCACAAGGGAGACATCTACTTCACATTGCCAAACCAGCACAGGTTGGAATTTGTATTTGTAATTACTGTAATTGTTAGGTAATGGCTTCATAACGGGGCCCATTGTAAGATGTTCTGAGTCCCCCTTTTGGGGGTTGAGAAGGACGGGATAGAAATGCGAGAAATAAATAAAATAATACATACATATATACATATTCACACATATAAATAATTCCCAGATTTCCTATTTGTGACTTGGTGTCACTTCCTGTCACCATTTTGCACCTTTTCAGCCAATGCTGATCATTTCTTCATGTTGTATGGACTAGTGAAGGCTTCTGGTGGGTGGATAAGTACAACTACCATATTTCTTGGTGGATTACTGATGGTTTGGGCTATTTAATTTTTCTCTTTAAAATACAGCAGCAATTTTTTGAAAAATATATTTTGTGGGTTGTGTGGAGGAAGCTTTTGGGGTATTCAAAGGGCTTTTGGGAAGTTAAGATGCATGTGCCATACAGGCTGCATGTTTTCATATCTCATTTTAGAGGGAAGTAGGCTTTTCTTTTCTTAAAAAAAGACAGTTTAGGAGAAAACAAGGGGACACTGTATTTGGGGGGGGGGGCTTCAATTTGGAAGGTGCTGTACGTAAAATCGAATCTCTTTAATTTGAACACCCGCCAAGGTTGATGTAAAAGAATTTGCATGACCGTGGCTGCTCTAACAAGTCAGCAAAGTGCCACGGAGGGACCTGAGCGCCTCTTTTCATGTGCGTGTGTTGCAAATATCCTCCATTCCTCCATTTTAATATGAGTGAATGGCATAAATTATCTCCCACTCTGAGGCACTGCAGAAGCAGCCATCTGGTCTAATATCTCCCTGACAGTGATATAGGACCGAACATCCCCGTGTTGGGTCTGCTGCACAGGAAAGGACAATAGGACATATTTTAAAATGTCAGAATCCCTCAGAACCCATATTCAGGGGAAAGTTTGCTTTTATGAAAATGGATTGTAATGGAGATATATCATGATGTAGATCTCATTGCAGATGCCGGTGTGGGGAATTAGATTATGAACTGATTTAATTAGGGCCGTGTTAAATACTTGCTCTTGTCAGGCTTTTCCATGCTGTAAAAAAGAAGTGCAGAAAGCAAGGTCCCTGAATCAACAGAAAAGCTTATATGTGGGTTGTGGTATGGTTTTGGGGGGGGGGGGAGGGGGAACCACTAAGTAGGTCTTCTCTTTTGCAGAAATCTGTGCAGCTTTTGTGGGCTTTGAAGGAGGACAGCCGATGGGGAAATCTGGGTGCATCTGCATCAGGTATAGGCAAAGTAATGCCCATGGGCGTTCTGATGGGTGGATACCCTTTGGCCCCCTGGCCCTCCTCTTTTTCTCCTGTTGCATCATTTCTATGCACCAGAAGAGTATTCCCAGTAGCAGGGAATTGCGGGCCGGGTAAGTTTTTTTTCTTTTAAAGGTTTTTCTGGGTTTTTTGGTTGGTGTCTGGGTGCCCTAGTGGAAGGTCCGGCTGGCCATCTAGACCGCCCCCGCCCCCCAGAAAAGCACAAGTTTTCTGGGGCATGTGTGGACTTTAAACCTGATTGGGCGTGAATTAAAGTCCTGTCTGGAAGTATTGCCAGTTTTTAGATGCAAAACAATCTGTAAAGAATATAGTTCTGTGCTGATGAAGGACATTTCATAATATTGAATTACCAGCAACTTTTAAAATAATGAAGGCTGCACAATGAAATATTAAACCAAACCCAGAAAAGAGGGGAAAGACCCAATTGGCCCTCTGATCCCTTTCCAAATGGTTCTTGAGAAATAGCTCTCTTTGCTCCTTTGATTCCTTCCCTGCATCGGCCTTTGGCCAATGCCTACTGCTGTTACTCACCACGTCTGTTGCTGTTATGGCCTTTTCCTTTCTTCATTGTTTCACTTCATGTTCATAGTATTTTATATAATTGATTTATGTATCAGGAGGTATTTGGGAACTTTCAAGGAAGATAAAAAGCGGTGTCTACTGTATGCCGATAAATAATGACGCATGTTGTTGTTTTTGAGCCTTCCTGGGCTGGACGCCACAGCAGATAAATAAATAAATAAATAACTTGTCCCCAATGGACTTTTATGTGGTTAGAGATTTTGACTGATTGATTAACAAGAAAATGCTTGCTAGCAGGCTACCGAGCAAACCGAGAGATATTGCATGGTTTCTATCAGTGAGCTACAGAGAGCAAAAGGCATACTTTCCAGTCCCTTTTTTTTTAAATAAAGAGGAATGCTGCAACCTACTGAGCACCAGCCATTTTCCATTTCGTTGTTCTGGTGTTTGCCTTCCCTTCAGTGTGTTTCATAATGTTTTATTTGCTTATTACAACTGGGAAACTTCATTCTGTTCCTGAAGTCTATGAAAAAAAATTGGCCAGGTATTGCAGACAAGTAACTTTAACAGAATTTCCTAAATGCTAAAACACCTTTAAAGACGACTTCCATAGATCAGAACTAAGTGTGACCTAAGTGTGAAAACTCTGGTAACAACCATACATTCTTATTGTGTGGAGGGGATGCTTCTTTGTACAAAGGAGCACAAGTTCATGGTTCAAATGTTAATATAAACAGTCTGCAGAATGCCGATATTTTATCATGGACAATTCGCTTTGATCTCTCCCCAGCCATAGAGTCTGCCTGGAGGGAAGCAAAGCCAAGTAGAAGTAGTTAATCAAGCTTTTAGGTAGAAGGGTGGTATCTCATTCCTTACCATATTATATAACCCAGCAAGGTGAAACATTTGAGATAAGGTCACTTGCACAAAATACAGGGGGTGATTCTATATGTTTGGACTCTACAGACCAAATGTGGGACAGCTGCTGATTTTTTTTGTTTATTTGTTCAGTTGCTTCTGACTCTTCCTGACCTCATGGACGAGCCCACTCCAAAGCTTCCTGTTGGCTATTGCCACCTCCCAGCTTCTTCAAGGTCATGCCAGTCACTTCAAGGATGACATCCATCCATCTTGCCCTTCTTCCTTTTTCCTTACATTTTCCCCAGCGTCATCTTCTCCAAGCTTTCCTGTCTTCCCATTACTTCATTTTTGCCTCTAATATCCTTCCCTCCAGTGATCAGTCGGGCTTTATTTCCTGAAGTATGGACTGGTTGGATCTTCTTGTGGTCCAAGGCACTCTCAGAATCTTCCTCCAGCACCACAGTTCAAAAGCATCGATCTTCCTTCGCTCAGCTCTTGCATCCATAGGTTACTATGGGGAATACCATTGCTTTAACTATGCGGATCTTTGTTGCCAGTGTGATGTCTCTACTCTTCGCTATTTTATCAAGATTGGTCATTGCTCTCCTCCCAAGATGTAAAATGTCTTCTGATTTCCTGGCTGCAGTCTGCATCTGCAGTAATCTTTGTGGCTAGAAATACAAAGTCTGCCACTGCCTCCGTGTTTCCTCCCTCTATTTTCCAGTTATCAATCAATCAATCTGGTTGCTATAATCTTGTTTTTTTATGTTTAACTGCAACCCACGTTTTGCAATTTCTTCTTTCACCTTGGTTAGAAAGCTTCTCAGCTTCTCCTCACTTTCAGCCATTAAAGTGGTATCATCTGCATACACAAAAAATTTAATCTATCACCAACATAGAGGAACCCAATTTACAAATCTAGAAATAATTACTATAATTCAAATAGAAATATGCCATTGATCTTCCACATGTGCATAACTCTAGCACCAATTTCTGCTGAAAGTTATAACTCTAGGAATCTGTGGTCCTACAGTAGAGTGCAATAGAAATTGACCATATTGTCATATTATAGAAACTAGATATTCCTAGAGCAGCGGTTCCCAAACTGTGTTCTGCAAAAACATCATAGAGATTCTGTGAAAAAAACCTTAACAATCAAAGTTAAAAAGAATTTTAAAATAAAATCACACAAGGTCATCTATTCAATTGTCTCTAATGCAAAGGAAGGGAGACCTCAGGTTATCTCCAAACACTTACTTGCCAACAAATGTTGTTTTATCATAGCCCAGTATCTCAGCTTGAATCACTTTCCAGAGAAAGCACATGGAAGTTCCAAGAAAATTCCTTATACATATGCTAGAGTACCCTTGGATTTCTAGCATCATCCAGAATGTTCTTTCTCCTATAAGTTACTGATCTGAATGGAATTCACAGTCCTTCCACAAAAAAATCCCGTGATCACCACAAGCAGTTTGTTCTAGGTAGATAGAGGGGATGGTATTTTTTGCTTCCTATTATTAAAGCAAATAAACCGTTTTCCCCAAGATGAATTATGAAGGCAATATTGCTGATAAAGTGAGTTGCTGGTAGTGGAGAGAAGCATTTTCATCCAGTAGATTTCAGTTCTCATGTTTACATTTTTTTTAAATCCATAGCTAATAATCAACAATTATGAATACGAACTCAGGGAATGCTGTTTCTCCTGTGGTGAGAAATCATACACATCATTTGCTTGAAAGGAAAAGGTAGCCTTGAGCTACAATGTGTATTGAATTTTTCAGAGGAAAATTATGTGACTCTGTGTCACTTGATGGAATGGTTGCTTTGGCAAATGAAGATTGTGGGGTTTTTTTTTTTAAAGGGATAAGTGTTTAGAAGTGAGAAGGGATATATATATAAGAAATAACTCACATTTTTGTATTTCACAATTTGTTATCTCTGTTTAACTTTATTGTAGGCGTAGAACTGCATCTCCGTCACAAAGTCTCTACATTGGATGTGGAACCATGCAGGTTCAATACGTCATATCTCTTTTAGAGTTTTTTTTCTGCTAAAAAGCTCACATCTTCATGACATTTGAGCTTTTTAGCAGAAAAAAATGAAGGACTTTGTTGACCAAGATAGAAATCCCAGGATACATAGGACAAAGCCATGACTATTCAAGTGGTATCAAAGGACTACCTATTGTCCGCAATTTCTTGAATTGCTAGAATAAGAAACGACCATATCTTATATACTCATGTATAAGTTGAAAGCAACTTTTGGAGCCCAAATTTGGATTTTGATATAATCCATAATTATACGTTGAAGTATACGTTGAACTAATACTTTCCATGGACAGGGGAAAGTATTAGTTCTACCTTAGTGAACGACCAAATATGGCCGACGAGAAAGGTCCATCTGACCTAGAGTTCTTTCCCCTGAAGGTCTTTGCTTTTACATAGGTCCTCTAATGTATTTGCACTGAAGTTATTATTTGCTTTGCAACCTGAACTGGTTGTCCTGTACTGTGTTAACTGCTTATCCATCCACATGTGCTTTAATTATTTAAGTTACATTGGGCTATAATTAAGGACCATAGGAAAAATAAAATGAATAATAAGTCACATTTCTTATTGTTTAGCATTGTCAGACTGGAATATGAGACAAGTCTCAAGGCATTTGGTGAACCATCAGAGACAGCTGGGACCACAGGTAAATTATTCACCACCTGTGTGCAAAAATGTGTGTAACAGATACACGATTATAATGACAAATGTAGCAGACATTAAAAGGTTATAAACCATGGTTATAAGCATCCTATTGAAGGGATGGACTCAATAGTGATCTACAACAATTGATTAGCTATTTTTCAAACTCTTTATTAACCATTAATCAGTCCTTTATAAACTATTAATAAGTGGTACCTCTGGGTAACATCGCTGGGGGATATAATTCTCCATCATCTGCAGAAGAATTTCTAAGAGCCTTATAACAGGAATGGCAGGCCTCGTGTGACCTGCATGAACCTAAGTGGTTTGCACAGAATTTGGCTCAACCAATTATCAGCAATCATAGGAAGAGCAGATGTACCTCAAGAAGGTGGTTTTGGATGACTTGGGTGAATTTTGTGTACAATAAGGCCTCATTTATACTGCCATTATAATAATCCAGTTCAATGCAGTTGAACTGCATTATATGAGTCAGTGGTTCCCAACCTTTTTTTTTTTTTTTACAAGGGACCACTTTGACCAGGGACCACTTTACCAGAGATCACTTTGACCAGGGACCACTCTCCAACATCAGTTCCAAAAGGGTTACAAATCAGTTTTTGGTCAACTTTAGATTTGGTTTGGCTATTTGGGGCGCTATTCGGGATTCAGAAAATTACATTGGATAGACCACATCAGCTTCATTTTCTGATACAGAATATATGCCTTCCAGTAGTCACCATCTGCTCGCCCACAGAAAACCATTGTTAATAATCTAGAACTGATGTGGTAGTAGTAATCTTTTGTGAGCAGTGAACCTCTCCCCTCCTGACATCCCTGTTGCCTCAGCACTATAAGAGAATTTTGCGAGACCAGTTCCTCTCATTGCCGCATGGTTTTGAGGCAACGGTATAGTAATGGTGAGGCTGTGGACCATATTTTCGTTCTTGCAGACCATTGATGGTCTACAGTCCACAGGTTGGGAACCACTGATATGAGTCTACACTGACCATACAGTGCATTATAATGGCAATGTAGATGGGGCCTATGTTTTGAACCGCAGAGATTTTCTTCAGTTCAAGATTTTTCTCATAAAGGTCTCATGACATCAATAAACAAGTTTTAAAAATATTTTTGAATATTTTCCAATATTGGGTTGTTGTAGGTTTTTCAGACAGTGTGGCCATGTTCTAGAAGCATTCTCTCCTGATGTTTCACCTATTTCTGTAGCAGGCATCCTCGGAGGTTGCGATGCCTGCCACAGATGCAGGTGAAACATCAGGAGAAAATGCTTCTAGAACATGGCCACGCAGCCCAAAAAACCCACAGCAACCCAATGATTCCAGTCATGAAAGCCTTGGATAATACTTTTCCAATATTCTTCTTGTTCTCTACCAGTGTCACCTGCCCACTATTGCCACTGCCCAACAGCTGTTTGGCACATTTAGTCTGGCTCCAGAGCAAAAGCCTGTCTACGAGTAGCCCTTCTCCCTCCATTATAATCTCTTGCCCTGTAGGAATATACCATTCCACCAATGCAGAAAAGTAATGCCATGATGAGTAGGCATTTCCTTCACTTGCAATCTCAAACAGCCTACAAGGGAGTAAATCTGTTTGAATACAACTTGACTACTATGCTCAGTTAACATTTGCTGTGTTAAATGCCACTTTTCAGATTTATTTTTTTTAAATGAATAGTTGCTTTTGAATGTGCAGTAGTTTTGCGCCATTCCTCCAAGAGTTTGGTGACTCCGTGAATCTAGTGGGATGATGATTATATGTAAATAGTATCATGCCAAAGGGAACATTGTGCTCAGACTCCATCCTTACAAGAGATAACAGAGAAGCTTGGATGACCAACAGCCTCCAGAGAAGATAATTGCAACTTTATCAGTCTGCTCTCAAGTAAGTGCTGTCACTACTTGAATCTTGTGATGAATGGCATTGATCATATGGGTTACAGAACTGCTATCAGTATGAAAGAAAAGACATAACGTTTTGACAGTGGCACCGCATTCGTCAGCCTCTGGTAGAGTAACACTGCACTACCGGGAATCTCTCATTTAATGCCTGTTTATAGAATAAACAATAAACCAGAAGAATATTGGTATGGATTTAAAATATCTCAGCAATTTTTATGCACTTACATAAAGGGCACAATGCAACACCAGTCTTTATTAAACACAAATCTCTAGAGCAGTTCTTTGATTTTTATTGGTTGGCTACAGAGTATACATATAAACAGAGTTGCCTTTAGGGTGGCAATGTGATATTAAAATAAGAAATATTCAAATATTGTTGGATTTACAGATTGCCTTTACAAGCATTAAAACAGCTCATGTACTTCTTCTCATATTCTAATAATGTAGTGAAAAATTATTCCTTCCCAGATTCATATGGAGGAGGAAAACTGAACTGGAAGGATGTCAAAGGTGAATTCATGGTCAAAGTGATTTTTCGGCTTATAGCTTATTCTCATCATAATTCGGAAAATTGTTTTTTTAAGACATAGTTAATTGCATAACTCATAATCACCCTTCCAAGAAACATGTTACTGTTAACAATGAAAGAAAAAAACACAGTATCATGTTATATTTCTTATTACATTTAGTCATTGATCTTTTTGTTAGTTTTTTTTTAAAAAAAACACTAAAAAGGATCAGAAAGGGAAAGAAAAAAATCACCTTAAAAATTAAGAAAGTAGAAAATTACGGGGAAGTACTTTCTCAATGTCCATCCAAAGTGTTTTGACTCTCCAAAAAGTAATAAGGAAAACAATTCTTAAAATTCCTCATTACACAAGGAAATCTAGTGGCAATGCCAGTTGCAAACTTAAGTTATGGAATTATGTCTGCGTTGCCCCCAAATGTAATATGTTATCGATAACACCATCATTTATAATGCATTACCTCTGAGCTCTTCTGTTATTTTAATACAGGGCAGGGCAGGCCAGTACTAAATACATTTGGATATAATCACAATCTAAAGATGGAACTAGATTATTCATGTTGCCAGTAATATCTGTAATCCAAGTTATCGGTAATAGAAAATTCAGGAGTAACACAGTTTAAATCAGGCATGCACAACTTGGGAGTAGAAAGAGGCTGAAATTAGATTAGATTAGTTTCTGGTTCAGTGCATTCACATGAAATCCCAATAACCATAATCAATGTATTATTAATAATAAAATAACAAACAATAATTATTTCAGTGGGTTGCTGCAGATTTTTCAGGCCATGTTCCAGTAGCATTCT
The DNA here is from genome assembly GCF_037176765.1 of Anolis sagrei. Lineage (NCBI taxonomy): Eukaryota > Metazoa > Chordata > Lepidosauria > Squamata > Anolidae > Anolis > Anolis sagrei. Next base: position 190,787,799 of record NC_090021.1, read on the forward strand.
CTCCTGATGTTTCACCTGCATCTGTGGCTGGCATCTTCAGAGGTCCTGTTGTTAGTGAGGCAAGTGGGGTGTATGAAATGTCCAGGGTGGGAGAAAGAACTCTTGTCTGTTTGAAGCAAGTGTTAATGTTGCAATTAGCAAGCTTGATTAGCATTGAGTAGCCTTGCAGCTGCAAAGCAATCAGTGAGGGTATTTGCATAGAGTTAGCTTGGCTGTTGTGCCTGGAGGCATCCTTTGTCTGGGAGATGTTAACTGGCACTTGGTTGTTTGCTGTCTGGAATTCCCGTTTCTGACTGGTGTTCTTTATTTACTGTCTTGATTCTGGTGATTTAAAATACTGCGAACCAGATTTTGTTCATTTTCATGATTTCCTCCTTTCTGTTCAAATTGTCCACATGGTTGTCGTTTATTTTCCAGTCCCAGTTCAAGGTACAGGTTATCACCTACAAAGCCCTAAATGGTTTGGGATCCGCCTACCTTCGTGACCGTATCTTTCTCCACGTACCAACCCGGGCCCTTCGATCCTTGGGGGAGGCCCTCCTTTCGCCCCTACCAATCTCACAAGCTCGTCTTGTGGGCACAAGGGCAGAGAGCCTTAAAACCTGGCTCTTCCACTGCGCCTTTGGTGAGTAGGTGCACAACATGACACTATTGCTCTCCTCAATGCTTCTGCCACTGGAGTACACACCCTCCAAATGGGAAGTTTAGTTCCACAACCCTGTGTGTTTTTATGAGCTCCCTGCAAATAACCTGTTCCTATTTTTTATCTCATTAGTGTTTTTTAAATAATTTTATCCTGTACATGTGGCCCTGTTATCAGGATTGTGTTTATTGGAATGTTATTTTGTTACTGTGTTTCTACTTTTTTCTATGTAATTTTGTTGATGTTGCTTGTTGTTTATGTTCTGGTTTTATTTTGCTGTAACATGTTGTCTGGGCTTGGCCCCATGTAAGTCGCTCCAAGTCCCCATTGGGGAGATGGTGGCAGGGTCTAAATAAAGATTATTATTATTATTATTATTATTATTATTATTATTATTATTATTATTATGGATTTCAATGGCTTCACATATCAAAGAACATGCAAGGTACTGCAGACCAATACAAACAGATAATTTAGCTTTAGCAGAGCACTTGATGAACCAAACTGGGCACAGATTATTATTTGAGAACACAGAAATGCTGAAAAAAAACTTTATTCCATATAGACCAATAAAATTAAAGAGATACTGTTTTTTTATAGATTTCCCACAATGCGCATCTCATCAAAGGTTTTTAAGTGGTTGACTGTTTTACAGAATCATTTTAAAGAATCATGCTAGTTGGTTCTTAGCCAGATTAATTTATTGGTATTTCTGGAATTCAAGACAACATAGACCATAAGCAATGGCCATGTGTTGACATTAAAAAGGTTAATTTCCATACAATCCTGTGGTCGCGAGTCTGAAGGATGACGCAACTAGCCATGGCTCTTCTATTAAGCAATTTCATCTTCTTGGCTATTTGTTTGGAAGACAGAATGGAAACATTTTCATCCTGGCCTAGATTCAAAGGACAGTGTGGTCTTTAAACCCTAGCCCTCTTGGCTACTAATTACATGCCAGTGGTAGAAAACGGGCTTAGCAATTCATTATTTCCATTAAGAAGGTGTCGGGATCAATCCCACTGAGGTTTCCCTCCTATTTACGCAGCTGTTATTCCATTGGGAGGAGTCCATCACACCCCTTGACTGAAACATGGGGCTTCTGTTCTCTTTCCACAGCACTTGGCAGGAAAAACTAAATAGGGGTAATGAAAAACACACACGGGAAATGCTTTATTATTTCATCATCCTCACCTACAGAGATCTGGCATTGCTGTGTGGTTAGGAAGAACTTCTCCCTCCTTCTCGGTCTCTCCCAGAATATGGTTATAGAAGGCTAGCACTCTGTCATTTCCTGTCAGATCAGTCGAGAGGAACTTGCTCTCATTTTCCTCTTGACCTCTGTGTTGGTTAAGTTGGTTAAGTCAGCCACACTAAATTTGCATTGCCGCATGAAGTGGTGGGTAGGCAGCGTTGGAAATTCTGCGGTGCCACTCAATCAATGCCACCCAAAATTAGATTTTGAAGACTATTCTGAAAAGAGAGAGAGAGACCAAGTTACAAACGACTTATAGTTAAGAATGAGAGAAGGGAAATTCACTCCTGAAAGAGTTATCATGGGAAAAGATATCTCAACTTAAGCTTTCTCACCAATCCTTGTTTCCATAACAAATCAAAGTTTTCAATTATCACAGGAACTGAAAGGGAGGTGAAATCTTCTGAACAGAGGCAGAGACAGCAAAACAAACACCACAGGGGTGTTAATCTTTCCCTATACAATCCTTCCCTGTGTGATTCAAAGCTAAGAAATATATATATTTGGCTGGTTACACTTGAAAAATGTACCTGTTCTGACTTACATACAAATTCAGCTTAAGAACAAACCTATAGAACTTAACCTGTTTGTAAGTTGGAGACTGCCATTATAAACACACACACACACATCCACATTGCATTAACTCGATTTTCAGCCTAAAGAAATGAGACATGCTCTCCATACGTTAGACCATATGCTGCCTAGTTTACTGTCATCAAACACCACAGGAATTATGTTGCTTGAGGAATGACTTTTCTATTAGTTTGCAGGGAAATGTGTTATTTCTTTGGCAATTATGATGATCAAATAGCTTAAGTTTCTAGTGGTGTAATAGTTGAGTATTTAGGGATAGAATTTAGTCACCCAGAGAAAACGGACTGGTAAAGAAGCCAGAGGAATGTGAACAGAGCCAAGAGCAAATGTAAGAGTTCTGTGTATGCATGGTTTTCATGTCTCACTCTGTCCAATGCCAAGAATTTTGAAACTGAAGGAAATTTTTGGGAGGGGGGCAGAATTCCATGCTACAAGATATTTTTCTTCTTGAGATGGATAAGAAGAGGCTCCCCTCCCTATTCCATGTATATGTCGTACTCCAGAGCAGAATCCCCTCTGGCTTCAAACATCACACCAGCTCGGTAAAATCAGCAAGCAGTTTATTTAAGATTATAAAAAGCCAAAGCAGTAAATGCTAATCCACAGTAAAAAGTAATCCAATTGGTATAAAAGGAAACAGGAACAAAGAGTCCCAAGAAATCCATGAAACTAGGCACTTGAATTCATGAACAAAACAGAAGCATAGGCACTTGAATCCATTAACAGAACAGAGGCATATTCCATAGTATGGAGAGCATGTCTCATTCTATTCCATACATGAGTTAGGTAGACCTTGACGCTAGAACTTGACGTTAATCCTACGTTGCCTCAACTAAAACAATGTCTCTCACAAATCACTTATAAACCCTGCCCTGATTCCAAAACAGCTAGGAACGGATGCTTTCTTAGTTTCAGTTTCACATCCAACTTCTGTTGGAGTCTAGCCGAGCATCTTAATTGCTGTATGGACTGTCTCTTTTTACTGAAACATCTTTTCCTATTCAAGGTCTCACTCCCCTCATTAACTCCTGCACATGGGGCCTCGAAATCAACTTGATTCTCAAATAACTGATCAGGTAACTGTGGCAGAAATCCTTTCCCAAGCTCGGGGCCTTGAGAATCTTCTTGCAGCTACTCAGTCCTCTATTACCTGTCTTTTAAACTCCATTCAGGAGTTTAAAAGGCAGTGCAGCAACTCAGGTCTCTCTAGTCTCTCATCCCCAAACCCTGGCCCAGAAGCTGAATCAACAACCCTATTCCCTTCAGGAACATCAACATGCACATCATCCCCATTCCCATCATGAAAATCAACATGATCATCAGACACAATCACAGGCTGAACAGGCTGATATACAACAGTATAAAGGTTAGCAGGATTAGAAGCACTGCTGATCAGACTAACATTTATATATTCCCTACACTATTGTTGGCAGAGGGATCATGAATACAAACCAGTTGCGAATGTGTAATTCTAAGCCAGCTTTATTTTTATGCTTGAGTTTTGCACATTGTCTAGATTGATTTCTGAGTCTTGTTTCTCTAATCATAAAAACATGTCACTTTACACATGTTGCTTTTGCTAAGTGTGATATATTCACATCCAAGAGTGCTCTGGGGGATAAAAGTAGCCGAGAGAATAGAGAGAGCTGAACCCACTAGTTTCGCTTTGTTCCATGTTTCAATTTAGAATGCCATATTCTTTTCATCTGATTTATGAAGAAAATTGTGAATATGAAAAGTTTATACCACAAAAGAAATTGCCCTGGACAAAAGAAAGGAGACAAAACTCCAAATAAAATATAAAATTGTCAACTCTGTTTCCAACCAAATTCAATCCACGCCATAATTTTTAGTATGTAGTGGGTTATATCTAGCTATGGTGAACCTGTTAAACAAGGAACCTCTTAGATAAAAGAGATGACCTAATAGAACTTCACAAAGTTGGTTGAATACACGGAGATTTGAAGCCAGGCCTTTGGGAGAAAAGTTCTGAAAGCCTTCTGTCTGGATTGCTGATATGTTCATGGTCACTAATTTCATTCAGATTAGATACTCAATGAATTCATTTTTTTAAAACTGCTAATAACATTTTCTTTTCCATCTGTACTGTTTGTACACTGGACTGCAGCAGGAGTATTAGATCACAAATTGCTCATGTTTGGATGGGAGGCTGCCAAGGAATACCAGGTGTTGTTTGGTGGAAAGAACTGGCAAAATCACTTCTGAATTTTCTGTGCCCAAGAAACCCCTCTGAAATTTATGGGACTAACATAAACTGACAGGTGTCTTGAGGGTACACAGTACAAAATTACACAAATAATCACTACAATATTCTGTTAAAATACTTTAAGTAATGGAGTTAAGAGAGGGAAATGCAATACAATACTAAACTTTTATTACGATCACTGACCAGCACAAAGAGGGGGAAATAAAGCTAATATCTTAGAGAACTTTTGGCAACCACAGCAGAAAGCACTGGTCCAGAATAGTCAATGTTCTAACTCTGTACGTGACAGCTTTTAGTATGGAAGTACCGGAAAAAATTACTAAGAACAGATAAATACAGATAGCACTAGCTACCATAGAGCAGAAATGAAGCAATGTCTCATGATTTCAGTTTGTACACTCCCTTGATTTAATAGTATCTGTTTTACTAAGCAGAAGCATTAGCTCCTTATTTACCCTCCCTTGGAAGGATTATAGACCAGAAGCATAAATTCCATAAGAGTTACATCATAATGAAGCAGGGAAGACATATATATGCCTTGAGAAGAGTGCTGTTGCATGCCTACTTTTATATATTCTTTTGACGAAGTAGAATGGCTTCTTCCTGGTATGTCAATGTTATTACTCACCACATAACATCCAGATGATTCTGCAGAATGAAGAGAAAATTGTGGGCACAATTAAGTCCAATGGATTGAAAAAAGAGGGCTTGTTTTCATCGAAGAGGGTTCAAATTCAGTTTGAAACAGGGACCTTTTTGCTGTTTTCCTCCACTGTGCAAGTCTTTTGCAGTGAGAAAGTGGCAACAACTGTTGCAGATGTCTTCATCACAGTGTAATATTTTGTTTGTTTGTTTATTTATTTATTTATTTTACCCTGCCTTTCTTTACTCCAATGGGGACTCAAGGCAGCTTTACATATGGCAAATATTCAATGCCTTTAGACTACAAACAGTTAGAATACACTTAAGTTAAAAATTGAAATTAAAATTAAAAGCACATTAAAACATATAAAACACCGCACTCACTATTAAAATCATGCTATCCTCAGTTGTAATCCAGGGCCGTTCCAAAGATCAATTGCACATTTTTGAGGTTATTATTGCACTATAGATGCTGTAAATCTGTGCTGCTTTTTGTCATTGCTGTGCAGTGTGCATATTTATTTATTTACTGTATTTGTATACCGCCTTTCTCAGCCGGAGGTGACTCAAGGCGGTTCACAGTCGGCAGCAATTTGATGCCATAACAAATATCAAAATACAGTTAAAATAATTATAAAAACAATTCAACATTTAAAATGTAATATAAAAAGCAATTGTATCATATTCTTTCAAAGCATTAAGCTCCTCAATGATAATCAACAGTCTGTGGATTATATAAGTGTTATTGGCTTGTAAGCGGATGCTAGATAACAGCAACAGTGTGTCTGAAGGCTAAGGATTAGGCAGCTAGGGTGGCTTCTTATGGATGTTTTAGACTACAACTATCAGTCCCACCCAGCATGCGTAATGGTTGTGAGTGATGGGTGATGAGGATTATAGACCAAGAGCATCCGCAGCAGTGGTTCTCAACTGTAGATCCCCAGATGTTGTGGCCTCCAACTCCCAAAAATCCTGACAGCTGGTAAACTGGCTGGGATTTCTGGGAGTTGTAGGCCCCAAACACCTGGGAACCCACAGGTTGACAACCACCAATCTAGAGGAACATAGTTTCCTCGCTCTCTGCTGTACTGTGTCCATGGAAATGACTGAGCAATTTATTTATGCAGCCATCCTGGCTCTGAAATTCTGGGAGTCACTGGCTATTAATGGTATTTGTTGTTATTTGATGTTGTCAATTTCAATTTATAGAGGCCTGTGAAGGAGAGGACTCCAAAATCACCAACTGCCCTGCTTAGGTCTTGCAAACTCAAGAGCATGGCTATTCAGTCTGTATTGCAATTTCCCTCTTTTCCTCCTGCCTTCTACTTTATCAAGCATCATTAGCTTTGCTAGAGAGCCATTTTGTCTCATGGTATGTCCAAAGTACAACAGCCTCAGGTTCAATATATTCACTTTCTATGGAAACTTCTGGTTTTATTTACTCTAATATCTATTTATTTGGATTCCTTTTAACAGCCCACATTATTCATAGGACTCTTCTCCAGCAGCACATTTCAAATGAATTGATTTTCTTTCAGTTTTTTAACTGTCAAACTTTCACCACCATAATATTGAAATAAGAAATATGATGATATGAACCATCCTGACTCAACAATGTATCTTTACACTTCAGGATCTTGTCTAATATCTTCATACCTGCCCTTCCAAGTCCTAGGTTTCTTCTGCTTTCTTAATTGCAGTCTCGATTCTGATTAATGACTGAGTCAAGGTATGGAAAAATCTTAAACTATTTCAATGTCTTCATTATCTGCTTTCAAGTTATATAAAACATCTATGGTTATTATTTTTGTTTTCGTAATGCTAAACTGTGAAACCACTTTTGCACTTTCTTCCTTGACTCCCTTCATTAGTTATCTCAAGTCTTTTTCTGTTAGTAAAGTAGTGTCATCTACATATCTTTATATAATTGATATTCCTTCCTCCAATTTCTACCACTCTTTTCTCCAAATCTAATCCAGATTTACAGATGATAAATTCAGCATACAAGTTAAATAGGGAGGTTGATAAAATGCATTTTTTCAAGACCCCTTTGCCATTTGGAAACCATTCTTTTTCTCCGTGTTCTGCCTTCACCATGGCCTCTTGCCCTGAATACAAGTTACACATCAGAACAATTGAAATGTTGCGACACACGCATTTCTTTAAAATGGTCCAGTTTTAATGATCTACACAATCAAATGCTTTGCTATAATTTTCACAACACAAGCTGGTTTTCTTGTGGAAGTTATTGGTGTGCTACATTATCCAACTTATGTTTGCAGCATAATTCCTTTTGCCTTTGCCTTTTCTGAGACTATCTCCAACATCTGGAATTTCTTGCTCTCTATATAATATAGTTTTGCATAAGAAATAAATATAATGTTTTGATGGTTGTTGCAATCATTGGTGTCCCCTTTCTCAGCAGGGCTTCTGAATAGATATGTATTATACAGTGTTCCCTCGCTTATTGTGGGGGTTCTGTTCCAGGAACCCCCACGATAAGTGAAAAACCGCAATGTAGGGATGAGGAAGAGGAGGAGGAGGAGGAGGAGGAGGAGGAGGAGGAGGAGGAGGAGAGGAGGGGGAGCCAGTCTCTGGGCCTTACCCTGGGGCTTATCTCCGGGCTGGGGTAAGGCCCAGCACCTGGCTCCCCTCCTCCTCCTCCTTCTCCTCCTATTCCTTGGAGGCCTGGGGCTTTCTCCAGGAGGCCTCCACTGAAGAGGGAGGAGTGGCATCATTGTCCTTCGTGGTCCTTTGTTGTTGGCTTGCTCACCCATGTCCGGCTGCCATACTTGGCAAGGAGGAGGATGAGGGCAATGCTTGGCCAAGATGAAGGATGACGAAGCCCCAGGCCTCCGAGGAAGGGGAAGAGGAGGAAGAGGGGAGCCAGGCACTGGGCCTTACCCCAGCCTGGAGACAAGCCCCAGGGGTAAGGCCCAGCGCCTGACTCCCCTCTTCCTCCTCTTGCTTCTCCTCCTCCCTCCCCCACAGCTCCCAGGGGGAAGGAAAAACCCACGAAACAGCGAGTCCACAATAAGCGAACCGTGAAGTAGCAGGGAAGCACTGTATATGTATTTAACGGTATCTAGTTACTGTATTTAGTTTTATTTTGGGGACAGTGAGATGTAATTCTAAGTGCAATTGGAAAATAACAAGATTTAAGTTACTGAAGTTAGTTTTTGGTTACACACACTAATAATGAGCTGGCAGTCTTAAACGTCACTGTGTCCATTTAATGTAATTCTCTGGCTATTCAGTATTTCACAATCCCAAGCATACTTACTCATAAGTAACTCCCAGTAGTGGTGCTGCCTCCAGAGACATGCATGCAGAATTGCAGCCTAAAAGTGCAATCCCAGGATTGACTTGGAAATCAATGAGATATATTACCAGAGAAAGATCATTAAAATCAAGGAGAGGTATTATAACTATACCTTTGCTCCCCGCATGCCCTCCTGCAATGTAATAAAAAAGCACATATTCTGTTGAACATGATTAACAAAAGCTAGCTGGAAGCTTTATCCTTTTGTCTTTTCAAAAAACAAAAATATTGTGTGACTCTGTGTTAAACATTTAAAAGAAGAAAGAGTATACTATAAAACAGATCCAAGGTGGCTAATACTGGACAGCAGAGAAAAACAGCAAATACTGGGTGTGATAGTTTCAGAGAAATTGGGCTTTTCTGCATTAGCATGAGAGAAATGCAAACTTCATACCCTTAGAATGAACTTCCATTTGGCTCTATGCCTTGGATTGATCTGATGGAAAATGAGTTTCGCCTAGAGCAAGGCATAAACCATCTTTCTTCTTTGTGAACAGAGGAACTGTTTGAAACCTGGCATATTTCATTCAAGTGTGCAAATATTTGATTAGCAAGTAGGAACTCAAATGATGCTTCTTTTAATTATTCTCTAATTGTTAGTCCTCTTGTTTGGATCTGCACTACAGTTAAGATCACTAGGTATCCTCTGCAGGGCTTTTCCATTACAAGAACCCACATCCTGTTTAATTTTTTGACTCGAAATATCAGGAAGTGGTATGCCGTCAACTAGAAAATCTGAATTACAACTGTACATGTAAGGGGAAGTGGAAAATCAGTGATATAACCCCAACCCTTAAGCTATTAACATTGGCTGGTAGCTTCTATGGGCCTCTTCACATGGGGCTAAACCAGCCCTGTTTTGCTCCTTTTGGCCAGTCCTGAATGGGGCCTGCAGAGCGTCATCAGATGATGCTCGACAGGCCCTACCCATGTTCCTCCCAAAGTAGAGAAAAAGCACCAGAAGGCACTTCCCTCTACCAACATAAGTGGGTTTTGAAATTCCTACAATTTCCCTGTATGATGGGGATAAGGGCAGTGGGGCAGTGCGCGTTGCTGCCCTTTCTCCCATCTGATGGGTACAGGGATAGGCACCCTGTCCTGTCCCCACCAAATGATGGGGAAGGAAGGAGGGTGCACAGGGTGCCACTATCTGCCCCATGTGCCTTCCCTTTCTCACAGCCTGAAAGGGCCATGTGAAGTGGTCATATGTCACAGGTTAGGAAGCACTAATCTGGGTTTTAATCTATCCAAGGTGTTTTGACCTCTTCCTAAAAGAGATTCAGAAACTTGGGCAGCTCCTTCAACTGCAGTAGAAACCTGAGTGAGTTCACCTTACCCCTGTCATGATAGTCACTGTCCACCGATGTCAACCTTCCCATTCTCTATATCATTCTCCAACACTGTTGGCCCTAAACTGACAGATCATTCTTGCTCACAACATCCTTCAATTTGGGATGTTCCAGATGCATAGGACTACAGCTTCTATTATCCCTAGCTATAACCACTTAAAATCAGCCCCACGTGGCCTAGGGGCATTCTGTTATCTAAAGCAAAGGGCAAGATGGCATCTCTTCCCACTTGTTGAACACAGATGTTGATTAGACCAGTAGCTGGGCTTTCCATCAGACTGGCAATAAGACAGAGTCCAGTGCAAAATGACAAGTTTAGATGGCACTGTGTGACGCCTAAGCTGTGTGGAGGACTCAATGTTATCCTCCAAGAGAGATGAATTGCCAGGAGGTTCTGTTGGGAATCAGGAGCTGTTGGGCTCAAAATAACCCTCTCTGGGGGTGATTCCACCAAAAATATAGCAGAGTGCTGGATGCACAGTTCATAAGTAGCAGAAACTTACATGTAATGAGCAAAGATTGGCTTCCATTCAACAGGATGGAGCAGGATTGCAGATCCACAACCTCATAGGATCAAAAATAATATGTTTATTAAAGATAAAATAAATCCATTCTAGATAGGAAAGGTTCTTGGAGCTAACTAGTTTCACTGAGCTATCGTCTAAGGAAAGGAAAAATGAAAAATAATAAAAGTAACTATATCTACTACATTTCCTCGCTCTAGAGAAGACAAAGGAGAAGAGGCCAAAAATGGAGACAGACCACATGGCCAGCCCAGGGCAATAAAAATACCTTTTAAAAAACAGGAAGTTACTTTTCCCTGAAGAGATCACATTCCTAAGTATTCAAACTAGTCAAATGTGGGCTAGGAAAAACTATGGTTAGGTGGATCTATAATTGGTTAAGTGGACGAACCCAGAGGGTGCTCACCAATGCTTCTTCATCATCCTGGAAAAAAGTGACGAGTGGAGTGCCGCAGGGTTCCGTCATGGGCCCGGTTCCTGTTCAACATCTTTATTAATGACTTAGATGAAGGGCTAGAAGGCAGGATCATCAAGTTTGCAGACGACACCAAATTGGGAGGGATAGCCAATACTCCAGAGGACAGGAAAAGAATTCAAAATGATCTTGACAGATTAAAGAGATGGGCCAAAACTAAAAAAATGACAAATGCAAGATGCTCCACTTAGGCAGAAAAAAAATACAAAAATACAGAATGGGGGATGCGTGGCTCGAGAGCAGTATGTGTGAAAAAGATCTTGGGGTTCTTGTGGACAACATGTTAAACATGAGTCAACAATGTGATGTGGCGGCAAAAAAAGCCAATGGCATTTTGGCCTGCTAGCTATTTCTGTTATGTTGTTTTATGCTGTTTTTATTCTGTTTTAATTGTTATTGCTTTATTTTAATTGTATTCTGCCTGGGCTTGGCCCCCATGTAAGCTGCCGCGAGTCCCTTCGGGGAGATGGAGGCGGGGTAGAAAAATAAAGTTGTTCTTATTCCTCTGCATCAATAGGAGTATAGTGTCTAGATGAGAGGAGACATGATAGCCATGTATAAATATGTGAGAGGAAGTCACAGGGAGGAGGGAGCAAGCTTGTTTTCTGCTGCCCTGGAGACTAGGACGTGGAACAATGGCTTCAAACTACAAGAAAGGAGATTCCATCTGAACATTAGGAAAAACTTCCTGACTGTGACAGCTGTTCAGCAGTGGAACTTTCTGCCCCAGAGTGTGGTGGAGGCTCCTTCTTTGGAAGCTTTTATACAGAGGCTGGATGGCCATCTGTCAGGGGTGCTTTGAATACCAATATTCCTGCTTCTTGGCAGGGGGTTGGACTGGATGGCCCATGAGGTCTCTTCCAACTCTTTGATTCTATGAAAGCGGAGGAGACAGTGGCATGCAAAAATGAGGAAGACAACCCAACCCCCCCTTTTAACCCCTTCTTAAAATGAGCTTGCTAGAGGAAATTGGGAGGAATCCCTCCGGCTATCTAGGCTAACTACTTATTGAGAGCTGGAGACTTGTGCAGTCAGGGATGAAACCCAACAGGTTCAAGGGGAAAAGATGGGTCGTGTTATTGTGTCATTCTCCAGCATCTAACAGTAGGACTGGAATTAGAAACAGAACTGGATGGATGACTTTACAATTGAGCTTGAAAATAAATTGGAAGATACAGGGTTAGTCAAAATGCATAGGCCAATAAGCCATTCAATTGAATGGCTTATTGGCCTATGCATTTTGACTAACCCTGTATTATGATTGCTTCAAGACTGGTAATATAGCTCAATAGCCTGGTTGCCACATTTTGCACTAGGTATGCTTTCTGTGTATTTTTTGTCTCACATTGTGCACACTGCAATATGATCAGTTAAGATGACCAGGCCCTATCAACCCCAACACTGCCTATCTACATGCTTGACAAATTCTATAGCAGCAAAGGATGCTGTTAGGGTTAAGACAGAAGATTTTTTTCCTATAGCAAACACAGGCAATTAAATGAGATCATGGTATGCTGCCATATGTGGGGTGGGTTGCAATGAAGTCATTTTCGGAATGCAAACACCTCTTTGGGTGTTTAGTACTTTTCATTCATGAGCCAATGGTGATGGAATCCACAGATAACAACCACAATAATGAGCTAATGTTAATTACAGTGATGCATAATTGGGAATTGAAGAAATGTGAGGTTCTATCCCAATACAAAGAAGACAGCAAGGCAGTTTTCGGATTCCTGTAATTCCCTGCAGTGCTTAGAAACATTATTCTGGAAGCTATAGCCAAGATGTACACCTTCTTCTAGCCTCAGTCCCCCCCCCCCCCATTATAAAGCCCATTGCATCCTGCCTTGGGCTTTTTCTTGTGAGTTCACTGGCCTCCTATAAGCTCTGCCCTGAGTAAAGAGGACTGGGGGTCAAGAGAAAAAAACAGGAAAGCCTCATTGTGTGAGTGAATTCCTGTTTGTGTGTCAATGGACGCAACACTTCATATCATGGGCAACCTCAATTCTGATTGTCATTTTTTTCTGCACAAGATTTTTGAAACAAAGATGAAAACACCCTCTGTTTTCTTCTGTCTGCGTGGAAAATTTGCTCCAGTTTAGCAAACAGGCTTTGCAAATTGTAGTACAAAAGCCTTCAGGGTTTTCAGTGACATTCAAAAGTACTTTGTTGACATGCTGCTAAGTATTGGTATCTTTTAGATTTATTACCCTAATTACATTCATTCCAAGAGTCAGGGGACAAGATACCGCCTGGAAGGGAAGACAGCTGCAGAAGAGTTTCACCAAAGCACGTTTATTCGGGAGGAAATAACATTCTCTTCAATAGGGTGTTGTTCCAAGTAGACATGCAAGGGCAAGGATGGCACTGGGGGACAATTGTTGAGCCACACAAATCTCAGGTGGTGGTGTCATGGCTATTTTTTAGGTGTATTGTCAAAAAAAAAGCATGACTCTCCTGGTAGCAGCACCAACATGGAAGGCCTTCAAATGTCAATAGCTGTGTTGACATGTTTTAAAGGAAAAGCCATTTCTAGCACTTTCCATCTCAAATAATTCAGTTCCAATTTTATTAATTAGTCTACTGACAATTTCAAACAGTCATTTGAAATGTTAGATATTCACAGCATTTATAACACGGAGCAAATCTGTTTCCTGTTGCTCCAAATGACAGAAAATGAGCCTATTGATTCTAATTGGAAGAAAAAATATTCCAAGTACCATATATACTCGAGTATAAGTCGAGTTTTTCAACCATTTTTTAGGCTGAAAAAGCCCCCCTCGGCTTGTACTTGAGTCAAAGTTGTGGCAGGAGGAAGAGGAGAAGGAGGAGGAGGAGGAGGAAAGGAAGGAAGGAGGGAGGGAGGGAGGGTGCAGGTAGGAGGAGCAGCAAGCTGCATTGCCATGGAGTCCACTGGATTGTTCCAGCCGCTGACGCAGGTGTATGCTGGCTTTCATCCTGCTTAGGTTTAGGGAGAGAGAAAAGAGGAAACCCATGCCTAATCATACCATAGGACTGCTGGGATATTTCGGAACTGCAGCAGAATGAAACATTTCCATCAGAAATAATACACAAACAGCAGTGATATTCATGTCATTATTAATTTTTTTTTCATGTCATGGAAAACATGGAATCCAATAATGATGGAAATGTAATGCAACAATCAGAGAATCATGATGTCAGATGATAAGAAAAGATGAAACACTGAACTAAGTGCAATTGAGCAACAAGCAGAAAGTGTGAAGTCCTTAGTGAAATGAGAAAACTTGATCAGATCAGTTGCTTCTACTGATTGGTGTACATTTGTGTTGCCTTTGCACAAACAAAGTTTGTCATAGTTTAGTGATATCTAATTTAATGAGTTGTCAAAACGATCCATCATCTTGTCTACAGATGCTTCAGCCAAATGACTAACAGCTCATTCCAGCAGCACTCAAATTACATGTGGGCATAGGATTCCCAAAGTGGAAGTGGTAACTAGGGTTGTAGAGAAATTAGGTAAATTCGCCCTTTAATACAAACTATGGAACTAATACTGCCAGGCCTAATTTGGTTATCCTAGTAAGTTGAACTTCTTCCAATTTTGCAATGCAATTATCTAATTTAAACATGAGTCAAAACAGCACATATTAGGAGGAAATTGAAAACTTCCTGCAAAAATATGTACATAGAAAAATATGCAAATAAGAAGAAATACATATCTATATAGGAGTGCGCATGTATATGTGTGTACACACACACACACACACATATATATATATACACACACACACACACACACTCAAACTACAAAATCAAGTCAAACCAAATTTAAGGTGGGGGAAATCCTCAATTTATTATAAAGTTTACAATTTCAATTTAAGATTGAAATAAAAAAGAAGATAAACTGTATTCTGTTTTGTGGCATATTCTGAGTGATGTGTTTAAAAAAAAATAACATTTCTAAGCACTGGTGGAGATGGACTGAAATTGAAAGATTTGTTCATCTCTGGTAGTGGCCTGGCAATGATGATAATTCATGAAAAAGTTCACAAACAATGTCAGGCAATTGCCTGTGTTTTGATTGAACTGTCCAAGAACATTTGAAGCCAACAAACAATAAAGAACAGCAGGCATGAATCCTGGAATTCAAGCTTACTTAGTGTAAGCAGAAGTGCTCTAATTAAAATAAATGAATAGGTGAATTAAATGTATTGTATTGAATTTTCTGTTAGGTCCATAAATTATCCTCTCTGCTAGTGAAATTATTAACTGACAGGATCTTCTGGGAAGGTGATGCGTCAGCTTAAATGTATTTGATTTCCTTCCCTCTCCCCTCCCGGCGACTTTTGTATGTTAGCAAAATAAAGACAAATCAAGGAAATGGATAAGACAGTGACTCTACACCTCACAGGGAAAGAGTATTGCTTTCTTCCTCTTGCTGGGTAGTGACAACCAACCATTTTAAACCATGGCATTATAGCTATGCATTGTGTATAAACATTTAGTAGGTCTATAATAGAGCGCAAGTGTGCTGTAGTGATCTGAGCTTTGGACTAGGATTCTGACACCAGGGTTCAAATCCCCTGCTCTGCTGAGTGAGCTTGGGCAAATCACACGCTCTCAGCCTGGTAGAGATTTTAGCAAGGATTGTGGATAAGGAGGTCCGTGCCCAGTGAGCTTCTTCTAAACAAGATCAGCCAAGATTGAGGACAAGCACTCTGGGTTGAAGGCAAAGCTACAGACATTTATTGGCCAAATACGATGCAAGTACAAGCAATATGCTCCAAAATATACAAATTCACAGAAAAATACATAACATTTTATGCAGATCTGGCAGCTATTCAGACGTTTGACTCCCTCCTCTGATTGGTTGAAAAGTGGGACCAACTTCGATCTGTGCAGTGATTGGCCAGAGTTTCCCCTGACATCACAGGCAGAAGGAAGAGATCCCCATATTAGGAAGAAAAACAGTAGGTGGTTGGACAGTTGGTCCACTCCATTGTAGGGATGCCCCCTGGGAGGGCACAAACTGGGGGAAGTGATGACATGGGTATGCAGATGACTTATTAAGTTAATTGTCCAGTTCTGTTGGAACAAAGGGTGCAAGACTCAAGAGGACCAAGGTGACAGTTCCAAATAATCAGGGGCTTGGCTGTCCATTTAGGAAATTAATAAATTCATGTTTGTTGAGCCTTCTCTTCCTTGGGAGTGGCAAGCTTTCAGCTACAGTTAAATGGACAAACATCCTGAGCTCATCTTGATGATGAAGGGAATCATCTGCTTTACATGCACACACAAAGGTCCTGATATCATCTGACTTGTGAAATATCTGGAGCAGTGGTTCTCAACCTGTGGGTCCCCAGGTGTTTTGGCCTACAACTCCCAGAAATCCTAACAGCTGGTAAACTGGCTGAGATTTCTGGGAGTTGTAGGCCAAAACACCTGGGGACCCACAGGTTGAGAACCACTGATCCGGAGGGACCCTGACCGTGACCTGTGTTCCCCAAGGATTATGCAAATTGTGTTAGTTTGTAAGTTGGAACAGATAGATTTTTAAAGTGTAAATTTTGGGGAAAAAATGATGTGTTGTGAAAACAAGGATGGGCAAGAACGTTCACACATAGCTCTTGGCTTACAAAAAGATCTGTTCCAGGTTTTCCCTTTCTGAAGTTTTCATTTGAATGATGGGGTGAGCGGCGAACATTTTTCAACTATTTAAATGTTTCTATATTTGTCAGATTGCATTGACTGCATTGCTAGGCTGGCATTTTTTAAAGAAAAGGTTAATTTATCAACCCAGTCCATCCCCAATATGCATGCTGTGTAGCCCATGTGTGCAAATATGTGTTGAAGCCATTATTCTGCCTCCTAGTCTCCAGGGCAGCAGAGAACAAGCCTGCTCCCTCCTACCTATGATTTCCCCTCACATATTATTTATACATGGCCATCATGTCTCCTCTCAGCCTTCTCTTCTGCAGACTAAACATGTCCAGGTTGTTAAGCTGCTCCTCATAGGGTTTGTTCTCCAAACCGAGACTTCCCTTTAAAACCTTGGGTTGGATCCCTTTGAAATACATGAAAGTTACAGTTAGTTATTATGGATAGCTTAAATACCATTAATTTCAATTATTCCACTCTGTGACAACTCTAGAACCAATATTTCCATTATTAGTAGTAAAGTGTTATAACTATTTTTTTACATTCCACAATGGGAGGAAATGCCAGTAAAATTATAATAAATTGCACCTAAGTATTGGGAAGGCTTCTATGGAATTAGCATTGCTTTATCTGGTTTTTTTTTTTAATTCTCTATTGCTAATTCAACCTTGCAGGTGATTAATATCAGTGTAGTGTTATTTTGGCTTCTTACTTTTAAAAACCTAATATTTCATCATGGTCAATAGAAAGCCACTTAAAAAATCCCTATACTTTAAATATAATTTTGTTCATTATTACTATGATTCCCTTGGCTTCCAAAAGTGACATAGTCCTGTTCTTATTATACAAAGTAAGAGCCATAATTTATGACAGCTTCATTTTGATAATTGGGGATTGGTGTAAACTATAAATTCTTTTAATGACAGTTTCTAGAAAAAGTGGAAATCTAAGCTGGCATTTTTATTATCACCCCACTCAACAGCTCAAGAATATTCTATTTTTAGGAATTTGGATGATCTTCATTTGCTTGAAATTTCTCATGAATGGTAAAGTGTTTTTAATTTAGCTTATAAAGCAGGAATTAATTGAACTCTAATGAGAGGAATGCTGTGGTTAAGCTGAGTTGCCGTAATGCACTTGGACAATGCAATCCACAGCTTTTTAGGGATATATATTTACTTATACTTATGGCAGCACAATTGCAAGTTTTCAGGGTTTTTTTATTACAAGGAGAAGTTAGAAACTGTTGAAATGAATGTCCTACCCCAATATAAAGGCTAGAGGATCTTTCCTTTTGAAGGATATATGAAAACAATCTAATGATTTTTTTAAAGGTGGGACTCACCTTGTCCATTAACAGATCTTTCTTGAACACATAATAATAATAATAATAATAATAATAATAATAATAATAATAATAATACTTTATTCCCCATTGCCATCTCCCTGAAGGGACTCAGGGCTGCTCACAAAAGTACTCTGCAGTGCAACACACATAAAATACACAAAGATATAAGCAATTAAAACGATGACAATATAAGCTTACACAACAATTTTACATAAAACATCATATATACCCTTATTAATAAGATTTAAAAATCCATAAAACTGAGCGGTGCCTGCAGATATAAAATAAGCTGTATTCAAGTATCAATCCAAAGTACCAGAGTGAAACAAATCAATAAAACCTCAAATTTAACCATTAACATTCTAATCATGGCCGAAGGCCTGCTTAAAGTGCCATGTTTTCAGATTTGACTGAAAATCTTGGAGGGTGGGGGCCTAATCTTTCTAGGGAGGTCATTCCAGAGCCAGGGGCCATCACCGAAAAGGCCCTCTCTCACATCCCCACCAATCGCGCTTGAGACGGAGGTGGGACTGAGAGAAGGGCTGGTTCATAGAAGGAGATGTGGTCCTGTAGATAGGTTGGATCCTAAGCGTATAGGGCTTTATAGGTAATAACCTGCACTTTGAATTGGGCCCGGAAACTTGTCGGCAGCCAGTGGAGCAGCTTTAATAAGGGCATGGTATGCTCCCTATAACTAGCCCTAGTTAGTAATAAAATGTATATGGGAAGCATCCTTCCTGACCATATCTAATAGGTTCATTATGTTCATAGACCAGACTCAATCTGTTTCTTGGCTTCATAAAGCATCTTTTGCTCTGAAACTCAGAATTTAGAAACATTATTTTCTTTTTCTACAATGGCTACCACAACAAGAAGAGCTATAGCCCCCAAGTATTTTTCCACAGGCCCTGTTTCAGAAAAAAAGATGTTGAAGGGATGACCCATGGCTTGTTTCACTACAGTCTCAAGTTTGTTACAGTACAGTCCTATACATATGTGCTCAGAATTATTGTATACTAGCCGTTCCTTGCCACACATTGCTGTGGCCCATTCTGTGTATATGTGGTTTGTGTATAGGCGTATATATGTGTGTTTGTGCATGCATTGTAGTGTAATTTTTATTTTTTGGCTTTTAAAGTCTCTTCTGCTCTGTTTTTTCAGTGTTTTTATGAGTGATGGTCACTCGTTGGCCTGATCGGTGTATGGTGTCCAAATTTGGTGTCAATTCATCCAGTGGTTTTTGAGTTATGTTAATCCCACAAATGAACATTACATTTTTATTTATATAGGTAATGTGGCAATGTTTTCCCCTGACATTAAGTCCAGTCTTGTCAGACTCTGGGGTGTGGTGCTCATTTCCATTTTTAAGCCGAAGAGCCGGCGTTGTTCATAGACACCTCCAAGGTCATGTGCATGGAGCACTGTTACCTTCCTGCCGGAGCGGTACCTATTGATCTACTCACATTTGCATGTTTTTGAATTTATATAGATACTCATGTTTAAAACTAGAGATTTTAGTTTAAAAAATCAAGCCAATAAATCTAGATTGCAGTATCCATGGGTTGATGTAAACAGTGTACCTTAACTTTTATGGAGGGGAAAAGGACCATCTCAAGAGCTTAATCTGGGAGAACCAACCTTAAGAAGCACCAACAACCGTTACTTTCTGGCCTTACCACTTCTGGCCTTTCCGAATCCCTGAGTAGGGAAATTATAACAATGGCCAAAGGCAGCAGGTCTCCTTTTTTTTAAGGGTAGAGATCAAAGTCTTTATTTTCTTGCCAGGTTTACCTGTGTCACTGCTTACATGTCACCACATAAGTCTTATGACAATATTAGATTGTGGATAGAAGTAGAACAGGAAAAGGGATACAGAAAATTACATAGTATGGCACAATTAGCTTGCACATATTTATTGCCAACTCCTTTAAGAAGAAATTGGAAACAGTCACAGATGTATGAAGGGTTACTGGACAGCACTAATCATATGTTGTCAAAAGATGGACGGAGTATGCACGCTTGACCAAAAAAGAAAAGGGGGGAAACATGAAGGGTATTTTTTCCTACCACAACAGAGAGGGCATCAAGCAAGTTCTCTGTTATTGTTGGAAGTGAACCTCACATAGTGCTTAACTTTTCTGTGACCTTACTCTGTGAACATTTTCTCAATTTGTTAATGCTAAAAGTAACACAATTGTAGCTGCGAAGGATTACCCACAATACTTACTTACTTAGGCGATCCCTCGTATTCCGAGGATGATGGTCCTCCAAGTGTAGTGTCCCGGCAGTGGGTTCGTAGGTGCAACTGCCCACAATAAGAGAGGCAGCTGAAAGGCATTCCTTAAAGCTTCCATTTGTGCACAAAGAGGGCTACACAGTCTTAGGAAAGCACCTCATCAGCAAGCCAGTTTTGGCAGCAGGCCTCCTAAGGCAGTGCTCACTTTTACCCCTCTCTGCCAAATGACTCTCAGCCTATCCATTGGTCATATCAAAATATCTAATTTTGGCCCCAAGGCCTGCTCTTAACTTCAACACAAGGCTAACTTATACATGAGTATATTTACTTACTTACTTAGGCGATCCCTCTTTGTCTGAGTAGGATTGCCTTCCAAGATCAGTGTGCTGGGGGCGGATACGTAGGTAACCGTGGAGCCCTATTCTTGATTTGCATCTTCTCCCACAGCGAGGGCATTGGTTTCCAAGTAGAAGGTGGTCCCGGTCAGGGTTGGCTTGACGCACCTTCCTCTTGGCATAGTTTACTCTTTCGCCCTCCATTCGTGCCTCTTCAAATTCTACAGCACTGCTGATCACAGCTGACCTCCAGCTTGAGCACTCTCAGTTCTCACCTTGTCGTGGTGAGGGGGCTTGCATGTTCCAATGAATCTGCAGGCACAACTACTGGAGTCGTGCACTCCCAGGAGTGGCCGCGGGGGGGGGGGGGGGGGGGGCAGACCAAGCACAGTTCGAAGACTCAAAGACCTCAACGGCAGAGCAGGCAGAGGATAACATGGTACATGTTACAACAGCTGTGAAGGCGGAAGAAGGCTGCAACAGATTGAGATGCCACGGTCGTGTTAACTATGCCACCAATGGAATCTCACTCTGTGAAGATTGTGTGTTGATCAGTTGTGCACTGACATGAGTATATACCGTAAGTCCAACTGAGTTCTCACTTCAGAGATAGTGAATTAAAGATTGCATCCCATGAAGAAAGAAAAAGACATGTGCTGTCCCTCTCACCTGTTTTGTCAAGGCACATAATACCTAAAGCCAGAAAAGTTATTCTGGGCATTTGAGGCAGCAGTCCTATAATCTCTCTCAACCCCAGGAATCAAACAGAAGTTGATGGTGATAATAACAACAATAAAAACAACAACATTGGTGACAATGATAGTTGTAACAACCCTTTTATACTTTTCTACATTCTCATGAGTTGAAGTGTGAGTTCACAATGGGGTGGGTGGAGAAAAAGTTATTGTGGTAGCAGCAAGATGGTGAAGAGCACAGAGAAAGGAAGGAAGGAAGGAAGGAAGGAAGGAAGGAAGGAAGGAAGGGAAAGAAAGGAAAGAAAAAAAGAAAGAGAAAATTATGAGCCGGTTGAGAACAGTTGCAGTGGCAGCCATAGAGTCCAGAAGCAAAGTTTGTTTCATTTTGTGTACATGTCATGTTACACCACTATTACACTATCATTCTACTTTAATTGCCATGGCACTGATAGGGTGGCATTTCCCCTGTTCACTTGCACACACATTGATAATTAGTCCATTGTGTAAAGCAGATACCGATCCATGGGATTGATAGGTCAGGGTTGCTGTTGTTATTTCCAAGAAGTATGCATCTGATTGGAAATCTAGCGGGCAGCGTCAAACAACGTCTGCGATACAGATGTGCCTGCTTTGAAGAAATATTGCTAGTTATCTTCAATAAAGATTTCCATTCAACATTTTCATGTTAACATCCTTTTAATCGCTTTTTGCTTGTTGCAGCATGATTATTGCATTCATTATTACCGAATGTATAATGATCACCCTAACTGTATTCATAGCCCAAGTGAGCTTATAAAATCTATAACTATTATTTATCTAGGCGGCAACAGGCAATATACGTGACATATTTCTGTTTTGTGTGAAGTAGCTATGGAAACTGGGATTATTTGGGGTACAGATATGTAACAAGGGATTCCGTTCTCTTTTGATGGATAAAGTATCTAACAAGATGGCCTCTGTTGTACAATATACTTCTTTTTGATGGAGCAGTCTTGTGTAAAAATATTTGGTATTTATGTCAGAGAGGGAAATAGGCTAGTGAAATGGGAGATTCTGTTAAGAAAGCAAAAATTAAGTAATTATTCTATATTTTTGCAGTTAGGTAATGAGAATAAAAGTATATTTATTCTTTCAAAAAATCTAAAGATAGGAAAGATGACAAGCCAAAGGAATAAATTAAACTTGGTTATAGGAGATGCATAGGGATCAACTGGCATCTATTACATCCCACTTGGCTGCTCCCTTCTCAGACAAAGCAAGCAAAGAGATTGACCATCGAAGGATACCAAACAGAGGCGGCCCTAGGTAATTTTCAACGGTAAGCAAACAGTATTTTTGCGTCCCCCCCCCCCCCCCCAACCAATCACTGATATATATTTTCTGTTCGTTGTGGGAGTTCTGTGTGCCATATTTGGTTCAACTCCATCATTGGTGGAGTTCAGAATGCTCTTTGATTGTAGGTGAACTGTACATCCCAGTAACTACAACTCGCATATGTCAAGGTCTATTTTCCCCCAAGAGCGCCCCTGGGCAAAATCAACTATACTGCAAATGCTTACTTTGCATAATGGGTTGATACAAAAGGCACAAGTGCAGCAATCTATCCATAGGAAAAAATCACATGATAAAATCTCAGGGACTATCTATTTGATCAATCTTCCTTCCCATCAATAAACAGATGTGTGTACATCTGTGATGGCACGCCCAAGCCTATGGGAAAACTATAGTGTCTGGCTTTACTCGGGGGCTATCTGTATACCCTTTGTTAAGATTAAGACCTTTAGCAGACAGAGGCACTTTAGGCAAGGTGAAAAGATAGCCAAAATGAGTTTACTGCAAACAAGTTGAATAAAGGGTTAACTCTACCCAGGATTATCATAAGGGAACTTAAAACAAAACATTACAAAAGGAGCCTTTTCTGGCTGCAGTCATCTCTCAGGAGTGTTATGCATCTGGTGCAAAGTGATGGTTATAAACTGTCTTAATTTTCTTTCTTGTGAAGCATACATTGGCCATAAGCTTCTGTTGTCCTTTGGACTGCTGGTATAAAAAAAACCTGCTGAATGCAGTTGCTAAGGATGCCTGTTTGAATTGCTAGGCCTAGGGTTATCAGACAATCCCAAGCCACAGTAGCTCTGCTGTAGAAAAAAGAGAGGAGTCCAGCAAAGAGCTCTATACAGAGAAATGGAATAGCCCAAATAAGGCGGTCCTCTGGGGGTGTTATGTTCCACCCAAAAACTAATACAAAGGAAGATATCTACACTATTGGGAAAATCTATTAACTAAAGCAAAGGAGAGGAAAAGGCAGAGCTAAAACTTCACAACATCTAATGTCCTTTTCTTCCAACATTTGTTTGATTAGGAGGTCACAAGAACTCAAATTTTGAATTAGAGCTCAAGTGCATTCTATTTTTATTTTTATTTATTTTAACACTATTCAATACATTTGTTATACAGCTGACACAATATTCAATACAATATACAGTACACCTCATAAGTCTTATTGTAGCCACTGTTGCTTTCACACTTATACATATATTTCTGTCCCTTACCCCATGCTCCTCTCCCCCTAAGCCACTTCTTTTATATATTATCTGTCCAAAATTGCATTTCCTCTTGTTGCGGTAACGTTTCATCTTTCTTTTTAAATCCTCTTTCAATAAATTTTCTCCAAACATCATCAGTGCTGATATTTTAATCGTGTTATGAGGTGGCATTGTGTTATTATTGTATATTCTTTGTATGTTAACACATGTTGTGAACCGGTCCGAATCCCTCTTTGAAGGTGAGAGGGTCAGTATATAAAACCTCGAAATAAATAAATAAATAAATAAATTTGTTTCCATTTTCCTCTTTTAATTTTTAACTTACATGTCAACTTATCATTTATTGCCATTTTCCATAATTCCTTATACCACGCTTCAATTTGTATATTTATTTCCTTTTTCCAATTCCTTGCTATGAACAATCTTGCTATTGTCTATAAATTTGATAAAACATATTTTTCTGTTTCCCCCCAGCAGATTATTATTGTATAATGAAAAGAAAGCTATACTAGGGCTTCTTTCTATCTTAATATTCATTATATCCTCTATATTGTGAAATACCTTTCCCCAAAAATTATTTACAAAGATTATTTATTATTATTTATTTATTTATATTTGCTATTTTATTGGTGTTAGATACCATTTCCATATCAATTTGTAATCATTTTCTTTAACTCGTATTGATAGGTTTATCAAATGTCTTTGTTCCCATTTATTTTCATCCCTAAAGTTCATTCTTTTCTCATAGTGATTGACCAGAATACTACGTGAAATCTCACAGATTATTTGAAATCACAATTCGGGGGGTCGGGGGGTCACAGGGTTGCAAATTAAGCTGTTTCCAAAATGTGTCAGTTTTCTGCAAAACCAAGGAAGTTATATTGTTTTCCCCTGAATTTTAATCTATTTTTTAATCCCCAGGTAAAATAAAGGACTGAATCAGGATAGGTAGGTGGCAGATCCATGATAGCATTTGGAATAAGCCTCGAATGCTCCATTTTGGCTTCTCCCAGTGGCAGGGACTCTGCCAGTAATATTCCTTCATTTGTGGAGCTTGTCAGAAACATATAAGAAACCCTCAAGATGGGTTTGTTAACCCTCTGGAATAAATATTTCAATAAACACTTCCATATTTTACAGATGAAAATCAGGACAAGTGTGGCAAAGCAACATGTGAATATGGTCCAGGGGCAAAGTTATTAATAAGGAAGAAAAGTCAAGCTTGGAGATGCTGCAGCAGTTTCCTTTTGCTAGAGGTTCCTTCACACAGCTGGATAAAATCCCACATTTTCTGCTTTGAACTGGAATATATGGCAGTGTGGACTCAGATAACCCAATTCAAAGCTCATATTTACTGCCTTGATATTCTGGGTTATATGCCTGTGTGGAAGGGTCCGGAGTCTCCTGGGCTGGAAGCAAGAATCTCACCATCTCCTCTCACCCCTACTTAATAAAGTGGGTGCAAACTAAGTACTTTTGCACTTTGAACCCAATTTCCAGCAACTGAAGGAAGCTGAGGACATAGGGGAATCATAGAGTTGGAAGAAACCTTGTGGGCCATCCAGTCCAACCCCCTGCCAAGAAGCAGGAAAATTGCATTCAAAGCACCCCCGACAGATGGCCATCCAGCCTCTGTTTAAAAGCCTCCAAAGAAAGAGCCTCCACCACACTCCAGAGTAGAGAGTTCCACTGCTAAACGGCTCTCACAGTTTGAAAGTTCTTCCTAATGTTCAGATGGAAATGTGCAGGAAGAAAGAGAGATAAACTCTGCATGCATTTGCACTGTTGAATTAATGCAGTCTGAAACCAGTTTAACTGACTCAATGCTGTGGAATCATGGGGCTCTTATATTTAGGTGTTCTTCAGCCTTTTCTACCAAATAATACTAGTGCCTCAGCAAACTATAACTCCCAGGATTCCATAGTATTGAACCATGGCAATTAAACTGGTGTCAAGCTACATTATTTCAGCAGTACAGATGCACCCTGAGATTCTTATCCCTCCTGTATTAATTCTCCAGCATACATGCATCCTCAGGTATTTTAAAAGCAGCTGAAAAAAGTGGGATGAAAGAAGATTAATGAGGATGGTCTAATACAATGGGGCTCTGGGCTTTATTTATTTATTCATTTTCTACATTTATATCTCACCCTTCTTCAGAGAAGCTCACAAAAGGCAGAAATTTGATGCCATACATATACATAAATACAATCAAAATATACATATGCATTAAAACTCAAAAAACTACAGCAGCATTAAAACGATTATTAAAATCATGTTATCTAGAGTCAAATCCAAGGCCATTCCATTAGTCATTTCACAATTCTGTGCACTCATATTGCACTAGCTTATTAGCCAAAACTTGGTCCCATAACCAGGTTTTAACTTTCTTCCTGAAGGTCAGGAGGGAGGGGGCTGCTCTAATTTCGCTGAGGAAGGAGTTCCATAGCTGAGGGGCCACCACCAAGAAGGCCCTGTCTCTTGTCTCCACAAGACGCGCCTGCTTGTAAAGCACTTCCTTCCAACTCTAACTAATCTCCTTAATTGGCTTTCAGTTAGGGCCAAGATTACTGAACTAGATTACATTACAAATTTCTTAGTTAATATTGGATGTTGGTTTTAAGAAGATTTGATGACAAAATGCATGTGCCAGACTGACTTGCATAGACCATTTTGCTTTAGCATAAGGTGTATAGTTCCGTTTTGTTTGAAGTGATTTGATAATGTGAACTATTGTCGTGGCTAACAATAGGATTCAGGCCCTGTTGTATGTTTGGATAATACTGCTTGTTAAAAAAATCTTTGAAAAGAAGAAACTCAAGGGATTCTGAAATACAGCGAATAAGATTAACTAATATAGTTTACACTCACTTCCCCGGCTTCTTGTTTCATGGAGCTTTATTCATGGTTTGTGGAATGTGAAATGTAATTTATCCCTTGACAGTAACTAACTATTACTGATTGCTGATGAATAAGTCAACAAAGATATTTTCTTGTTTACATTCTTAGCAGAGTGTATCAAAGCCATCTGTACTTCCAAATCCTTTATCCCAAGGGATAAATACTTCACATTGTTCAGTGAAAAGAAGCAGACAAATATTCCCGTTCTATTAGATGCATAGAAGCAAAGCCAAGGCCAAAACATGCAAATGGGTTTTTAAACAGTAACAACAAAATTATATACTGCAACATCCAAGAAAGTAATTTACTCTTACACTGATAATCCTTAAATGTCTATGTGAGCTTATAGAATGGGAGGTGCATGTTCTTCAATGTCTTCCATGGATCCGTCCAGTATATGTCAATCTTTTTAACCCATAAGTCTGCCCTTGCAAAAACCCAAATGAGTCTACATTAGAATGTAAGAGAAGCCCTACTAAATGAGGGCTTGTCTACATTAGCTCCATACTCTGCATTGAACCAGAAGTTGAACCATGCTGGAAAATGGATTAACTCATTTTCACCTCCATGTTACGCAAAGCTCTAATCCAAACTGGTCCACTGTCCACACAGGACAGCAATGTCATCCCCTTTTCATATAAGGGGACAAATGGGGCTTGTGTTGCCTTGCTGCTTTTGTGATAGACTGCATGGAGCTCCACAAGATCACTGAGTGTTATTGCTGACATCAGTAAAGGTGCCTGTGCAACCAAGGAGAAGAGGGGGATTGCAGTGGCAATGGGGATAGCAAAGATAAATTAACACTCCAAACTACTTTTAGCTCTACTAGCAGGGATTCTGCCCTGCTTCTAATATGGATCAGACATGGACAATGGAGCCTGGGGCCAGTCTGGAGTATTGTGGATGAGCTCACATTGGCTAAGACTTCTGAGCTCTGAGACCAAAAGCTTGTCTAATGCCCACAATGGCCAGGCAGTGTTCCACTTTGTTGGCAACTGCTGTACTATCATGGTCTCTATGTCCTTTCTTGGGTTAACTCTCAAACCTAGCCTATATACAGTACTACTTACTTACTTAGGCGATCCCTCGTTGTCTGAGTAAGATTGTCCTCCAAGTGCGGTGTCCTGGCGGTGGGTCCGTAGGTGACTGTGGAGCCCTATTCTTGACTTGCATGTTCTCCTGCAGTGAGGGCATTGGTTTCCAGGTGGAAGATGGAAACAAGTGAAACAAGTGAAATCCCTGCTGTAGGATCAGGCCTTTGGGGCCTAGGCTGGCATGCTGGAGAAGCTATGGCTTTAATGGACTGGACAGACTGCTTTTAGGATGATGACTTAAATTGGAGATTGTCTGAATGTTTTTATACTCTTTTATATTGTTTTTATTTAATCTGTATATTTATGCTTTTGTTGTGGCACCATGCTGTGCCGGTTGTTGGCCAACCTGAGTCCCTCTGCGGAGGATGAGATAGGACAGGATATAAATGTCCAAAATAAATAAATAAATAAATAAATAAATAAATTATTGAGATTGTCATACTGTTACATACTGTTGCAGCATTGATACTGGTTAGAACCTATTTATGCATAGTTATTTGAGCAGCACTTCGCTACCCTAGTGTTTTCCAAAAACCAGTTTTTCTTTGATTGATGGTATAACTCAGGTGTCCTCAAACGTTTTTAAACAGAGGGTCAGGTCACAGTCCCGCAAACTGTTGGAGGGCCAGATTATAATGTGAAAAACACATGAATGAATTCCCATACACACTGCACATATTTTATTTGTAGTGCAGAAACACTTAAAAACAATACAATAATTAAAATGAAGAACAATTTTAACAAATATAAACTTATTAGTATTTCAATGGGAAGTCTGGGCTTGCTTTTGGCTGATTGTTGTTATTGTGTGCTTTCAAGTTGTTTCAGATTTAGGTTGACCCTGAGTGAGGGCCGGGTAAATGACCTTGGAGGGCCGTATCCGGCCCCCAGGCCTTAGTTTGAGGACCCTGGTATAACTGATGAACATAGGAAACCACGTTGTAGTGAACTAGACCATGGGTTCTCATCGCTGAGTTTTGTTTGATTTAACTGGTGGTCTCTGTCCAGGGTTTCACTCTTTTCCACTAAGCCTAAGACCTTTTACATGCAAAGCATGCTGTCTATCTTAGATTTACAGACTTTAATAATAATAATAATAATAATAATAATAATAATAATACCTTTATTTATAACCTGCTACCATCTCCCGAAGGACACGGTGCAGCTTACAACAGGCCGAGGCCCAATACAACAATAAACAAGACAACAACAATACTTCTCTCACAAAATGCAAGATTCTTCCATTAATACTTACCTGTTATAACATAGTATCATACTTGATCTGTGATTGCTATTACCTCTGATATACTTCATTAATGGGGATTAGATTTATATTGTGTTTAAAAGACCATGATGGGGACATCAGAGTAAAATTCACCTGTAGTCCACTAGAGGGTAGCCCCCTTCCAGATCATCTCAAGAAGATTTAAAATAATTCAAGGGAGGAAGCAAGGAAGTGGGGACAGGGGAGAGACAACAGAAATGTGGCAGCACCTTTAAGATTAACAGGTATGTATTTTTGCATGAGCTTTCATGGATATAAACCCATGTAGGAAGCAAAAACAGAAACAACTAGTCTTCAAAGTGCTTCCAGGTGCCCTCCTTTTCCCCCTTCCTTCCTCTTTTATATGCTGCAAGATGCCACTAAAAAATCCACAACAAAACAAGTTCTTCCATTTTTGTGGGTTTGGCAGAAAGTGACAGATATGAAGGAAGCAAAAAGTAAGAAAAGCAATGTCACTCTTTCTCTTTCCTTTCCTCTATTTTTAACAAAATTACATATCCAACTTTATATACCAAATGAAATAAAATATCTGAGTTTAACAGCAAATAAAGAACAACACTCAAACACAGGGGAATTCCAGACAAGAAACAATCAGGGACAGCTAACCACCTCTCAACAAAGGATTCCCCCAGACAGTAACAAGCCACTCCTAAAAACTGTCAGACCATCAAATGCTAATCAAGGTGGCCAATTGAAACATTCACACGTACCTCTCATCCTGGACTTTCCACAGATATATAAACCCAATTTTCCTAGTTTCCAACAGACCTCACAACCTCTGAGGATGCCTGCCACAAATGCAGGTGAAACGTCATGAGAGAATGCTTCTAGAACATGGCCACATAGCCTGAAAAACCTACAACAACCCACTTTAGTCATTACCTTTGTTATAATTAAAATGGGAAAGTGCCATCTTAAAGGAGAGCACTATTAAAAACAACATCAGCCATATGGAATTGAAATGATCAAATGTCCACTGTTGCAAGAGCAAAAAAAACAAAACAAAAACAAAACCCTCCTTAATTTAGGTGCTTAAATAAAACCCAAATCCCCAAAACATATTCTGAATAAGGAGCCCTGTTTTTATATACTGCATCAAAAAAGCAGCGTAGGCTGTGAGCAGGAACACACCAGCTGTTGCTAGTTATATGACACTGTGTTTTTCAATATTCAAAAGGAAATTTGGTATTAAAATAAGTTACTATCAGAGTAATCTTGTCCCCTCCTCAGATTACGTACATTATCAGTCTATCTTCCTGAAAATAGTATAGAGAAACAAGCACAGTGTATGTAGAAATAAATGTAAAATGTCATGCTGTAGTTATGAAATCTTTCTTGCAGATGAAGAGTCAAGACGCAGAGAAAATTACAGTTTTCAGGGGTTGTCTGGGTGTCACTGCAGCAGTATCGGTGGTAGGAGTTGGTCAATATGCTCTTCTTGCTCACTCTTGCAATGCCTTTTGTTCATGATAGTAGAATAAATGGGAAGCTGTGTTGATGATTTGGGGTTCACTGTCCTCTGATGGCAAGGCACAGCAATTATAACTTCACTGAAGGATGAAGGTCTAGATACCACCTTATAGACAACTGTATGTTTGCATCTATTTGAAATGCAAATACATCTCTACATTTAAAGCTATTGAAGCATTTTAGAGCCAAAATTCCTTGGACATTCTTTGCTTTGGACTGTGTCAATTGATGAATTAATGGGTGTGAGTTTATGTTAGAAGAAAAAAGATAATACATTATGTAAGGAGAAATAATAATAATAATAATAATAATAATAACTCAGCCATTATCAGGACCTCAAAATCAAACTGCAACTGTTCTTGCATAAACCAGTACAGGTGGTCCCAGTGGTCACTGGCACACTGGGTGCCGTGCCAAAAGATCTCAGCCGGCATTTGGAAACAATAAACATTGACAACATCATGATCTGTCAACTGCAAAAGGCCACCTTACTTGGATCTGCACGAATCATTCAAAAATACATCACACAGTCCTAGATGCTTGGGAAGTGTTCGACTTGTGATTTTGTGATACGAAATCCAGCATATAGATCTCTTTTGCTGTGTCATACCATGTTTTTGTGTCAGAATAATAATAATAATAATAACTTTATTCTTCTACCCTGCCTCCATCTCCCCAAAGGGACTTGAGACGGCTTACATATGGCACAAAGTGCCTAAAACAGAGCATAAAATAAACACACAGTACAATATAATAAATTAAAACATATCGCATATAAAACAACAATTTAAAGTTCAGAACAATGCCCAAAACCTATGGTGACAACTATCATAGGGCATGGCCAGACTGTAAACAACACAAGAGAATGGGATAGTGCAAATCTTAGCTAAGAATCAAGGGCATGGGATGAAAGTGAAGTGCAATTTTACTTGTTGTTTGGTACAGTAGACTGCATGGGAAAAATAGGAGTTCTGTGAATAATATGTATATGTATAGAAACACATACACATGGTGGATCTGGTAAATTACAACTAGGCAACACTGCTAAATGTCAGCACTAGGGCAAATGCACCCTTGAACACATAAAAGGATTGTACTCTGAGTAAACACACACAGGGCCCGACTGCATGATATTAAAATTAATAGTCACCCGTGTGAGTGGTATATGTTATTGGAAGGGTGCATATATTTGATGCATGTTTACAGTAGCATTGCTATGAAAGAAAGTAGGAAATTGTTCTGTTTCTGCCAATGAGTTTTCACAATAAATACTGCAGCACGTTGTGTATACATATATAGTTTACATAATGTGTACCTTTTTTTTCATCAACAGGGCAATTTTGTGAGATATGTGATCTACAAAAGGCTCTGTTCTTTTGTGAAACAGTTACCATCGCCTCTTGTCCCCCGGGTCAGCCTCCCCATCACCAAACCCCTTCGAAGCTGGTTCTTTTCTGTTGTGATTACACATTAAGAAAGGCAGTGCAATTTCTATTGAGAGCCCCCCCCCCTTTCTTGCTATTTTCCTGGCAGGACCACAATATGATGCATATATTTGAAAATCAAATTATTTAGAAATATGACCATGCCATCAAAATAAACCATTTTAAAATGCACAGCCGGCTCACAAAACAGATTGCAAGCGAAAATTGGATAATACTTGGCTGGAGACCCGGCAAGTCGGTGAAATCTAAACTCCAGGGGATTGTTCCATTTTATTTGCCTTGAAATATAAATCTATCTCAACATGATATTTAAAGCTGTGCGCAACGTGGACTTCCAAAGGACTGGATTCGGTCAGCTTTATGAGTCAGCAGCCCCACAGTCTGTTGGCTGGCCACCAGGTGGCACCCTTTGGTAATGGACGCCTGTCCATTGTCTCCTTTTGCAAGGCTCAGAGGGGAGATAAATAATATTGCACCCAGATCCCTGTTTCAGCCAAGGGATTTAACACACAGAGATAAAAAAAGATAAAGCATTCACCTGCACTGGTATAATAAACTGGGCTTTAAGAGCCTTGTTACTGCTAGATTTAATGGCGTACACATATTTTTTTTACAACCCTTACACACCAAAGACCAGAACATAATATTGTTGTTTGGGCTATAAATAGCACTCCAGCAGATCTATTTTACACAGTAGAAATGGCACTGGCTTTCATCTTGTAGCATCCTTCACTGTCATGGGGCACCGCCAGCTTGGGGTGTGGCTGCTCTTTCTAACGCTAGAAGTAAGTGCGTTTTGCCGTTGGCTACGAGCATTAATTCCCATTTCATTTCCTTTTTAATATGCTTCCCAGAGTAATCCAGTGTCCCTTACTATTATAGTGAAGCATCCATGCTAGACACAGCCACTAAAGACACAAGGAACAGGGTGGACCAACACATAGCATTTTGGACTTGCATCAGGGTGCGGAGAGAGAAGATGGCACTGTGGTTCAAAGCCAAGCTCCTCTTTGGAGTTATTACCGAATGACCATGAGAAAGCTGGCATCTCATGTATGAATCTTCTGTTCACAAAATGGAAAAAAGAGTGAACTGACTTCATTAGGGCTATTTAGAGGGTGTCTTTAAGGAGAGTGGGCTCCTGAGCCATTCCACTGTACCCAGGGATCAATTTCATGCATTTTTAGGTTGTGCATACTCAAAAATTTCTGATGTTCTTACGACATTATTATGCACATATGGAAACACATTTTGCTGGCTTTGAGACTCTCAATGTTATAGAGTTTAACAAAGTGTATCTTTGCCTCGGAGACTTGCACAAAAAATTAAAATATAGATACAGTATACTCTCAGTTAACCAGCACCAATGGTGATTAGTAGATGCCAGATAAGTGCAGTATCTGGTTCCTGGAGACCTACTATTAAAAGTAGACCTAATACCATACCCCATACTATACCACATCATACAATTTCATACCATACTATAAACTCAGTATTGACTTGATATTGATATTGAAAAACAATAATTAAAAGAAAATTAGGACAAATCAAGGCAAACTTAACTTGATGTAACTGTTTTTTGCTGATTACTTGAGAGTTCCAGCGGAACTGGTTTTTAAATTGCTTAATATATATGTTGTGTTAATAGTTTATGCTTATGTTTTATGTTTCACATTGTATATCTCTTGTATTATTTGCATATGTGGAAACCTCTCTGAGTCCCCTAAGGGAGATAGGGAAATATAGAAATAAAGTTGTTATTATTATTATTATTATTATTATTATTATTCCAGTTCCTTGAATCCTGGTTAACTGAAAATCTACTGTATATTCATGTACACCTTTAAAAAAAATAAAAATGTGACTGGCTACTATTAATGCAATTGAAATATGCTTTAGTTGATGAAGGTAATTTTCTTCAAAATTCTGCAGGAAAACTGCATACAAAATTCTACACAGGAATGAAAAACAAAATCCCGAGAAGAAGATAGGATGGGTTAAAATACCAGTAGGATTAAGACGTGCAGAACAAATTTGAGAATGATTCCCCCTCCCCACATCCTCCCATACAATACAATCATCCAAATCTCACTATTTTGATTTTGTTGAGGGGCAAAGTTGAAGAAGAATTGGCAACACATCTCAGTTACGGTCTTTCCTACTGCAAAAGCTATGAGACATTTTAGAGCTTTAATAAAACCATATGTTCACACACACTTATTGGAATAATGCACACATGGAGACACAAATATTCTTCTTTTTTCAGTCTGCTGACTTGGACCAATTCACAAAGGAGGGCCAGGAAGGGTTAGGGGAGGCGAAAAAGGAATCAGGGAATCTGCAGCCTGGGCGCGACGCAGCTCATGCTTTGTGAGCGCCTTCATAACCACCATTTTACCATCTGCGAAGGGAAGCAATAAAATGGTGGTAAAGACGGGGAGACTTCCGACATCGCACGTCCTGCCTGAAATTGCACAGGGAGACTGTGCAAAGCGTTTTGTTGTCAGTGGCGTTGTTTGGGGGCAATGGTAGCATCTCGGCATTAAATGGTAATGAAATTGAGATTCAGCACACACGCACGCACACACCACACACCCGCACAAAAGAGAAGGAAATGAGGACACAATTCAGGTGGACATTGGGACATTCGCTGGCTAAAAATTAACCTTGAAATTGAGGGGATTCGGCTGTAAAGGGCCCTCCTGTGAAATGGCCATTCAGCTCTAAACAGCCCTCCTGTGAAATACTTCAGGGAACCACAATTACAGAATCCCACTCTAACAACACACAGCATTGAGGAGATGCAGACGCCCAAGACAGACTGTGACCTTGCAAGGCTGCTGAAGTGAGAAAGCCTTCTCTTCCCTGCCTCTTTCTCAAAAACACTGGTTTGGCAGAACGAGCATCACACACAAAAATAGTATTCATCCTGGCAACTCGTGTACCAAGCTGTTTTGAATGTTTGAAGGAAGGAATTTCCATGGGACAAGTCTGCAAATCTGAAATGTGGCTATTTTAGCATTTTATTGTGGTGTAGCACTTTCGTTGGTTGCAAGGAGGAGCTAATTATAGATTGATGGGAGATATTTTCGTCAGAAATGGAGGAGTTAGTATTGTGCATGTGTGTGTGTATATAGTATCAGCACTTTTTGGCTCTGTGCTTCTCTATTCATACTATTGTCAAAGACAGTATAGTAGGAAATACACCTGAAATAAATATGCTTTGGAAGGTCTTAAATTCACAAACACATCTATCAGAAGTTGTATGGGCATACCCTAAAGTCGAATACAAAGATCTTCTAAACCAGCAATGAAGTCGTTTGAAGAAAAGCAAAACTGCCACACATAGGATTTGTTACTTTGGCATTGGCATGCCTTTTCTTTGTTATCACCCATAGATATGATATTAGGATAAGTCTATACTGGCCTGACATTATGTTGCTATGGTCTTGTTGAAACGTTTGAAATGAATTGACAGTCATTCGAGTTGAGATGTCTATATTTCATACTGCATGACAGAAATATGAAAACAAAAAACACCAGAATTGTCAGTTTTGAAAAAGTCCTAATGATTTATTTTTTTTACCCCAAAAGATGGTGATGTTAAAAAGAGTGTTATTGCCTAAAATGGTAGTATAGCCGTCTGGATAAGAAACCTCCAGTCCTTTTCTCTCCTATTGATTGCCTTCAATATTAAAGCTCTGTTTGAAATTCTGTTTGCTTTCAAAGGAACAGATTAAGAGATGCATTTCGTAGGTAGGGCTCAAATCTAATTTGCTTTCCTTGGGAATAAACTGTATTGGAACACAAGTGCAATGTAGGTCTGGAAAAATCTTTTTAAAATTATGTATGGAAGACCAAATGAAACCTGAAATACAGCTAGGTTATTTGATTGGAAGAAATCTCTAATATGAGCAAAGATGTGGAGTAAATATTTGTGTCTATCCACAGAAAGCAATTTTGTAAACACATGCGCTTTAAAATGAATGTTTCAGAATTGGTGAATGTCAAAATTCAGGTGGAGAGCTTCAAAACTAGACCATCATGTTGAGCCTAATGAGTATTAACAAGAAAGCACAATCTGACCATCGACATTCAAAAATATGCTTCTAAAAAGCAGATAAATTTTGTTATTGAGCAACTGCATGCAAATAACTGTTACCATATTTTGGTCATTCACTTCAACAATATTACCTTTGACAATAAACTGTTACCATATTTTGATCATTCGCTATAATATAGTTTAATTTAGTCATTCACTATAATATGGTGTTCAATTACTGGCTGATATAAAATGAATAGTTAAACAAAAGTTGCAAAAGTTAAGATGCTAATCATTTTACTGGGAGAGACTGCAATACGAGCTTTCATTAAAATCCACAGGCTTCAATAATGTCTGTAATGTTGTGTGTTGTTGGTAATGTTTTGTGTGCTTTGATAAATCCTTATACTTGAGAATGTCTTTGTGAAACACATTCATGATATATTTTTCAAAGGTATTCTGCTTCAGGAGCTCAAATTGTATTTCTGTGTTGCAAAAGGAAGTTTTCTCATACTACAGAAAGCGATTCACTGCCTTGATTGTGGAAAATATTTGTCACACCTCATACTCCAAACAGCAAGACTTGGCCTGGTTGATTTATCAAGGAATCTGGGCAAGAAATTAATGTGGTGTCAGTAACGGTTTAAGCCAGATAACAAAAAGGGGATTATTGTCATTATTTGGTACCAAAATTAGGCTTCGTGTTTTTAATTGGTGGCATATCCTGTCCAGAGTCTGTTGAATTTAAATCACAGCCCTTTTCCATGTTCGATGGGAGAGAAAAGGAAGTCTTAAAACGTAAGCCCTTTCATCCCGCAGTGTGCGTTTGCTAAGAAAAAAAGACAACAGGAAACAGTAAACGTAGCAACACCATGCAAATAATTTTCTGATCCACTGTTTCTTTCGGGGCGTTCAAAGACGATATCACGGGGGGCGGAGCCACGTCTTGATGAACGGCAGCTAGAATCCCGAGCTCCTGAAGGAGGAAAATATAATGAGCTAAAACTCCAAAATACAACAGGGTCACAGTGAGTAATCAACTTCTTCAGATGGACTAAGAAATGCAGCACAAGTGAGCATTATGAATTGATTAAAAAGTGAGAGTTAAAAAGCTAAAAATAGTTACTTTCACTTTCAAACCGCTCCGCTCAGGACGCTCCCGGCAAGAAAATAACTCATGAATTAATGTCTCACAGGAGAGATAAAGACCGTAAATCTAAACTAATTGGTGCAAAAGGTACAGAATACTTCTTAAGGTCCAAAAAACCTTCGGATAGAAGTTTAGAGAGACTGTCTATGCGAACAGCTTCAGAGGCAGAGAGACAAGAAGGAGAAGGAGGAGAAGCTCTAATGGCGTCAAAGCATGACAAAGGACCACTGGGGGAAAAGCAGGGAGCAACTCCCAAACAACCTCAGGAACCCCATGAACCAACAAACTTAGAACTTTCAGGACAATTTAAGACACAAATTGAAGAATTAAAAAATATGATTTTGGAAAGTACCTTAAAGATCACATCCAGTATTAAGAATTTGGAAGTACAAGTTGCAGAGCAGGCTGAAAAAACAACTTCTTTAGAAAGAAAGACTAACTCATTGGGGACAAAGATGGAAATAGTGGAACAGAAGTTGGTAACCAACACCAAAGATTTGCATCAGCTACAAATTGTCTCTCACAGACATGATTTGAACTTTATCTCAATGGCAGACAGAGATAGAAGAGTGAATATTAGGATCAGGAATTTTACAGAAACTCAAACAGAGACTTTCAAAAATTTAAGAGAAACAATAATAAATTGGATCCAGGAAATAACGAAGGAGGATTGGCAGCACTCACAGTTTGATCGCATTCATCGAGTTGGAGCCAGGAAAACAATATCCAAACCCAGGGATATTATAATAAGATTTTCAAGTTATTACTATAAAGATCAATTCATGCAAGCCATCAGAAAGCAATCCACCACACAAACAATTCAAGAAAGTAAAATCCAAATTTTTCAGGACTTATGCCCAGAGACAGTGAGCTGGAGAAGGACAATGCGCCCTTGTACCACATTACTCCGCAATAAGGGTATATTGTATAAATGGGGGTACCCTATTTATCTGAAATTCAGACACGCGGGGAAAAACTACAATATAACATCGGTGGATCAAGGAATGAGACTATTGGAAGAACTATTTGAATTACCACAAGGCGCTCTGGATGCAAAACCGAGCAACGTGAAAGAAAGAGAAGCAGGAGATGCAGAGGGAAAGAAGAGTGAGAACTAAAAGGACAAAGTAAAGAAATATGAAGTTAAGAAGAAAAGAAGAAAGAAGAAATAACAAGACAATAAGAAATAAGTATTGTATGGACAGTGATCCTAATTAATAAATACGAAGAAATTGTAATAATAACAATAAGCATTATAAAGGGATAATTGAATTAATGTGATAAAAAGGAGGGGAATTTGAGATGTAAAAATGATAAGGAAGATAATTGGGAATATGTATAAAAGTAGCTGTGTATGTTTTTGCATATGGGTGTGTATGCTTGTATGTATATATACACATATATTGAATTAATGTGATAAAAAGGAGGGGAATTTGAGATGTAAAAATGTGAATGTGTGTGAATGCATATATGGATGGGGATATGGATATAGATATGGAGATAGATAATTTTTTTTTCACCCTTTATACTGAATAAGGTATATTTTTGAAACAAAAATAAATATATTGGAGAGAAGAATAAAATTTAAATATAGAATCCTTAGGAGGTTATGGTTTGGCTGCTGGTCGGGAGTGGGTGGATCCACCCCTCCCCCCACCGAAAGGCTATGATTAAGCCACACCTTGGACAAAAAGTTCCAAGGCTCGGTGGGAGAGGGGAAGTTTGGGGAAGAAAGGAGGGGGAGGGATATTTGGGATGGAGGGGAGAGAAAGGGCGGGAGGGGAGGGGGTTAGCACATTGGGGTGATTCTCTTAACAAGGACCAACCAAAAAATAGAAAAATGAGAACAAATGCTGGATCGAGTTAAACTGATTTCATGGAACTGTCGCGGGCTTGGATCATGTCAAAAAAGGAGGAGGATTACAAATCAGATTCTTAAAGCTAAGGGGGACATATTTTTCTTGCAAGAAACGCATCAATCACAAGAAGGTTTAAATCAACTGAAATTAAAGGGGACTATAATATATGAAAAAGCTATGGGCACTTCGAAAGCAAAAGGAGTAGCAATTATAATTAAGAATAGTAGTGGATTTAGCATGGTACAAACAAAAAAAGATGAAATGGGAAGATATGTGATGATTCAGGGGTCTATGGGAGGGGAGGATTATACTTTGGTTAATATTTATGCACCAAATACAAAACAGAAGGAATTTTATGAATTGATTTTTAAAGAGTTAGAAGAAATTAAAAAGGGGTATGTAATTTTAGGAGGGGACTTCAATGGAGTTATGGATAGAAAACTGGATAAATCTCACCCCACAAAAAAAGAAAAGGGGGAAAGGAATATAACAGAACTTAATAAAGTAATAACTAGAGAGGGATTGATAGATGTTTGGAGAACGATAAAGGGTAATGAAAAAAGATTTACTTTCCATTCCTCAGTGCATAAAAATTATTCGAGAATAGATTATTTCTTTGTTTCAAAGGACTTAATTTCCAAAACTCAAGATGCTGAAATAGAGATTATAAAAATTTCAGATCATGCACCCATTAGTATCATAATACAAATTAAAAAAAATTATAGGCTAGCTAAAAGATGGAGAATTGATAATAGAGTACTAGAAGATAACAAAATATCAGGAAAAATAGCAAAAGAACTAGAGGAAATTTGGGAGATAAACGACAATAATCAATGTTCTGACGCAATAGTATGGGATACAATGAAGGCAGTGGCCAGAGGACTCTTTATTAAAGAATATAATAGTTTAAAAAAACAACAGGAGGTAGAAGAAAAAAAACTAGAGGCAGAAATCAAGGAATTAGAGAGAAGATATATGACAGAACAAAATAGAATGAGTTATACAAAATTAATAGCAAAGAGGCAAGAACTTGAAAAAAGAGGGATTGAAAAAGCACAGAGAGATTTGATTTATTTAAACAGAGAGTATTTTGAGTATAGTAATAAAAACTCTAAGTTATTAGCTAATGCAGCACAAATTAGGAAACAAAAGAAATTGATAACTGTGATTAAAGATAAAGATGGAAAACAGTGCATGAGAATGGAGGATAAAATATTAATTTTTCAGGAATTCTATCAGGAGTTATATACAGCAAATGAAGCCCCTAGAAAGAAAGTTGAAGAGTATATAGATAAACATTGTAAAATAAAGATCCAAGAAAGAGATAAATTAATTATGGAACAAGCAATATCAGAGAAAGAGATTGAGGAAATTATAGACAATTTAAAACCTGGAAAGACTCCAGGGCTGGATGGGTTGGGACCAGAATATTACAAAAAATTCAAAACATTATTGATACCTAAATTAAAAGATCTATATAATAAAATAATAAAAGGAGAAAAAATTCCACCATCATGGGAACAGTCATTGATCACTTTGATATTAAAACCCAATAAAGACCCTACAGACCCAGGATCGTACAGACCTATCTCATTAATAAACCAAGACGCAAAAATATTAACTGCCATACTGGCTAAAAGGATGAATAAATTTATATATAAATATATCAAAGAAGATCAGTGTGGATTTATAGGAGGAAGGCAAATGTCCAATTTAATGGGTAGGGTATTAAACGTAATTCATAGTATTAAAAAAAGAAATTTAGTGGCAGGAGTATTAGCTCTGGATATTTATAAGGCATTTGATAGTGTATCCTGGCAGACAATGAAATTAATATTAGCTAAATTTGGATTTGGAGAAAAATTTAGAAACCTAATTGATAAATTATATTCCAAAAATTGTGCCCAAGTAATGGTGAATGATGGATTAACAGGGAAAATAGATATAACACGAGGCACGCGACAGGGATGTCCTCTTTCCCCAATTCTATTTGCCATTGTAATGGAACTATTAGCTAATGTAATTAGAGATGATAGTAGTATAAAAGGAATAGGAATAAAACAGAAATATAAAATAAATTTGTTTGCAGATGACACCCTTTTATCAATGGAACATCCAATAAAACAATGGGAGAAAATTGAGGCTCATTTAACAGAATTTGGATTAATGACAGGGTTACAAATTAATTGGAACAAATCAGAAATGATGATATTTAATTATCGAGAAGAAGAGATAAAAAATATAAAACAGGAAGGGAACATTAAAATTAAAATCAAAGAAACAATTAAATATTTAGGAATAAATATAACTAAAGATTTAAAAAATTTAGAAATAAATAATCTAACCAAATTAAGAAAGGAAATTGATAAGAAATTGCTGGAATACAATAAGCTCAAATTATCATGGTTCGGTAGGATAGCATTAATTAAAATGAAGATATTACCCAAACTAAATTTTCTATTTAGAATGCTACCTGTAAAAATTTCAGATCAAGAAATAAAAATCTGGCAAAACATGTTAAATCTGTACTGTAATGGGAACAAAAAAGCTAGAATAAATAAAAGTTTATGGTATAAGTCACAGAAGGAGGGAGGTCTTGGATTACCAAACCTCAAGTTATATTATCAATCAAATCAAATTAGATATATAGTGGAAAGTTTAGCAAAACAAAAAAACTTGGAGTGGTTAGAAGAAGATGATAAAAAATTAGAACTGAAATTAGAATACATTTTTTATAGGGGTAATAGAGAAAAGGGTAAAAAGAAATGGTATAACAATTTAAGCAATCCCTTTCTAAAAAATATTTTAGAGATTTGGGGAAGATATAAAAAAACCCTAATGCCAGGTATTTCTCCTATCATGCCAGTTTTAATGACAGAAAACTTCCCAGAAAATTTAAAAAAAGAACTTGAAGTAGAACTTAATGGAAGAGGTTTAATGAAAATAAAAGACTGGGATCTGAAAATGGTAAATATGGAAAGAATAAAAGAGGAATTAGGAGACTTAGATTGGTATAAGTATTTACAATTGGGTAAATGGTCAAGTGATATAAGGAAAAAGTATAATGGAGGTAGGGAATACACAAAAATAGAAAAGATGATAACTCAAAGGGAGACTAAAGAAGAGAATATAACATTAAAAGGCACAGTAAGTCAGATCTATAAACTGTTATTAATGAATGAACAGGAACAAGATTATTTGAAGGAAGTATGGGAAACAGACTTGGGGGGGAAAATGAATAATCAAGAATGGGCAAACATATGGAATATGAGGATACTAAAAAATATGTCTATCAGAATTAAAGAAAATTATTACAAAATGATATGGAGGTGGTATCTAACCCCTATTAGATTAAATCAGATTGATAAAAAATATTCGAATCAGTGTTGGAGAGGTTGTCAGGAAATAGGGACGTATCTACATATGTGGTGGTCATGTTATATTATACAAAAATTTTGGAAAAGCATATTTAAAGAAATAAGAGCAATAATAAAAATAGAGACTGAGATTACACCAAAATTAGCTTTATTACTTATACATGATAATATAATTCCCGTACAAGAAGAAAAGGAATTGGTTTCTAATCTGATAACAGCAGCTAAATTGTTAATAGCAAAAAATTGGAAGGAAAAAAAAGAAATTCAATTAGAAGAATGGTATAGGGAAATTTGGAATATAGCGATTAATGATAAGCTAACTTGCAATATTAAAATTAAAAGGGGTATATGTAAACAAACAGATTTTTGGAAAATATGGGGAAAATTTATTGAGTATGTGTTTAATGAGGGAAAGGGGTATAAGCCAGCAAGAGAAACAATGATATTCTGGAATTGTGAAACAACATGAGTTGGCTGGTCCTGGTGGAGGGGGCACAAACTAAGGGGAAGGGGAAGAGGGGGAGGGGAAAGTATTAAAGAGAAATAACAGGAGTGGACCATGGTCAATATCCAAAGAGCGCTCATCATTATGTTTCCAAAACAAAATAAGATTGAATGATGGGACATGTCTAGAATGTGCAAGTTGCATATATGTTACTATCATATTGTATTTGGAGAGTGAATGAGTGACTTGATTATAAGGATTGGTCAGATTCTAATTATTATTATTTTGTTTTGTAAATTGAGAAAAGTCTGAATTGACTTATAGTTAGTTAAGAATTTGTAATAGTTATAGAGTATAGGAATAATTTAGTGATAAAGGTATGTTTACTTAATGTTTATGTTAAATTGAATAAATGCAATAAAAATAATTAAAAAAAAAAAAAAAAAAACAAAGACGATATCACAAAGAGCAGAGAGGAAACTGTTGCACCATTAAAAAACCCAGGCTGCCTCAAACAGACACCCTTTTGTAAAATGAGTACCCTATGGACTGCCATATCTCATAAATCTCTGCTTCAAACTAGGCTCAAACTGTGGGCTCTGCCTCTCTTTCTCCCTCTCGCAGTAATGGCTTGGAAGTGTTGTGCATCATGTTCAAAGAGAATGGAGGGTATTTCCAAAAAAGCAACAACAACAATCTTGGTGCAGGATGCAATTATAAGTGACAGCCAGATGCCTGCCCTGTCTGGTGGAACAAACCGACCCAGAGATTGTAAATGGATCTTTTAAGGCCCCTTGGATTCTAAACAGTGCCTCCAAGTGACAGATACGTTAGATAAACAACAACACCACAAATCAAAATGGGGGCCTATTTGGGGGCTGATAGAGATTTTAAACACTGGAGCTGGCCCTTCCCAGCACCCACGGCCCGTTCCCAATTCTTTCCCCAACCCTCTTTTAATTACCCCAGGAAAAGATAGTGAAGAAAGCCCAAAAATGCCATGTGTGTGGCATCTCTCCCACTCACCCCATTTCATCTCATAAAGAAGTAAGACTTCTGTGCATGTGTTTAGATTGTGAAGTTCAATGCACTCCGTCTCTAAGGCATTTAGCCTATTAAATTAATCCCACTGAATTGGCCCAGGCTGGGATGATTTGCGTCAGTCTTTTGCACTGCATTTGTTTTCTGGTAGAAAAGCATGTCACACACACACACACACACGTACATGTGCACACTTTGCAGTTCTAACAAGTACTTTGGACCTATGTTCAATGTCTGTCTTAGCATCTATTAAACAGTCATTTAGCACAGCCAGTTAAATAAAATTACAATGAGTCCTTGGTATCCACTGGGGTATGCTTCCAAGGCTCCCATGGATACTAAAATCCAGGGATGCTCAAGTCCCGTTATAAACAATTGTACATTAAAATGGCATCCCTTATATAAAATGGGGGGAAAAATCAAGGTTTCCCTTTTGGAATTTGCTAAAAAAATATTTTCAAGCCATGGATGGTTGAATTTGTGGATGCAGAATCCATGGATATG
This sequence comes from Anolis sagrei, assembly GCF_037176765.1. Taxonomy (NCBI): domain Eukaryota; kingdom Metazoa; phylum Chordata; class Lepidosauria; order Squamata; family Anolidae; genus Anolis; species Anolis sagrei. The sequence goes on from NC_090021.1 coordinate 190,832,243, forward strand.
GAGGGCCGTCTGTAGTCAATATTATTCCACATAGTTTGAGTGTATGAAATCTAAACATTAATGCCCTAAGACAGCTATACTACTCAGTCTTTAACTTTCCTTAGGGCTTTTCTTTTAGGGCAGGAATGGACATTTCAATGGCACAGTCCCAGAATAACAGGTGTTAAATATCTGTTTTTGTCAGTTCCTAACAAAGGGAATGAAAGACCACTAAAGCGGAGGCAGACAATTATTCTGTAGAGGCTATAACAGACTTAGTGTCACTTGTAGTATATATTTAGCTATATATAGCCCTGCTATTTTGAATGAAAGTTTTCCCTATCAAGGGGTGCTATTTCCAGGTCGTATTGACTCCAGCTCCTTCCATACTGCTGAAAAAAAATCCCACATTTTCTGCTTTGAACTGGAATATATGGCAGTGTAAACTCAGTTAACCCAGTTTAAAGCAGATATTGTGGGATTTTCTGCCTTGATATTCTGGGTTATATGGCTGTGTGGAAGGGCCCCTCACTATCTAATGATGGAATATTAGCTGCAATCATTTCAATAGGTGTTAGCTAAGCAAACTGTGAGATAATAATGTTCTCAATTGGGTACATGTAACCTGTACCCACTACAGAATTTATTCAAGATTAAACCACATACTTTATATCTAACATATAGGGGGCATAGGCCCCTTCTACACTGCCATATAATCCAGATTATCAAAGCAGATAATCCACATTATCTGCTTTGAACTGGATTATATGTGTTTATTCTGCCATATAATCTAATCCAAAACAAGGTGCCCAAGGTGTTTCTTTTTGATCCAGTAAAACTCATGCATACACTAGTACATTCCCAGATTATCTGCTTTGAAGAGGATTGTATGAGTCTTGCAGATAATCTGGGGTAAGCAAATAATCTCCCCCTGATGACACTCCCCCTGAGGACACAGGTTCGCAGTCTGCGTGTCCTCCTGGGCTTAGCGCTGATGCTTGAAGCTCAGGTGTCGGTGGTGGCTGGGTGGGCCTTTGCACCGTTAAAACTGGTGCACCAGCTGCGACCATACCTCGAAAATCCTGACTTGGCCATGGTTGTCCACACCTTAGTTACATCTAGATTAGACTGCTGTAATGCACTCTACGTGGGGCTGTCTTTGAAGATCGCCCGGACACTGCAATTATTGCAAAGATTGGCTGCCAGATTACTAACTGGGGCCAATTATAGGGAGCATATGATGCTAGACTCAGTTCAAAGAGTAGGTCATCACCTATAAAGCCCTATATACTTCATGTCCAGCCTATCTTTGAGACTGCATCTCCTTCTATGAACTGGTGTGGACTTTGAGATCTGCCAGGGAGGTCCTTCTTTCAATCCCATCTCTGTCTCAAGCGCAGTTGGTGGGGGATGAGAGAAAGGGCCTTCTCAGTGGTGGCCCCCCAGGAAATTAGGCAGCCCCCACTCTCCAAGAGTTTCAAACCAATTTAAAGACTTGGTTCTTCAAACAGGCCTGTGACCTTGTTTAGGAATCCTTACTGATTATACTTGAGGACTAGTGATTATTTCACTTAGCACTTTATGGATTAATACTTATTGTAATTTATTTATATCTGCAGCTACTGTTGCTTTTTATTGATATTTTTATCTAGTGGGATTTTATGTGGTTTATTTATTGATATTGTTATTGTGATATTGGCCGTGCACTTATTGTATTTTACGTGTTTCACCTTGAGGTGGCAGGGTATGAAGAAAATTTTATTTATTTATTTATTTATTTCATATATTTATATCCCGCCCTTCTCCCCACAAGGAAGACTCAGTGCGGCCTCACATGAGCATCAGAGGATGCTAACACATGAATGCCGTAAAAACTACAACTTACAATAAAATCATTTTAAAACATTGTACATCATCAATAAAATTTAACAATAAATTAATAGATTAACGTGCCAGTAAAACCAACCAAGCCGGGAGAATCCATGTCGCAAAAATCCATTATTATTATTATTATTATTATTATTATTATTATTATTGATCTAGGATCAGATCCTGGGATATAGGGCAGTGTAGATCCAGCTTTAGAATCCCCTGCAGGATCAAGCAGATCATTTCCCCCTAGGCTGTGGATAAGTGAAACTGTGGATATAGGTTCTGTAGCTGCCCTGCATTTTACTATATGTGCTGATGGCGGAAACATGAACCTGAGAGATCTCTTCATCCAGGTAAACTCTTGGCTCTTAAAAGTTTAACTCTGAATCTTGGTGTATTAAAACCATGTTTCTAAAACAAAATTAGACTTTTCTTGCACTGCCTTTCCCCCCCTGAAAGCCTCATCTTTAACACACAAAAAGCAATATGGTCCCCTCCATACTGGGAAGAGCTGTTCTTATTATTTTTGAAAATTTCATGCTGTTTCTTTTTAATATGAACTTTACCCATATCTGTGCATTAATGAGATAGGAAAAAAATTTAAAAATCTTAGAAGGGAGAAAAATAACAGTAGTATGTTTCAACCTAGACTCTATACAGGATATCCTAAGACACACAAACAGGATGCCAATGCTCCACGGGTGGAAGTTGTTTAACCATTTGTTTCCAAATGTAAGAAATCATGCATGAAACACCAATTGCACTTCTCATAATATAGAGAAGATATCAAACCGATGGGATGTGAACTGTTGTGTTCCCAGGCAATTCAGGATTTTTTTAATTTTCTTTATTAATTAACAAATCAGGGATATCTACTAATTGACCTTTCCACTAATATCATTCAAAATGGCAAAGAAAAGTTGCCAAAAACAGATTTAAGCTATTCGACAATAAATTTATCACAATAAGAAGTAGAAAAAACAGTTGGAACAGATATGTCTTCATAGCCTTCCAAAAGCCAACATAACTGATTATGCAATTTGGAAGAACAAGTCCATAGTAGACTCCAATAGGTAATGGTATTTGTATGAAGGATTCCAGGCATACATGTGTGAGAGTTTCTCAATAAAGCCAATGGGTGCTGCATTGCATCCATAAGGTAGGAGTACATTCTTTGAACTGGTAGAAGTTTGATTGAGTGGAGAAAGGACACTTTGGAACAAAACTGGAGTGCAAGCATCAGTGTGTTCAACCACAGAACCGTAGCAGTCACATCAAAAGAGTGAGGTACTCTTGGGAGGCAGATTGAATCATAGAGCTGGAAAAGACCCCAAGTACCACCCTATCCAACCCAGTATCATGCAGGGATTCACAATCAACTCCTGATGCAAGCTTCCTCTCTAAGGGTGGATCTACATTGTAGAATGAATGCAGTCAACACTATGACTGCAATTTGTATCTGAAACAACTGCCACGCTTTAAAGAAAGACATAGAACTTGACATAAGAGCAGACTGCGAACTTATTGTAGCCATTCACATACTTACATATAGATTACTGATATGTGCACAATACACCCTCAGAACCTTCTGAGTGTTTTGTATTGATTTATCAAGGAACAGTCAGCTGTTTCACTAGAACACGTTGCACAGCCATCACTGTAACATCTGGTGGGGTTGCCTGAGGAATTCAGTCCTTGTTGCCATCTTTTGGACAATAGTAAAGGTAAAGGTTTTCCCCTGACATTAAGTCCAGTTGTGTCCAACTCTGGTGGTTGGTGCTCATCTCCATTTCTAAGACGAAGAGCTGGCGTTGTCCGTAGATACCTCCAAGGTCATGTGGCCTGCATGATTGCATGGAGTGCCATTACCTTCCTGCCGGAGCGGTACCTATTGATCTACTCACATTTGCATGTTTTCGAACTGCTAGGTTGACAGAAGCTGGGGCTGACAGTGGAAGCTCACGCCGCTCCTCGTATTCGAACCTGAGACCTTTCAGTCAACAAGTTTAGCAGCTCAGCAGTTTAACCCACTGCGCCACCAGGGGACAATGTATAGCTTTAAATGTCAGTTCTACCAGACGTTGTACAATTTTATTCCTTTACCGGCAGGGTTGGTACCCACAATTTTACCTCCACATCAATAAAATATGTTCTTTCTAGAATTCTAAGGCCTCCATCAGAAGTCACCAGAGGCTGGATCTACACTGACCTATATCCCAGGATCTGATCCCAGATTATTTGCTTTGAATGGGATTATTTGAGTCTCCACTGACATATAATCTGGGATAAGCAGATAATCTGGGATCAGATCCAGGGATATAGAGCCAGAGTCACTTGAGGGCCCAGAAGATTCTTAGAAATATCATGTCTAGGATTTTTTCTATGTGGTCCAGTGCCAGTCTATGGTAATTCCCATTTCAATAAGGTTCAATATTTTCCACAGGTACTCATTTCCAGGTTAAGTCCAGGAACACATCTTCCATAGTGATGGGGTTGTATTGTAGTTCTATGCCATGATTTCATCCTACAAAATCTTGGGATCTGCAGTTTGTACAAGGGCATTTGGAATTCTCATCCGGAGTTTTCTAATGCCAGCCAAACTACAAATCCTAAAATGGAATAATAGTACTATATTTGTGCGATGTGACTGGATCCTTGAAAATATTGTCCATATCATTGTAGGCTTCCTCCTAACAGAGTTCTTTTGCAAAGATTTCCATAATGAAAGATCACTTGAAGGAACAACTTGCTAACATTATTTTGTGAGGACTCTTTTCTTGTGGGGCGGGGGTGGCATTTCTGTGCTTTAAAATAAACACAGGTTGGCAAATACATGAGTGTCTGAATATTGGGACTTCCATTAATACAATGAGCTTTTGTGCGGGCTTCCCCTATGTGTGGGGCCTCACAGGAAAGCTGTGCCTACAGTAATGAAGCCAGAGGAAGAGAGTGTAAGAAACACTGAGCACATTGCTTGTCACCACCATACTGGAGCTATCAATGGCATGGGTTTGTGTGAGAGAATGGGGGGAGAGGGAGGGAGAAAAACGCCAAGCATGACATACAGGTAGGTGCAAACAATTCTCACATGCTATTTCCTCTCCCCTCAGAGGAAGGAACTGGCAAAACCACCTCTGAATATTCCTTGCCTAATAAAATCCTATGGGATTCAGGCTACTCAAAGGTCCATGCACACATAGGGAATGAATTAAGAAATGATTTAAAAAATAGTGAAGAAAAAGCATTGTACAGTTGTATTGTCAAAGGCTTTCATGGCCAGAATCACTGGGTTGTTGTAGGTTTTTCAGGCTGTATGGTCATTTTCTAGAAGTATTCACTCTTAACGTTTTGCCTGCATCTGTGGCAAGTAGGATGCCCAAAAAACCTACACCAACCCAATGTACAGTTGGCCTACCCATATGTGTCTTTGACTATTCAGATCTGATTATACACAGATTAGATTAACATGTTATTTCTAGGAATATCTAGGTCTTCCAGTGCTGAGAACAGTTCTCTAGAAATCTCTAGGTCCTCCAGTGGAATTCTGTGGACAGCTACCAGCAGAAGTTGACCATAGAGCCATGCTGGAGGACCTAGACATTCTTAGAGAGATGCCATCTTGGTTTTTTTTAATACACCTTTTTATTCATGGTTTTTCATTTTCATAGGAGTCCTGTGCCACTAAATCCCAGTAAATGTGGAGAGCTGACAAAAATGCTTACATTTCACCACTGCCTAGAACTGCAGAGCCTACTGATGGAACCAAGGTTTCTCACACATTTTGATCCCAGATGCTCCCTAAACTTATTCTGAGTCCACCGGCAATCATCTTTTTGCCTTATGATTGTACAGTGCTCAGAGAAATATGACTACTGCCTCTACACAGGAACACTAATCCAACATTGCCTGTGATAGACTCTCACTGATGAGATACGCTTGTTTAGTATTTACAATTCTGATGAGTAACTGCAGTCCCTCTGGTGGTGCAGCAGGTTAAACCGCTGAGCTGCTGAACTTGCTGAAACGTTGATGGTTTGAATCTGAGGAGTGGGGTGAGCTCCCGCTGTTAGCCCCAGCTTCTGCCAATCTAGCAGTTTGAAAACATGCAAATGTGAGTAGGTCAATAGGTACCACTTCTGCAGGAAGGTAGTGGCGCTCCATGCAGTCATGCTGACCAGATGACCTTGGAGGTGTCTACAGACAACGCTGACTCTTCAGCTTAGAAATGGAGATGAGCACCACCCCCCAGAGTTGGACACAACTAGACTTAATATCAAGAGAAACTTTTATTTTTACCTTGAGTAAATGCAGCTTGAAGCTTTAGGGAATGCTTACCATTCTGATGAAAAACCCAGTTGAAATGAGATCTTCTGCTCTGGGAAGAATTACTTTGTAGTGATCACTGAGTTCTGTACTATTGATAAAACAACATGCTAGAGATCCCAAGAGAGCTCTGCACAGTCAGCTTGTGCTTTGAGAACTGGCTGAGTCCTACAGTTAAGGCACATTGTTGGTACATTGTGTACAAGCCAATGCTGAAAGTGCTGGACATTGGATCATTTGCTAGACAGTGGCAGCTGTTGGCTTCCATGTCAGTCAGGTGGGACTTTGAGCCATCCAAGGGGACGTCTACACTGCCATAGCTCAATGCAATGAAACCATGGGAGTTGTACTTCTACAAGAGCTTCAGCCTTCTCTGCCAAAGAGTGCTACTGCCGCATCCAATTACAACCTCATAATTCCATAGCATTGAATCATGGCAGTTAAAATGGTGTCAAAATACACTCATTCTACTTTGTAGATGTATCCCGTGATTTTGAAATTGAGTTGAACATATTGGATCATTCTGTTAAATCTTGAGCAGGTTCATAATCCTAGTAATGTGAACACTGGCTGTAATACGCATTCCTCTAACTGTATTCTACTACAAACGGAGCATCCCTTATTCAGAATTCCAAAATACTCCAAAATCCAAAATGGTTTACATTCAGTATACATAAACATGGTTTCATGCACAAAATTATTCAAATATTATATAAGGAATGCATTAAGCATACATGTATTTTGTGTTTAGATGTGGGCCCCATCTCCAAGATATCCTATTATGTATGTATATATGCAAATACAGGTATTCCAACATCCAAAAAACCCACTTCTGGTCCCAAATATTTCAGATAAGTGCTACTCAATGTATAATTTGTCAACATATGCCATTCATCTGCACCATGTTATGCCATAAGGTTTTTTAAAAAGCCAGGTCTCTGCCCCAGGAAGACTGCAATCTGTATTTGACAGTGGGGAAACAACAAATGCTCTGTACGAATTTGCACGTTTACCCCTTTTAAAGTCAATTTTATCTTTACTCTCTTGGCCATGGTAGTTACATGCTGTATAGACTACTGCAATGCACTCTACGTGGGGATGTCTTTGAAGACTACAACAATCCTACAACCTACAACAACCTACAACAAAACCTACAACAACCCTTTGAAGACTGTTTGGAAGCTTCGAATGGTCCAGTGGGCAGCAGCCAGGTTGCTAACTGGAGCAGCGCTCAAGGAGCACACAACTCCTCTGTTGCGTCAATTCCACTGGCTGTCAATTTGCTACTGGGCACAATTCAAAGTGCAGGCTTTAAAAGGTTCCGGCCCAGCTTGCCTGTCCAAACGTAACTCTCCCTGTGAACCATCTAGGAATCTAAGATCGTCTGGGGAGGCCCTGCTCTTGATCCTGCCTTCTTTGTAGGCGCGTCTGGCGGGGACGAGAGTCAGGGCCTTCTCAGTGGTGGCCCCTTGGCTGTGGAACTCCCTCCCTAGGGATATAAGATTGGTCCCCTCCCTCCTGACCTTCCAAAAAAAAAGTAAAAACCTGACTCTATGAACAAGCCTTTGGAAATGCAGTGCAGTAGACAAACACAGAATTATGTAAGTTTGAAACATGGAACGGCTTATACAGGAAGACATAGGTTATTATATGTTTTTAATGGTTTTTGTATTGTATTGATTTTATATTGATTTTGTAATGCTGTTTTAAATGTTCTAATTGTATGTTGTGGATTTTTATGACATCGAATTGCTGCCAATTATTAAGTCGCCTTGAGTCACCTTTGGGCTTTAGAAAGGCGGGATAGAAATATCTTAAATAAATAAATAAGACTTAGGTTCAGGCAGGAAAAGGTTAATTGAACCAGATGTTTCCAGGAGCAGAGAAAGTTTTCATTGGAGCTAAATTTGATGCCTGCTGAGATTCTACACCTCCTTCAGACTTTACTACTACATAAAATTACATGGAAATTGGTAAAATAAGGTTCACCCATCGTTTTGAGGGAGAAGCTATAATATCTCAGAAAATCTGGTCTCATTCAAAACTCGTATATTGCAGCATTATTCCAGGCACTTGCACTAAATATATTGATTACCAGTGAAGTTGCATTGATTTACGTGAGAGAACTAAGCACCTGCTTAATTATCTTCCATTGGAATTTATGAAACTTAAAATTCCTTAACTTTGGCTAGATTACGACTATTATGGAATGTATTTTTATTCATCGACATAAGCTGTCATATGGTTTTCTTACTCCCTTTTTATGGTTTTCATTTTTCAGCAGAATAAAGAGCAGTGCATATTGTGTAAACATGAATAAAATCAATTTCTTACAGGCGAAGCATGTGTGTATAGTGCAAAGAAAGATTTGTGTCTTTCAGCACTGGAAAGACTCCACAATTTCAACAATACTTGTTCCGCTGAAAGAAATCGCAAGAGCATTCATTTGTATGGAAATTGGGAACAGGTGTTTTGTACCAGGAGCCAAGCTGATTTTTTTTTCCAGAATACATATGTATAAGAAAAAAAAACCCTGGAATATTTTTCTCCTCCTCCACTTTCCTCTTACAATTGTCAAAGAAAGGTCTCCAAATATTCTCCATCATTTTGTGGCAGCCACCATTTCTTTGCAGTGACGCCATAGAAGAAAGGCACTGTGGAAGATGCAAAATCATGGCTAGCTTGCCAACACAGTTGTTGCTGCTCAATCTAACAGGCAGCAGGAAAAACAATTTGGAGGGTAGTGGGTGGAAACATCTGTATTGTTGACACTGGTTTTTTTTAATGTCAGGAGCAACTTAAAACCTGCAAATCGCTTCTGGTGTGAGAGAATTGAGGGACGGCCGGATATTTTACCATCCTTGTGGGAGGCTTCTCTCATGTCCCCGCATGAGAAGCTGGAGCTGACAGACAGAAGCTCACCCCGTTCCCCGGATTCAAACCTCCAACCTTTCGGTCAGCAGTCCTGCTGGCACAAGGTTTTAACCCATTGCACCACCAGGGGCTCTTATTGACACTGCTACCAGTGAGGCTTACTTAAATATGTCAAATTACCATAAATTCAGATGTCTAAAATATACTCTATAAAATAAATTGAGGAATGAAAGTCAAGTTGCATTCATTAATTAAAAACATTTTTAATCATTTCTGCTACTTTCTGTTTCTGATTAAAAAAACAAGAAAAACTAGAAGGGTGATGAGCATGGGACATCGCTATTATTTATTCAAACCCCCTTCACAAACCTAGTCCCACCTGTGAACATTCCTCCTTTGTACCCAAATTCAGTGATCACCTCTTCCCTAATTATGTGCTAACAAATAAAGGAGAAATTTTCTAGAGGTCATTTGGTGCACGGTTTTAATGGTACCAGTCAAATATTTGTTTGTACAGTCAGCCTTCCAGATCCATGGATTGAAAATATTGTTTAAAATATATTCTGAGAAGAATATGTTGATTTTGTCATTTGATATAAGGAACACCACATTTCACTATTCTAATGGGAAGAGCACCCATAGATTTAGGTATCCATTGGAGCTTGGGGGGCGGGGGGGGGGGGGTGAGTTGTCCTGGAGGCAAACCAAGGCCAGACTGTAATGTCTCTTGGTCCTCTATCAATGTGTTCGGTGAAACTTATTTATTTCGTGTCAAAAGCATTGTATAAAGAAGTGTAAAATTGTAAATAATGGGGAGAACACACATAATAATAATATCCCTAGGGGACTCAGAGCGGTTTCCAACAGACAAACATGAAACATACAGAGTAGCCATTAAAATATAAACATAACCTGTTAAACAAAATCATATGCATTAAAACAAACCAATTTCATAGACCATTGTGCAAACACCCCACTTATATGTGGGCCAGGATAGTTTGAAAGGGCTGATCAGGGTTCCTATAGAAGTAATGAAGGCCAGGGGAATGAGTAAAGTGGTTAAATAATTTTTGACCAAAAAGAGGCATCAACGATTGCATTGTCTGTAGCTTTAAACAATTCTTCCTCTGTTCATAAGGCAGGTCATAGTGGACAAGCATACATATGAGGAAATATCTGTTCTGCTCCACAGTTGCACAAAGTGGAGGATTCTTCTAGATAGCGCCATTTTGCCAGGTTGTCTTTTGATCTGCTCACTCCACTTCTGAGTTTGTTCAGGGACTTCCAAGTTGACGATTCTTGGTTTGTCCCTGGAGGCAGACCCTTGTGGGGGGCCATCCATGTGGAATTTCCTGGCTTAGCTGCCCAGAGAGATAGTCTTCCTATTGCTGGGGAAAATTGAATGTTTACTGTCTTGGACTGTGCATTGGTGACCTAAATGAGAAGCTGGATCATTATGTAAAGTGTCCCCAAAATCCTCATTCTACTGGATTCTGTGTTGGAAACAAAAATTCTGGAATTGAAAAAAAACAAAACCCAAAGGGTGCGAGCTCCTATCTAACAGACACCATGAACACATTTTTCCTTTAAACCAGAGCTACATGTTGTATGCTCAACCCCTCATAGAGAATGTTTCCTGTCACATAGTTGGCATTCCCTCTCTGCGCAGACCTACTATTTCCATTGACGTCACTGGGAGTTCCAAGAGCTGAACATCCTGCCAAGTTCCCTTCAGCTGTAGGGACAGCAACTGGAAAATTCAGGGAGAGGCATTTCACAGAGTCCTTGGCATTTTTCCTAGATAAGCCCCGGAGCATTATCAGGCTTTATTGGATTCTCCTAGTTAACTGAAGCTATTCCATATGGAACCATTGAGATGTGAAAGGGACTAGACTGAAGTTGCTATTCTATAACTGGTTTCTAGACTACAACTCCAAAGCAAATCAGTTTCAACATGCATGACTTATCCAGAGCTCAGGGGCAGATTGATTCCTGGTGCACTAATTGTTATAATCCACAGAACTTGGAAAATGACTTTTTAAAAGTAATTATGGTCATGTCCACACTGAAAAGTAAATATGGGGACCAGCCCTGAGCAGAAATGCTCCAGACTGACCCTGGGGGTACTGAATGCAGTTGTGGCAGTGGGTTGAAATCCACATGGTCAAGCTGGGCCAAGACTGTGTTGACCCAGCTGATCTATCACCTCAAAGTCTGTGTTTCACCATTTCCACTCCCACCTGGCCACAGAACTCTATGAGATCATGGTCATCATGGGCATCCTGTACTGACATCAACAGAGATGTCTGCATGACCAAGAAGAAAGAGGAGAAAACTGACCTCCATACCTTCTTCCTGTTCCTCTTGTGCCTCTGTTGATGTCACCATGGGCTACCTGCGACAGCTAGGAACAATTATAGTACCAACATGGGCACAGTTTATCTCCTTTTCCTTGCACTGATGAGCACAAGGAAAAGGGAGTGGTGACAGTGCTTCACGAGGACCTGATCCAGCTGTACACATGACCCCAAAATTGCAGGGATACTCCAGAGTTTCACAGCATCCCCTGACTTTTATGAACACAGAGCTAAGTCATATTAACCTGATTTAACCTACAATTTAACCTACAATTCTCCAAAGTGGAGAAACACCATGGAGACAGTCAGGATCTAATTCAGGGAGAGTCTGGGTTATAATAGCCATGTCAACGAGTCCTTCAGTTCTGGAATCCAGGGTTCAAATCCTCGCTTGGCCATGAAACTCACTGGGTGACACTGGGAGGTCACACTCTCTCCAGGTGTGAAGGCATTTGTTATTTCATCAAGTCTTTGTAAGGTCCATTTTAGTTGTCACTATGCTACAATATAGAGAATTTTAGTGAGTAATGCATTACACATCTTTGTAGTGATAGAAGCACAAATGCATCTGGCTTTATCATAAGGTCTTTAAAATATTTCACTCTTGTGCTTAGGAGTGGGATTTCTATATTGCAAAGTCTGTAGGCCAAATTGTTCATACGTTAAAAATAATTAGGTAAACAAACGAACAAAAAAAATGCATTAGTCTTGTCTAAAGAAGGCTCATTGAATCAACATTTCACTCTGTGCTAACTTACCATGCAACAACTGACGTAATATAACACAACAACTTAAGACTCAATCATGAGTTTATTCTCAATTAAATTAATCAATAGATAACATTGCAACACAAGGCATCTGGATGGTGCCAAGTTGAGGGAGGATATCGTACCAGAATGTTACCTATTTAAGTATTGGGTGAGTAATGCTTATATAAGGACCAATTCCCTTTGCAATATGGCAGTCCAGAAATCCATGAAACTGGACCATTTCCTTGTTTTAATACTCTGTTCATTGAATGCTTCAAATGCTTAACTCCAAACTTCTAATGTGGCTGTTGCGTGCCTTCAAGTCATTTCTGACTTGTGATAATTCTAAGGACCCTTCTACGTTGTTGTATAAAATCCATATTATCTGCTTTGAGCTGGATTATATGGCAGTGTAGACTCATGCAGTCCAGTTTAAAGCAGATAATGAAGATTATCTGCTTTGATAATCTGGATTATGTGGCAGGGGGCTAAAGCAAACCTAGCACAAGATGTTCTTGGGAAGATTTCTTCAGTGGGTGTTTGGCTTTGCCCTCCTCTGAAGCTGAGAGAGTATGACCTACCCAAGGTCACCCAGCAGAGCTGAATGGGGATTTGAACCCTGGTCTCCAGAGTTGTAGTTCAGTGCTCAAACCACTACGCCACACTGGCTTTCTCCAAAGAGAGGCCATAACAAATGCCTTAAAAGACTGGATTGTCAACGTAAGTTATTTTACTTACTTATTTATTTATCGCACTTATACTCTGCCCTTCTCACCCCTGAATGGGGACTCAGGGTGGTTTACAAACTATGGCAATAATTCAATGCCAGATTCAGACAATAACAATAACAGTAAACACAATATTATAAATCTGTAAAAAAAATTACATATTAATTATAAATTATCTTTCAGATGATTAAAAACATATCAAAGATCTAGCACCAACTTAGCTTTATAAACATTAAATCAATTGCTTTCGCCGCTCTTATATAGGTTCCGTCATATTTACTTAAAGGTGGAACCAAGGGTGCTAGAGGGAAAATAATGTCCCCACCTCAACTTTTGCTATGGTGGTTATGATGATAATAATAATATGAAAGAATATGGAAGGGAGGGGAAAAGAGCTGAGGTAGAAAACAAAGAAGGCCTGTAGCGAGGGGGGGGGGTGGTTTTAGGGGTTCAGCCTCCCCCCCGAAATGTTTCAGATTTTTTTAAAAAAAAAACTGGTTTACTCATGAATTTTAACTGGTTAACCAAATCCCCATGCTAAGTCTATGAGATGCCAAAAATTAAGAGTCCCTCCAGAACTCTAAGCACTATCTCAAGCAAATATTGACAATTTATTCACACTGTCATTACTTGCAGCAATAGCCGATGTAGTGAAGCAACCAAGTTGGGGTGTGTGTGTGTTGAATGCTCTCATTAAGGAAGCCAGACTTGGTGGAGGTGGTTGACAGGGGTGGAGCTGCAGGCTATGGGAGGTTGCTCTGCCCCCTGCTGTGCTCTTTGATTCAGCGTGAGATAGGAAGCAGGTTTCAACCCCCCCCCAAATTTTCAACCCTCCCCCCAAAATTTTCAAACTCCCCCCCCCAAATTTTCAAACCCCCCCCCCAACCGAAATTGTCAACCCTCCCCGAAATTTTTTTCTGGCTACGGCCCTGAAACAAAGGGAACCGAAAAAATAAAACTAAAGCCACAGACCTTATTTCCAGGGCAGGAAATATAACTGCCTGTCCTTTTGATATAAGAATGAATTTAACAGCATATGTTAAAGGAAGAACTATTTAAAATAAAAGGAAATGACCTCTAAAGCAGCTGCAAGAGTTCGAGTTGTAGATCTGAATGAACACAGACTGGACTGAAGGGGTGTATTGTGTAAATGAGACACATACAGAGATTCACATCAACCTGCACTTCAAATACTGCCAAATAAAGCAGAAACATTAGACTAAATCCTATACTAAAACCACTATTTCATTTACAATGACCGATTCTCCCCATTGCTTGGTGCAAAATAGTGAGAAGACAACAGCAGTTAACCATGACTAATCCAATATCATTTTCTTGCCTAAAACATTATTGAGTCATATGAGCAAACATTAAAAAAGAAAATCATCTTTATTTTTGCTGAAATATCCTGGAATCATATGAGCTAACATCCAGCCATTGCACCACTTGACATCCGCCGGGAAGAAGCAGCCAACAGTGAAAGGACCAAAGCAGTGACATCTACAGCCCATCCCCTGTTCAGATATAAGCCAGCACACCAATGCCTTAAATCAAGAAATAGTTTTCTAAGATCTACAGAGATACTTGCAGAAAAACCTCAGCAAGCAAGAGTCCAAAAGTGGCAGGCTAAAACCTGGAACCTCAATCAATGGTGAGACTGGATGAGAAGCTTCCTCCTGGGAAACTTGTAAGAAGCTGGACATCATGACATGCAGAGCCAATTTTAAGAAATGGGGCCACAAAGTGGAGTCCATGACATGCGAGTGTGGAGAAGAGCAAACCACAGACTACCTATTATAATGCAGTCTGAGCCCTGCCACGTGCACAATGGAGGATCTTCTCACAGTGACACCAGAGGCACTCCAAGTGGCCAGCTACTGATCAAAGGACAATTAATAGAATACCAAGTTTTTTAACTTACTTTGTGTTTTGAAATACATTACTACTGTACCCTCAGTCTGCTTCTGACACGATACATAAATATAAACTTCCAGCCTACATCAACAGCAAGTCTCAGCTTGAAACAAGGAGGGCATATATAACCGCCATTTGTTTCCTCCTCCTCTTCCTCTTCTTCTTCCTCACCCCGTGGCTCTTGCCTGTCAACGTGTGGCATGTCCATCTCCTTCGCAGTGCATCTGTACAGCTATTAAATTGGATAATCCCTCTGGCCTTTGATACATTTCTGGACATGATTATTTCATTACTTGCAGTATATCAGTGGGATCATAATAAAAAAAGGACTTCTGACAACCTGCCAAGAGTTTTGTGGCCTTGTAAACACAAAAGTGCTCCAATAAAATTTTATTAAGTGTTAAAAAGTCATAAAAAGTGAAATAACATAAACTACAAAATTTACTGTCCTCAGCAAATGCTGAAAATATCGTCCACAGTAAAATTAAATTAGCATGTAATAGAGAGAAAGAGAGAGAGAGAGAGAGAGAGAGAGAGAGAAGCAGTGTGGAGTGAGCATTCAAAGATACTAGGCAGAGAGAGAGAGAGAGAAAAAAACAATCACATTCCACTCATGTGCATCAATAGGATTTCACTTATTGAAAGCTTTTCCTTTTGAAAAAAAAAGATATTATTAGGAAGAGTATTTTTGGTTTAACTCTGCAGGTTAAAAACCAGGGTTTTAAGGTCACTCGTGTTCCTGAATCTGTCGATACTTCTTTCCTGAGCAATAATATATTGCAGGCAGTAAGAAGTTATGGGTAGGGAAGAGAGAAGGCAATGCCTCATTTGTCCACTAGGGTGCGCTGTGTGACAAAGAATCTACCTGGGATTGGGAGGGGAATCCTTGCTCCACCAAAAACAATCCTATATATATATTTAAAACCATGTTGTCACTCCCCTCCCCCTCCAAAGGAATTGTATTTACTTCTTTCATTTCGTACCAACCGGAGGAAAGGGGGGGGGGGGGGGGCACACAAGACAATCGCTTCTTCACGCCAAGGCGCTCCAGAGAGGCACGATCTCCCCGGAATGGCTTGGCGCTGGGACAACTTGAACTCCCAATGCCAAGGCGAGGAGGCGCCTCCCTGCACTCTCACCCCGGTGGGTCTTGTCTTTACGGGGTTTGGGGGGCAAACAGCCCCGGATCGGGCCTTCCCTGCCACTCCTCCGTGGCCCCCAGCCAGGACAGCCCCGTCCCCAGGGAGGTCGGCACGCCTTCGGACTTGCTTTGGAGCCGGTAAGCATGTGGACGCTGTGAGGTTGCATGTATCCCTTCCTCTCTCTCCCTCACTCTCCCTCTCTCTTCTCGTTTGTGTCTTTCCTGTGCCAAAAGGAAAGCGGATTTATTGGACACCACAGGGAGGAAGGCAGGGGGAGAAAGAAAGGTAGGTAGGTAGGTAGGTAGGAAGGAAGGAAGGAAGGAAGGAAGGAAGGAAGAGGAAGGAAGGAGAGGAAGGAAGGAATGGAAGGAAGGAAGGAAGGAAGGAAGGAAGGAAGGAAGGAAGGAAGGAAGGAAGGAGAGGAAGTAGGGGAGGGAAGGAAGGAAGGATAGAAGAAGAAGTAGGGGAGGGAAGGAAGGATGGAAGAGGAAGAGGAAGTGAAGGAAGGAGGGGAAGTAAGGAAAAGAAGGAAGGAGGGAAGGGTGGAGGAGGAGGAAGAAAGGAAGTGAAGGAGGGAAGGATGGAGGGGAAGGAAGGAAGGAAGGGAGGAAGGGAGGGAGGGAGAGAGAGAGAGAGAAATGTGGCAGCACCTTGGGTTTTATTTTCGCACTTCTTCCGATATAATACAAAATGATAACGACCAGGGCCTAAAACCCTTCAGGGCACCAGATCCTGCCTGATTTGGGAGATAAGTAGGGTCACCTTTAGTTAGAACTTGGATAGGAGACCTCCAACAGGTACTGTAGGGGATATTTCAAAGGAAGGATGGGCCAAATCATTTCTGAGTTCTCCTTGGCGATTCATGGGGGGTTGTTTGAAGTCCACAGGCAACTAGAAGACACACACATCCATGTTCATTAGGCATGGATTGTGCAGTTACCTAATTTAGGGAGACTGGATTGTTCCTGTCCTTCAAAGGATCCCTTGGACGGAAGGAGAGTGATTTCTTTCGGAGGAGTTTGGGGCTGTATTTTTTGCATGGCAGAAGGGGTTGGGCTGGAGGTCCACTTCCAACACTTGGAGCCTAGGATTCTCTGAGTTAGTCATAGTAGACCAGGCATAGGCAAACTTTCTAACTTGGGAGCAGCATGCTAGCACTCCCTGCTAGGAGGAAGCAAAGAGAGAAGGAAGGAAGGACAAAAGGGAGGAAAGGAAGGAAGGATGTAAAAGTGGAAGGGAAGGATGAAGGGAGAAAGAGGAAGAGATGGAAGGAGGAAGGAAAGAGGGAAGAAAGGGGGGGAAGGGAAAGATGGAAGGAGAAAGAGGGAAGGAGGGAGGAAAGGGGGAAGAAAGGGGGGAAGGGAAAGATGGAAGGA
This sequence comes from Anolis sagrei, assembly GCF_037176765.1. Lineage (NCBI taxonomy): Eukaryota > Metazoa > Chordata > Lepidosauria > Squamata > Anolidae > Anolis > Anolis sagrei. The sequence goes on from NC_090021.1 coordinate 190,849,557, forward strand.
GAAAGAGGGAAGGAGGGGGGAAAGGGGAAAAGAAGAAAAGACAAGAAGGCAGGAAGGAAAGAATGAAGGATGAAAAGGTGGAAGGGAAGGATGGCGGGAGAAAGAGGAAGAGATGGAAGGAAAGAAAGAAGAAAGGGGGGAAGGGAAAGATGGAAGGAGAAAGAGGGAAGGAGGGAGGAAAGGGGGAAAGAAGGAAAGACAAGAAGGAAAGAAGGAAGAAAAGGTGGAAGGGAAGGATGGCGGGAGAAAGAGGAAGAGAGGAAGGAAGAAAAGAAGGAAGGAAGGAGAGGAAGGAAGTGAAAGAAGGTAAAGAGGGAAGAAAGGGGGAAGGGGAAGATGGAAGGAGAATGAGGGAAGGAGGGAGGAAAGGGGGAAAGAATGGAAGAAAAAAAGGAATGGAATGATGAAAAGGTTGAAGGGAAGGATGGAGGGAGAAAGAGGAAGAGATGGAAGGAGAAAGGAAAGAGAGGAAGGGAAAGATGGAAGGAGAAAGAGGGAAGGAGGGAGGAAAAGGGGAAAGAAGGAAACCAACAGGGAAGGAAGGGAAGGAGAAAGAGATGATGCTCAGCAGAAATGCCTCGTATGCATGTCTACTCGGAAGTTAACCCCGTGTGGATCCTCAGTTTATTCTCTGGATTTCTTTGCGCAACTTCGCGCCCTCCAACGATCAAGTTGTTGCTGGGACAGTTTTGTTTTGGGGGTTTTTTGGGGGGGGGGGGAATAGAGTTGCGCTCCCTGTCATCCACGGCGGGGGTCAAACACAGTGCCCCGTCCTGCCTTTTTCTACACGTGTTGTGTGTATGTGTGTGGTATGGAAGAGCATCTTGACATGTCTCCCCGCGCTTTCCCGCTCCTCCTGAAGGAAGCAGCTGAAAACAGGGGTGCATTTGAGGAGAGGGGGGGAACGAGGACTGTGCCACCCTCAAACCTGGATCCCCGCATGCAGTCTACTTCACTTTTAAGAGACGAATGCCGGAGGAGGAGGAGAAGGATATTTTTCTACTACACCATATAACACATTTGGGGGGTGGGGGAGGAATCTGTTCCTGGTTGGAAAGTGTGATTTCCAATTCCATTGTGCCACATTTACTTTGAAAGTCGTTATTCTACTCCAGAAACTTTGTTTTTGTGACTACCACAAACTGAATTGAATTGGTTGAGACTCCCTGAGATACTCATTGAAGTGGTTCTCAACCTGGGGTCCCCAGATGTTTTTGGCCTACAACTCCCGGAAATCCCAGTCAGTTTACCAGCTGTTTCTGGGAGTTGAAGGCCCAAAACATCTGGGGACCCCAGGTTTATGTCTCACAAAAACAAAAGTTTGTGAAGTTTAATCAACTTTTTCCATGTTTCTAGGATAAAACCAATCAGGAAATGATGTTTACAACCCAGGAACAAAAATCGAGTTGCATAATGACTGTAGAGGGTGATACTGAAAAGTGTAACACCCCCCCCCCCCCCCGTGCCCCTCTTCCAGTCCCTTCCTTCTTTCCCCATTTCTCCCAGGGCCCTTCCACACAGCCATACAATCCAGAATACCCTGGCAGAAAATCCCACAAGATCTGCTTTGAACTGGGTTATCTGAGTCCACACTCAGATAAATTGGGATTTTCTGCCTTGATATTCTGGGATATAGGGCTGTGTGGAAGGGCCCTGAGGCTCAATAAAATCCCCCATTATCTTCTTTGAACTGGGATAAATGGCAGTGTGGACTCAAAGAACCCAGTTCAAAGCATATCTTGGGGGATTTTCTGCCTTGATATTCTGTGATATAGGGTTGTGTGGAAGGGCCCTGAGGCCCTTTCCACACAGCTGAATAAAACCCCCCATTATCTGCTTTGAACATATATGGAGGTGTGGACTCAGATAGCCCAGTTCAAATCAGATCTTCATTGTGCTATAAATGTGCTATAAATGTTTGCATGCTATGGGCTTCTGCATGCTATGCATTTTATGTTTTACCTGTTTTAGGGCCCTTCCACACAGCCCTGTAGCCCAGAATATTAAGGCAGAAAATCCTACAATATTTGCTTTGAACTGGGATATCTGAGTCCACACTCAGATAATGTGGGATTTTCTGTCTCGATATTCTGGGATATATGGCTGTGTGGAAGGGTCCCCAAACTGTCTTGAATCCCAAATTGGGGAAATGGTGGGAAATGACAAAAGAAGAGAAGGAGAAGGGTGAGAGTTCAGGATCAAATGTATGTCGGGATGTTAGCTATTGTTTGTGTGTTTGTTAATATTTGTAGCCTTACATTCGGTGTTTTTGTGTGGTTGAATATGTCTATGTCCACCTGGAGTTTTCTCTCCAGAATAGTCTTGTGAGGAGGTAGTAAATGATAGCTGGTCACCAAGTAAGGTCCCTTCCACACAGCCCTCTATCCCAGAATATCAAGGCAGAAAATCCCACAATATCTGCTTTGAACTGGGTTATCTCAGGGCCCTTCCACACAGCCCTATATCTCAGAATATCAAGGCAGAACATCCCACAAGGTCTGCTTTGGACTGGGTTATCTGAGTCCACACTCAGATAATGTGGGATTTTTTGCCTTGATATTCTGGGATATAGGGCTGTGTGGAAGGGCCCTAAATTTTAGAAATTGGGAGAGTGAAGGGGAAGGCCACTGGGCAGAGGGCATGAGTCCCACAGCCAGGCAAAGGAAACACCGGGAGCGATGGAGGAAAACGGGGGGAAGGGGGGACCGGCGGTGGGGTTTCCTCCCGGGACATCCTCCGATTGTGTCCCACGCGGGAGGCGGAGGAGGGGAACCCCATCGGGATGGAGGGCGACCAAGCGAAGGGAGGGAAGCCTTGGCAAACAGGAACCCCCTTTCTCCCTACGAGGCTGTGCCTCAGGCAGGATTTCCCTTCGGCGGGGCGGGCGCGGCTTTGCTCTTCCCTGCTCCGCGTTGGTGCCAGCTCCCATTTTCCCCAGGAAAAGAAGCGTCCCTTTCTGCTTTGTCCACTTCGGGCCACCCAGCCCATGGGCTTCACGGCTCTTTCAGCCCCCTTCCACACAGCTGAATTAAATCCCACAAGAACTGGGATAAATGGCAGTGTGGACTTAGAGAACCCAGTTCCAAGCAGATCTTGTGGGATTTTCTGCCTTGATATTCTGGGATATAGGGGCTGTGTGGAAGGGTCCTGAGAGACACAGAAGACCCACAGGGTTGGGTTGGTTTTTCGTTTTGCCAGTTCCTTCCTCTGAGAGTGTGCCTACATAAACCTAGGCTTCATTGGAGGCCTTCCCTCCAAGTTATTCATCCAAGAGGACTCTGCTTAGGGGTCCTTCCACACAGCTGAATAAAATCCCACATATTCTGCTTTGAACTCGAATATATGGTAGCGTGGACTCAGATAGCCCAGTTCAAAGCTGATATTATGGGATTTTCTGCCTTGATATTCTGGGTTATAGGACCATGTGGAAGGGATCTTGCTTCCATGGTCAAATAGAATCAATCTGATGCCTTTAGGGAATGTGCAAATATTGGAAAGGGTGCTCTAATTCTATGCAATGTAAGGGCAGGCTGGATCTACACTGCCCTATATCCCAGGATCTGGTCCCAAATTATCTTCTTATCCCAGATTATCTGGTAGTGTAAACTCAGAGCCTTTCACTCAGCCATATAACCCAAAATATCAAGGCAGAAAATCCCACATTATCTGCTTTGAACTGGGTTATATGGCAGTGGACTCAGATAACCCAGTTCACAGTAGATATCTTGTGATATTCTCAGTTATATGGCTGCATGGAAGTGCTCTCAGGCCCCTTCTACAGTGCCATATAAAATCCAAATTATGTGCTTTGAGCTAGATCAGGGGTCCTCAAACTAAGGCCCAGAGGCCAGATACAGCCCTCCAAGGTCATTTACCCGGCCTTCGCTCAGGGTCAACCTAAGTCTGAAATGACTTGGAAGCACACAACAACAACAACAATCCTATCTCATCAGCCAAAAGCAGGCCCATACTAATAAGTTTTATATTTGTTGAAATTGTTCTTCATTTTAATTATTGTATTGTTTTTAAGTGTTTTTTTGCACTACAAATAAGATATGTGCAGTGAGCATAGGAATTCATTAATTTTTTTTTCTATTTATAATCTGGCCCTCCAACAGTTTGAGAGACTGTGAGCTGGCCCTCTGTTTCAAAAGTGTGAGGACCCCTGAGCTAGATTATCTGGCAGCATGGACTCATATAATCCAGTTCAAAGCAGATAATGTGGATTATCTACTTTGATAATCAGGATTATATCGCAGTGTGGAAAGTTCAATGCTCTGGGATCTGATCCTCGAATGTAGGGCAGTGTAGATTCAGCTGAAATTGAGAAATGAGTGTGTGTGCCAGTGGATTTATGGTGACCCCATGTATTTCCTAGGGCTTTTTAAAAGGCAAGTTATACTCAGGAGGTAGTTCTGCCAGTTCCTTCCTCTGAAATATTGCCTACAGCATCTGTTAATGGTCTCCCATAGACACTGAAAATAAAAGCCACTTGGTCTTCAAGGTGCTGACACATTTTTCTTTTCTTTTCCTCCCAACCTTCCTCTCTTTCTGTGGCATCCCACAAATCCGCTTTCCCTTTTGCACAAAAAGATGTGGTTTTTTCTTCTTCTGGTGGCATTCAAGGCCAATGGAGAGCCCAACACTGGGCCTATTCACCTGAGGACTTGGTCCTAGAAGGCCTTTGCAGGCAGATTTTACATACACAGTACTTGACACACAGACACACACAACTCCTATCTGAAGGCTCACTAAAGGCAAGGCCAAAAGTCAGGTGTCAAGAGCCTCATTACTTTCCATGAAACCATTAAGAAGTTTGACTTTACTGAGTGCTAGTTTTATTCCAGAAGGCAGCGAGGCTTAATTGTATATACTTGTGTTCACTTTACAACCTATAATACACAATAATGCCCAAATGCATTTACTTTTGTATCCCAATTGAGATGCATGCCTTCACTCCACACTTAGGCTCCTTCTACAGATTATCTGCTTTGTATTGCATTATGTGGCAGTGTAGACTAATATAATCCAGTTCAAATCAGATCATCTGGATTTTATATGACAGTGCAGAAGGAGCCTAAACAACTAATTATACATGCACAGGGCTTTCCAAAATATGTCTCCTGTCCTCAAGATAAGATTTCAAGGCTTGAACAAACTTCCTTAGGATGGTGTGTATGTCACTGAATTAAATAGAATTGACTTTATTCAGAAAATTGGATTGTTTCTTATTTAGAATTTGAACACCCACTATATTTTCATGAGATCTCTGCTTGACAGCTCAAAGTTGTTGAAAGTTGTTGCTGCCTATTCCTTAGTGTGACTATTTTCTGTTCTTTTTTTCTCCAATGGATATAAAGTTGACATGCTCGTTTCTAGCCAGTTACATCATCAACTTTTAAACGGAGCCAGGACTAAATATGGTTAAAACCTTGAGAAAACTTGGATAGTAGTATAAAATTCGACACTCACAATCCTTATTGCCTTAAGTTTAACATGACAATGAGTTGTTGCCACATACTTAACAGGCAATATCCACTACAGAAATCCACTAGTACTCCAGATCCTAAACTTCGAAGGGAAATCCCATTCAGATTGTCCATATTTATTGGCTTTGGTTTTATTTTTTAAGAACTATTTTAACACACATTTTAGGTGATTTTGCACTGTGGGTTACAACTGAATATAATATCCAATCTCAGAGTGTGTCATGGATATTCATATTGTTATTTTCATATCATAGTGCTTAGGCCACAAACTGCTAAGTGGCTTGCTAAGGCCCCTTCTATATTGCCATATAAAATCTGGATTATCTACTTTGAACTGGATTATCTGGCAGTGTGGACTCATATAATCCAATTCAAAGCAGATAATGTGGATTATCTGATTTGATAATCTGGATTATATGGCAATGTAGAATGGGCCATAAGCTTCCTTATTTTGGACTTGACTTACTTTGTGTAAGCTAAGGGTAAAAGCTGTTTTGGGAATGCTATGTGATATCCAACATAAGTAATTCTTTAAAATTGGTTATTGCTAATGCCTGTCCAAAAGAACATTGTTTAATGTCACTTGTATGACAGATATACTTATTTCAACTACATTTAATTTTTAAGTTGTCTGCGTCATCTGTATTTTGGGGTGGGAATAAAATTTGCTGTAAGTCTGAAAATCAAGTTTTCTGACCTCAGCAAGGTCAAAACATACCAAAATCAAATGTTTTTGCTGACATTGAAAAAAATATGGGGGTGACCTTGTAAATTGATAGAGTGAGGTGAGAGATCAGAAAGATGTATGTCTGCACTGCTGCTTGTTTGGAGTAGTTTTATTTCATAGAATACGAAAGATTACAAATTCCTCTAGGATCAATGTTTCTGTTTCGCGTAAATCTAGCTAAGGCCAGCATTGCAAAGTGCAGATCTACTGCAGCCTGAAGAGAAGAAAATGGTGCTTGTATAGGAAGCAATAGTACCAGAGCTTTGCTTGAGTTATCTTCTTGACTCTTTTCATACTTACCTCCACTGTTCTTTGTGTATTTGTTTGTTTTGCAGGACCCCTTTTGATATCAGATTCCAGCCTTTTGACTTTGGAAGAACCTTTTCAGGGTACACCAAATATTCCTTCAATGACTTTAAATCTTCATATCTTTTCAAACGAGGCATGGTTAGCTGTTTAATAAGAACACGTTAATTGAACTACAGACTTAAAAGAAATGCAGACTTATTTCAGTTGTTTTCCACGCTACTTTCCTCCGGATAAATTATAAAAGAAGAGTCTGATATGCGGTGATTTTATTTTATTAGCCACAACTCATAAACATGTATGCTTCTGATTTGCTGTCACAGTGCATTGGTTAAGGGTAAGCAGACATATTGATTAGATTCAGTTTCTCCATTTTCCAATGCTAAATAAATTCTGATTTCTTTCTGGATCTTATGTGGCCTGTAATGGTTCTTAAGCAAATATAATAAAAGGTTGACTATTTCAAGATTCCTTTAGGATCTTTTCAAAAGTTGCCACAAAATTAATATACTTGTATATTGCGTATGCTTTTTTCTATAATGTATGCAATTCTTCCAGAATTTTACAAATAATAAAATGGAGTTTTATGCATTCAGTAATCCATGCATTTTTGTGCAAGCCTTCCCCTTCCCCCGATACCTTTTGGTACGTATACACTGTTTGGGAAAGTGTAACACAGATTTCTGATATCAAAGGACATGCGTATTTTGTTTATTTTGTTTCTTTATTGAGTCTAGAAGTACAGATTAGGTTCTATTCTTACCAAAATGTGAACTAAATACAATTCTCTCCTATCCTTCATTGTTAAGTGGAATTTATAAATTTGAAGTAATTCATGCCCTTATGACTAAACACTTCCCATCCAGTCTACCAGAATATCATATAGGATCTGTATGCTAGCATTTTTATTTCTGTGTCGTTGAAGGTTTTCATGGCCGGAATCACTGGGTTGCTGTGAGTTTTCCAGGCTGTATGACCATGTTCCATATGCATTCTCTCCAGACGTTTCACCCACATCTATGGCAGGCATCCCCAGAGGTTGTGAGGTCTCTTCTGAGGATGCCTGCCATAGATGTGGGCAAAAAGTCAGGAGAGAATGCTTCTGGAACATGGTCATACAGTCTGGAAAACTCACAGCAACCCATTTTTATTTCTCCCAGGGTTATCGAATTTATCTCTCCTTATGAACCATCTAGGACGTTGAGATCTTCTTATGAACCATCTAGGATGTTATGATCTTCTGAGGAGGCCCTGCTCTCGCTCCCACCTTCTTCGCAGATGCCTCTGGCAGGGAGGAGAGACAGGGCCTTCTCAGAGGTGGCCCCTCAACTGTGGAACGCCTTGCCTAAAGATATAAGATCAGCTCCCTCCTTCCTGACTTTTCGAAAAAAGATGAAAACCTTCCCAAATACAGCATAGCTAAATGGAATTATGGAACTACTTGATAATGCAATGGAATAACGATTTGACGCTCATGATAATATTTTAAGGCTTTGTACGGTTTTTATATTTTTTTATATCATATGCTATTGTTTTTAACAGAATTTCTTGATTGTTTTTACGTGTTATAATTGTTGAGGCATCGAATTGTTGCCAATTTGTGAACTGCTCCAAGTCCCCTCTGGGCTGAGAGGGATGGTATATAAATATGGTAAATAAATAAATAAAAATTATGCAACAGTGGTGAAGAAATGCAGACATAATCTGCTGCTTCTTATCCAATGACGTATTTCTTTCATGGCTGCTTGCCTATACAACTTTTCCCTTCCTGCCTTTGCTACCCAAGCTAACACTGGCTAGGTGTACCAACCCCATTCTGGTCGTTCTGGCCTCTTGGGGCCTTTCTACACTGCCATATAAAATCCAGATTATCTTTTTTTGAGCTGGATTATCTGGAAGTGTAGAAGGGGCCTTAACCTCTTTTAGTGGCTTTTGAAATATAGCAGTTACAAGAACCGTACCGTAAGTCAACAAACAACTTAAAGGGCACTTCACACACAGCTGGCTTGAAGTGACAACCTGGTCGGTAAGTTGTTGAATGTCTCCCCTGGCAAATGAAACAACCGAATTGACTTTCTTTAATTAAAATAATTAGAGGGCTAGGATTTACTTTATATCCATAGGTATTTCAAATAGTGGCTTATCTTTAGAAATGTTCAATTATTTGTTCTCAAGTTGAAAATGGTTTCCCCAGCAATCCAGAACCCCCATTAATGCACTTCCATCAGCTTGCATATGCATATTACTTAGAAGAGCCTAAATATTCTAAACATCCCAGGTCCCATCTGATTTTGGAAGCTAAGGAGACTTGGCTCTGATTAGTACTTGGATGGAAAACCACTAATGAATATCAGATGGCATAGGCTATATTTAAGGGCAAGTAACTGGCAAAAACGTCTCTGAGTATTCCTTACATAAAAGTATCCTACAAAATTAATGGAGCTTCCCAAAGTCAGTAGGCAACTTGGAGGCACATATAAATATAAATAAATATAAATACAAATAATAATAATAGTTTTATTTGTTACCTGCCTGCCCTCTTGTCTCAAGATGGAGTACCACACAGCTTAAACACATTACCTATATATACAGGTACATTGGGCCGGAACCCTATACTGTTCCGACCCAGCATACCTGTCCAAACGTATCTCCTCTACGTACCACCTCGGAGCTTAAGATCTTCTGGGGAGGCCCTGCTCTCAGCCCCGCCTCTTGTCTCAAACGAGCTTGGCGGGGACAAGGGATAGGGCCTTCTCGGTGGTGGCCCCCCAGCTATGGAATTCACTCCCTGGGGAAATTAGGTTATCTTCATCCCTCCTCTCATTTAAAAAGAAGTTAAAGACACATATGTGGGACCAGGCCTTTGGGTAACTATGCGGACAATGGCAATGATGACCATGGCTCCGAATGGACTATGGATAAGTTGGATGAAGTCTCCAATCACAAAATTCGGCTAGGTAATGGCCACCAGACTGGTATTTGTTAGTAGTTTTAATTGTACTGAATCAATGTTTTAACTATTTATAATTATTGGTTTTGTTATGTATTTTATTATGTGTATATAGAGGCATTGAATTGTTGCCGGCTGGAAGCCACCCTGAGTCCTCTCCCAGGGGGTTGAGAAGGGTGGGGTAAAAATACTCAAAATAAATAAATAAAATAAATGTGTGTGTGTGTGTGTGTATTTGTGTGTGTCACATTGCCATAAAATACATATTAAAATACACAATAACAAGATTAAACACACAAAGGTGGGCACCTGTAACACTCCGGATGTTTCTGGACTGTAGCACCCTTGTCATTGATGTCACTCACCAGAACTGATAGAGATTCTAAGTCTGAAACATTTGTAGGCTCATTTTACTATAAAAGACAAGTCTGTCCCAGGAAACTTTCAAGATTTCTTAGGGTCACCCAAGCAGCAGGGGGCGCACTTCCCTAGCAGTCCACTACTGTCCTCCTCACATGGAGCATTCAAGGCAAGCTATGAAAATTCTGGATAGGAATGTCCCATCTATGCTAAGTTTAGGTTTATTGGTGGTGCCATACCTCTGGACATCCAAATTCCTGACATAGATACTATAGAGAGGGAAATCTATTTTTCAAGAATATCACATGTCTTGATTTTAGAGAACAGTTCAGTCACTCTTGCTAAAACCAGTTAATTTTTAGGCAGCCTCAGTGCCAGAAAACAGTAGAAACAAAACTAGGCTTTTCTATATAGAAAAATAAAGCATAATCTTCTTGGAAATATATACAATTAAAAAAGCGCTCAGGGTTTGATCTACCAGTTTTCATCTCAAAAGACCTGGGGTTATATTTTGATAATAGAAATCAAGAGCGTGATCAAGTTTGCATCCAGTTTGATAATAGAAATCAAGCACATGGTCAAGTTTGCAATCAAGAGCATGTTCAAGTTTGCATTAAATATTTCCAACCAACTTCAATGGGATAAATTTAAGGATTTCTTTAACCCAAGGGCTTGATCCTGCTATTCCTCCAGTGTGAACCATGCTAAGACATGCTCATTTTTTCACCGCTTTGTCCCTGTTGCCACAGAAGGTAAAACAACATTCTCTGGGGGTGGCTCCAGACAACACTGTAACCCAAGCACAATCACATTTTTTAAAAAGCAGTTGTGCCTGGGTTGAAATCCAGACACCTCCCCCCAACATCCACACTTTCCAGGGGAGGGGTATCCAGAGGCCCTGCCAGATTTTTCGACAGGGCAACCAAATGCAACATAACCCCCACCCCCAGAAAAGCGTTGAAAAATTAAAATAACTTACCTGGCCACCATTAATCTGCTACTGGAGGTCTCCTGCTGCATAGAAATGATGTGCCAGGGGGCAGGAGTGATTTTCTTCTCCCCCCTTCTGCTGGCACGTCATTTCTACGCACCAGGAGAGCTCCGGCAGCCGAGTAATGGCACCCAGGTAAGTTATTTTGTTTTAAATTTTCTTTTCTTTCTAGGGGGTTTTGGGAGGGAATGGGAACTACCTTGGTTTTTTTGGGCTCCAGAGGCTGAAGAAACCCAAGGCCGCTGTGTAGATGGGCACCGGAAATCATGTGGCACGATCTTTGGTGTCCATCTACACAGAGCCAGCAGCTGGGAAGACCCGGATCTTTCCAGCTGACAAATTATTTAAGAACAAATCAGGGTTTTCCTGCTTAGTCCTGAAAGCGTTCATTTTTACATGGGGCAACATTGGGATGCCCCGCATGTAAACAAGAGGGTGTGCACTTTTTTTAGGTGCTGTCTGGATGCACCCTGGGAATCCAACAAATTACTTCTTTGAAGGTGTCCTATGTAGTAGGGGAATGTAATAACAAGGACAACGGTGCACTGCACACAACCAGCTCAGACATGTTCATTCAGTCAAAAGCAAGTACCAGCAAATTCAGTGATATATCTTCCTGTATAAATATGCTCAGTGCCAAGTAAAACATTACTTTGAAGACATGGCTGGCCTTGGATTGGAAGGCAGAAGGCAATTGCCTTTCATCCCCTCTGTAGTTTCTAGAAAAAGGGGAAGGAGAAGCTATTTCTTACAGCTTTGGCATTAACCCGTTCATAATTTTGTTAATTTATTACATTCAGATAACCACATTAGTGGATTAGGGGTGCAGCACCCTTATGAAAGTGGGAAAGCCCTGATATCTTAATTCCCCTGGACCATATTTAATGCACAGAAAACTATCATAAAGTCTTATAATGTGCAAGCCTTGAAACACTGGGCTTCCCTCAGTTTTGCATGCCTAAGAAAGCTTGTTTTGGATTGCTCCGCCTTCCACTTCCTGCAAAGCAAAATACCAAATTCAGTTCAGGTAATTGTGATCTGTGGTGGTGCAGTAGGTTAAATCTATAAACTGCAGAACTTGCTGACTGGAAGGTCGGTGGTTCACATCTGCGAGATGAGGTGAGCTCCCATTGTTAGCCCCAGCTTCTGCCAACCTAGCAGAAACATGCAAATGTGAGTAGATGAATAGGTACTGCTCTGGCAGGAAGGTAATGGTGATCCATACAGTCATGCCTGGTGACATGACCTTGGAGGCATCTACGGACAATGCCAGCTCTTCAGCTTAGAAATGGAGATGTGCACCACCCCCCAGAGTCGGACATGACTAGACTTAATGTCAAGGGGAAACCTTTACCTTTAATTGGAAAGAAGGTGGGAACACTGAAAAGCAACCAAGAACATTCTTCTGGGTTTGAGGTGCACAGAAGTGGACTCTAGGCTCTTTTTACCCTTCCAACTTTCTCATCTTTCTTACGCACTTACTTATAATTATGCAATTTTTAAAAATAGGTGCAGAGAAATGCGAGTTATTACATAGTTGATGATTCAATCTGTATTTGTGATCCCTGACTCCTGCACCCAAAATCTGCATTCCACCTCAGATCTTCTGCATATCTCATGTCATGGTGAGGAGTGGGAAGATAGAAAGGATGCAATGAGTCAGCCATACAGAGAAATATTCTGCATGCAATCAGAGGCTCAAAACTCTCAGATATTTCATCTTCTGTTCCTGATCCACTACAATAAGATCTTGGTTGCTATCCAGTTATTACTTTATCAGTGATGAATGAGTACCCTCCTACTGAAATAAATTGCTCCTTTTTAACTTCTAGCAAACAAGGTATTTGAAGAGTGAGTGAAATGTCTGTGTTGGCAAGGTTGAAAAGGAAAGAAAGATTCAGTGGAGTGACCAAGGTTGAAAAGGATGTAAGATGAGATCTTCTGCCTTCCCTAACCTGATAGTTCACAGATGGGCTGGACTCCCACCATTCCCATTCAATACTCAATTGTACAGGGTTAGTCAAAATGCATAGGCCAATAAGCCATTCAATTGAATGGCTTATTGGCCTATGCATTTTGACTAACCCTGTATTATCATATAAATCCAAGTATGAGGCAGGAATGTTTTAAGGTGCTTTTCAAAAATGAGTAAAAAGGGGCAATTTTGATCTCCTTGGAGAGGGCATTCTAAAGACAGAGGCAACCACCAAGAAGGCTCCTTCTCTCATTCCCACCTGCCATGATTGTGAGTGGGGTAGGACCAAGAGTAGAGCCTCCTCCGCTGATCAAAGAGCTTGGGCAGTTTTCTAGATACCCTGGGCCGAAACGTTTAGGCTTTTTAGGTAATAACCAGAACTTTGTATTTCGCCCAGAAGCGGACTGGCAGCCAGTGAAGCCATAATATGGGAGTTGCCCACTCCCTGAAAGGTGCTGGAGATTAAGTCTATCTCAGAGATGTGGCTTCCTGGATAGAGTCTATCCATCTGATCAACTAATCATGGATGTAATAATGTCCTTCTGTAAACGGCTGTTGGAATGATTACTTGAGATAACGTATACCCATTTTCGAACAACTTGTTTTTGAACATTGTGCTATTTTGGTAGATTTAAATGATAGTCATGTTCCACACTTTCAACCACTATTTTGCTATTTTAAGCACTGCTGCCACTTTTTTTGCTATACTCGATTCGCTTTCTCAATTAACTTAGTACCATGTGGTGTTTAATCTTGCATTTGCAACCCAAAATAACATTTCTTCCACTTTTCAACCCATTCTATTTTGTGACAGTGGTCCATTTCCCATCTATGAAATAAGCAGGGATATCCTGTCAAAGCTGGGTACTAATGATAAGCATTCTTCAATACTTAAATTATTTTTTCAAATCAAAAGAGTGTGTGTGCTCATATAGCTACATAGGTACGCATAATATTATATTCTACAGATTTGGAATAGTGTTTGCTGACTTTAAAATGCAACTATAGCATGGCCATACAGCCCGAAAAACTTACAACAACCCAGTGATTCCAGCCATGAAAGCCTTCGACTACACATATAGCATTTTTATCAGCTGATTACTTTGTTCTTTGAATACCCCTTAAAGACCAGCAACTGTATCAGTGTTCATTCCAGGGCATGTGCGCAGACACTGATAGCTCCTGGAGTATTTTCCAAACTGTGGCTTGAAATGTTATCTGCAGCTGTGTAATCTCCCATTTGCAAGTCACTGCTTGCAGATATCAAACTCCTGTGAGTGCAGTCTGCTTAAACTACAGAGCCTGAAATGAAAGGCCTGGAGCCACACATTCACCTGGGTACAACTAACTAGGCTTTCATAATGAAAAGCTATTAATCAAAATTCATGACATTTCAAGACAAGGCGAGGAGCGTGCCTTAAGGAAGCGATCATACTTCTTGGAAAATATCAAGCTACAATTGTACAGTTCATTTCAGTTGGGAAAATGTGCAAAAGTCCTGTGAATTTGGGGCAGATTTGCTGCAGTTCTAAACTCATTGGCAGCATCATGAGTGTTCATGATGGATGATGTTATCCTCTGGATTGTATTATTAAATATATTCCATTTTTGGGCGGCCAATTTTTTTTTTACTTTGAAATGGTTTCTGCTCAGCCTTTGTATAAGGGGAGGGTGTTTTGCCCACTTGTTTTTGTCTTTCAGACTTAGAGTCATTGAATCCTACAGTTGAAAGGGACCACAGGAGCCATCTACTTTAACCTCATCCTAACTGCAGGAATTCAAAGTCAAAGCACATTGTTTCAATGAAAAATGAAGGATACTTAATTGTTAATTACATTATACACTGTCTTTCTTCCAGTAGATTTAAGGTAGAAAACATGGATCTTCTCCCCATGTTATCCTTGCAACAGTCCTATGAGGTAGGTCTCAAAGAAATATAGAGAAAAATTGAGAGAGGGAGGGAAGGAGGGAGGCTGCCCCGTAAACTTCATGGTTCGATGGGTTTAGAATTCAGATCATCCAAATTTCAGACCGAAAAACTAAATTTACACCACAATGGAGTTTCCAGCAACTAGAAATTTGATCAGCTTATTCTATTTGCATCAATGGTTCCGAACCTGTGGTCCATGGACCACCAATGGTCTGCAAGAATGAAATATGGTCCATGGCCTCAACATTACTACACCGTTGCCTCAAAACCACACACAACCAGAGTGACTAGTCTCACAAAACCCTCTTATGGTGCCAAGGCAACGGGGATGTTGGGAGGGGAGAGGCTGACTACCCATAAAAGATCACTACTACCACATCAGCTCTAGATTATCAAATATGGCTTTTCCATGGGCGAGCAGATGGCGACTATTGGGTGGCATATGTTCTGTATCGGAAACTAGCTGATGTGGTCTATCCAATGGAATTTTTTGAATCAGCACCCCAAATAATCAAACTGAATCTAAAATTAACCAAAAACCGATTCGTAACCCTTTTGGTACTAATATTGTAGAGTGGTCACAGGTCAAATAAAGGTTGGGAACCACTGATTTGCATGCTATTGGCATTCTAAACTATAAACAGCTTGCTGGGACTGTAATGCAGATTTAAAATATCCCAACTGGTATAAAATAAATCTTGCATTTAAAAGCAATGGTATTCCCCGTAGTAAGCTATGGATGTGAGAGCTGGACCATAAGGAAGACTGAGCGAAGGAAGGTAGATGCTTTTGAACTGTGGTGCTGGAGGAAAGTTCTGAGAGTGCCTTGGACCGCAAGAAGATCCAACCAGTCCATACTTCAGGAAATAAAGCCCGACTTCTCATTGGAGGGAAGGATATTAGAGGCAAAGATGAAGTATTTTGGCAACATCATGAGAAGACAGGAAAGCTTGGGGAAGGCAATGATGCTTGGGAAAATGGAAGCAAAAAGAAAGAGTGGCCGACCAAGGGCAAGATGGATGGATTGTATCCTTGAAGTGACTGGCTTGACTCTGAAGGAGCTGGGGGTGGTGACAGCCGACAAGGAGTCCTGGCGTGAGCTGGTCCATGAGGTCACGAAGAGTCGGAAGCGACTGAACAAATAAACAACAACAACAAACCCTGCCTGAAAATATGCTAATGAGGTGCATTTCTTGTAACAGACAACACTTCCATCTCACAAACCCTCTTAAATAAGCTTCCCAAGCTCTGATCTAATCTCCAAATGCATGACTGTGCCATGGAAAGGCAGACACACCTGTATGTATTGCTGGGTGATTGACATTTCCATCCTGTTGAAACAAGCATGCAAATAAGTTTATAATTACTACATAGTTTAAACAGTGCTGGAATTGTCGTAACCTTTATATATTGCTCTTTTACAACCTATAAAGAAATGGCTTGATGGAGATCAGCAGCACAGGACTAATTCATTCTTGTCTGTCTGTACAGAGCCTTGAAAGAGACAGGAAACTCAACCACAATATATCCACATCAAACAGTTGAAAAGATACATCTTTCAACAGCAATACTTGTTCATTATGAATGGCTGCTAGATGGAAACACATCCATTTATCTTTATGAATGTAACAACGCCTTTAGGAAATTCCAATTTTCATATAATAGAAATGTAAACATATGTTTTTGGACAAGCACAACATTCATACAGTCCAGGAATCCAAATTTGTCAGGGACAGTCTGGGTCAATCCTCTGTCATCCCACTTAATTCAGTTGCTTTTAAATTCCTCTCTTCTCCTCTCATTTTCCTCCTTTGTTCTCAGCTTATTTCAGTAACTTCAAACTAAGTTCAAAGTGCAAAAGTAGTTTGCTCTCAGTGAGCAAACAGAAGGGAATGAAAGGACTCTTTCCCTTCCCAGTAGGCACAGGCAAAACCAAACAGCTGCAGTCTCTTCTAGCTTGTCTATTTTTCTCCATTAATAACTTTTGCCATCTTGACCACACTCTGATATTGCTTTGCCATACATGCCTGGGTTCCCATCTGTGAAATCTTAGAGGGTATGAAATAATTTTTAGGAGTTAGGTTTCTAATAAATAAAGTCTTGGCAAGTGAATACTTTATTTCATTCCCATTTAGGAGCAGCAATTACATGTGAAATTTTCTGCTCAGTTCTTAAGCCACTGTTGTTATTTTTGTTGTTGTGCTGGTATGGCTGTACCAGGAGCTCCAACTTCCTTTTCTTTCTTTGAGTGTTTGCATGTATTCCAAAGTTCCATGCATTTTGCAATAAGGTGGCTTCCCTTGGTTTGCAGCCACCTGCCTATCATCATTGGGGTTTTTAGTTCCGCCCCCTTTCCCAGGGTTCAGGAAGGAAAGGGAGCCATTTTAGCTCAGTCTTATAGTTGAAAGCTTAGCTACAGGACGTGAATCAGCTCCACCTGTAGAGAAGCTTCATTTCTTACGAAATTCCTGGGGAAAACAGTACCAAAGCTCTGGCTGGGGAATTTACAGCCTCACAGCTTTAAGGAAAAACCTTTAAAAGAAAGTTTACAGTGCAACCCTTGTTGGGGTTAAAGAAACAAACCCACAACATTTGTGGAGAAGATCCAAAGGACTCCAGCTGGAGAATCTACAAAGCCTTGACTGGTAGGTCTACTCGGGATCCAAGAAGCAGTTTGGAGCCGGGAGTAAAACCCACACCAGCAAAGTTTAGAAAGTAGATTGCCCAAGGAGGGGTTTAAAAGAGTTTTCCTCTTAAAGAAAAGAAATAGTTCACGAAGCCAGTTACCTGTCCCTTGTGGACAAGATGAAGAAAACCACCAGTTGATTCAAAGCCTTGAAGTATTTGTTTGACCTGTTGAAGATCTGAGAAGTATTTGATTGTTTTGTTGAAGACCTAAGCAATAATAAAGGACTTTGTTAAACTTTTCAAGCTTCTAAAGACTTGGTATAGGAAAATCCTTAGGGCCTCTCAGTTGAGGCACCCCGGCTTCCCGCTGGGCAGAAAGAGCACGTCCTGTTCAAAAGCCAATTGCTATAGGCCCAGCGTATGACAGCACAGTTGTTGTTGTTGTTGTTGTTGTTGTTGTTGTTGTTGTGTGTCTTCAAGTCATTTACAACATATGGAGACCATAATAATAATAATAATAATAATAATAATAATAATAATACATTTTACAGTTTTACATATATAGGGCAAACATTCAATGTCTTTTTACACAGTAAACAATACACAGACAGAGATGAAGCCCTTCCCTTTCCATTTCTGCATCTGGAGACGATGCTCAACTCTGGTCATGGGGAAGTGCTCTTGTTCCATTTTTCCATGGTGATAAGCCTGTTGTCCATATGTATTTCTTATACTTTTACCCTACCCTTCTCCCCCCAAGAGGGGACTCGGGGCGGCCTCACATAAGCACCAAACAATGCTGTCATCATATAAATAATAAACAATTACATTAAAACAATCAATTAAAACAATAAATTAGTCACAACAGTTAAAACCAAATCAAAGTCTGGGGATTAAATCATAGGACCTTTGAAAAAGTGAAAAACTGAGTTTTTAGAAAGGGTATTTGAGGAGGCTGAACACCTCTGGAGATGTAGCCTTTTACATGGTAGGCCTATCTTTACAGGGAAGCAACCTTTCTGATCAGAAATGATAAGTCATGGTTGACAACAACTTGAAAACAAAGACAAACCCAAATGCCTGTTATAGTTTTCCTATAGCTATTGGAGGTATCACATGTTGTAGGATCAAAGGACAGTAGTTCTAACATCAGGAAAATAGTCTCCTCGTCTTCCAAGAGGCCATAATACACCACCTCTATTAATGATGCTCTTGTATTATCTACTTAAGGCAAAGCTTTCTTTAAAAAAAACAATTAAATGACAAATGGTGATTAATACATTGTATCATTTAGAAACAAATGACAGAACATTTTGTTCTCTCAAGATACTCAGATGTTGACTTCAAAGTCATCTCAGCAGCAGCAGCAGACTTCAAAGGAAAGCTCCATCAGAACATTGTTGAATTAGAATTTATCATCATGTTTAGTTCTTTTAAGTTGGGACTTAATAAGGATTCTGGGTTTCTTTCCTGCAAGATTAGATTAAATCACACCAGTTTGTTTGATGGGTGGGGAGGAGAAGATGACAGAGTGACTGGGCCCTATTTCATGCATTCCATGCATCTGACAGTGCAATATCTAATCCAGTCTTTTGATACAGTGTATATGTTAGAGTACAATCATAATTTGCATGAAAATTAATGATTGGCAGGGGTTAGATGGTACCATATATTGGTGCCCCTCCATTGGATTCTATTAATTGAAAGGGTCAATGTTAATTCCACAAGCCAGGCACCAACCACATCTGGGCAGATGGTAGATAGAGAAACAGCCTGGAGTATAGCAATCTGTGGGCAAGGCAAGGTGTAGCCAGCTTTAGATTTTCATGATCCAAAGCTACTTTCTTCCCCCTCAAATAGCTTCCTCTTGGTCCTGACCCAGAACTGGCATAGCTGTTTTTGATAGATGCCAACTGGCAAGGGGATGAGGAGGGATGTATCTGTGGATTGAAGGCATACCAGGCAGAAAAGCCAAGTGAAACTGCCCAGTCACCATTACTCTTGGCTTGCATGAGCTGGCAGGCTAACGGCCTTTATTGTCTTTTAATGGTACAATCTTATAGCCATTTACCTGGAAGTTGGTCTCATGGAAATGGATGCACCCTTAAACATACAATGCAATTCCATACCTTCCTACACAAAAGTAAGTTCTCTCACTGTCTCAATAGACCTTTCCCAACTTTCTGTATGCTATGCATTCTCTCTAAGTTTGTTTTACCTGTTTTAGGGCCCTTCCACGCAGCTCTATATCCTAGAATATCAAGGCAGAAAATCCCACAATGTCTGCTTTGAACTGGGATATCTGAGTCCACACTCAGATAATATGGGATTTTCAGCCTTGATATTCTGGGATATAGGGCTGTATGGAAGGACCCCCAAACTGTCTTGAATCCCACATTGGGAAAATGGTGGGATATGACGAAAGAAGAGAAGGAGGAGGGTGAGAGTTCGGGATCAAATGTATGTTGGGATGTTAGCTATTGTTTGTTTGTTTGTTTGTTAATATTTATAGCCTTATATTCAGTGTTTTTGTGGGGTTGAATATATCTATGTCCATCTGGAGTTTTCTCTCCAGAACAATCTTGTGGGAATAATGTGGGATTTTCTGTTCTCTCCTCTTAATCCAGCACTCTCCAGCTACTCTCCAGCTACTACACAATTTAGAATTAAAAAAAATAATAACAATGCTTAAGGGAAGCAATGTATCTTTTCTTCTGGCTCTAATCTTCACCAAATAGTATAATTTATTGTAGTGTATACTTCCACTCTTACTTCTGTGATCCCAGGAGGAACATATTTCCCTAGTATTAAAAGCAACAGGAGTTTCATTATTGACTTCAAATTAATATAAGACTCTACGAAGTGACTTTTGGCTGGATGCTGCCCAAAATTTATGAGCTCCTTTGAAATGCTTCAAATTGACAGCAGTTGGGCATTTCCAGCTAAAAGGAAGCTTGCTGTTTTCACACATGACTTTCACCAAGTCTTCTGTAACTGATTTTATCCTCGCCTGTACTTTGTGTTTCATATTGGTCTAATTATTAATTTCAGTGGAGTTGTCGTTACTTTTGGCAGGGGAACAAGGAGAAGACACTGTTGTTTAAAAAACCATGTCTGGAGTCCTGCGGAAGAGGGTTGAAGAGAATAAACATAAATGACGGTCTATCCAGTTATTCCCACGAAGGAGAGAGATCATATGGGACATACAGCCACATGTTCTATATGGGCTCATACATCTGGCTCTGGCTTTTGTTGTGGAACATCATTCATCATCCTCTGACACACTCACTGTGCAGCTCATATTCCATCAACACGCCACAAAGTAACTTTCTTCTATCAATGCCATACACTACACAAGTTCATACAGTCATCATTTCTCAGGGGGAGGCAGAGTGTAATTTTCTGTTCATCTCCATATCTCATTTTTCTACTCTTAGTTTGCTCAGAGAGAGAGAGAGAGAGAGAGAGAGAAGAAAACTCTTAAGTGGGAATTCCTACACATTTTGTACTTGCTTGTTTCTATGCTATATGTTTCCTTTTTTTATAAATAGGTACATGTTTTGCAAGCTGATTCCTCTGATATAACAATTTTGTACACTAATATGCAAATTCCCCTTTGTGCATTCCATCAGAACTAGTATAATTTACATCCTTTGGCTTGGCCTTCTTGTGACCCTGCAAATTCAGCAATCAAAAGAAAGAGAAACATTCTCATCTTTTTTTTTGTATTTGTTCAGGAAGACACTGTTGATCAGTAAGAACATTCTAGATCAGTGGTTCTCAACCTGTGGGTCCCCAGGTGTTTCAACCTACAACTCCCAGAAATCCCAGCCAGTTTACCAGCTGTTTGGATTTGATTGAAGACCAAAACATCTGGGGACCCACAGGTTGACAAACATTAACCTATATAAACACATATTTTTGTGTTGATCAGATGAGATTTTTTTAAAAAAATGTTTTGACACTATATAAAACATCCCCTGAAAGAGGTGTCGTCTTCCACCTCTATAACTTTAAACTGAGAGATTGATGGACCTTGCTATTCGTCAGCTAATCTGCCTCTATCTGACATTTCATTACCATATTCTGACCACCTAGACATCCAATTTGTGATGGTGCTTAAAACCAAACAACCACAGTTAATATCAAAACTTAACTGAAGTAATTTTAAGTTTCGGAATTACATTACATAACATGGCATATAGAACAGCACACATCTTATGGCATCACCAGGTTCTTTCATATTCCCATAGTCTCTGCTAAGGCATTATACAAACATGTCATAGAAATGTTAACTTAAGGGTCATAGAATCATAGAATCATAGAGTTGGAAGAGACCTCGTGGGCCATCCCGTCCAACCCCCTGCCAAGAATCAGGAAAATCGCACAGATGGCCATCCAGCCTCTGTTTAAAAGCCTCCAAAGAAGGAGTCTCCACCACACTCCGGTGCAGAGAGTTTCACTGCTGAACAGCTCTCACAGTCTGGAAGTTCTTCCTAATGTTCAGATGTAATCTCCTTCACAGAGTTCTGTCCCTGGTGTCATATCTATAACCATTCAGAAATATAATCTCATCTGTTGAGGCACTGAACATCTAAACAGGCATTCAAGGAGTTGAGATCAATATAACTCCAAATATTATCATATTTAGTTATGTTACATAACTCCAAATATTATCATATTTATTTTAGCATAGATATACCAGCATCAGCCTATCTGGGCTGTTTAGCAGATTATGAGCTCAGAACATCAGCTCGGAGGCTACATCATAGCTTCCTCTTCCTCTGTTGAAGATGAAGTCTGATTTCAGTCTCTTGGTTTCATCGCTCTTTTTCTTTGCCTCAAGCAAACTTATTCGTTGTTTCATTTGGTTCAATCAGATAAGAAATCTTTGGTCTACCCTGTTTGTGTCAACCTCTCTTCTCCAATCAGATGGGGGAACATAATATAAACAAATTGTGCAAAGTTCAGTCTAGACTTTTGGCTGTCATCCAGTCTGATTGGATCAGCACATGGACTGCATCAGCCATCCTTGCACCTGCTCTGGGTTTATTCTAAGTCATATCTGGGGGACATTCTCTTATCTCACTTACACTTCAACAGGCATTCTGTGAGAATTCAGCTTTTTCTGGCTCTCAATAACACATACATTCTCTATCATACAATTATTTTGATTTATGTTTTGGTGGCTTAAATATAACAAATTCTAACCCAAATTAGCCTACAGATATATTGATATTACTAACTGAACAGACTGTTTGATTTTATCCAAACTTCACAGTTTGGAGGAATTACGCTAGATGCTTTTTGTGTGGGTGGGGATTGTAATCCCTGAAATGGAATCCTTTAATGTGGTGGGTTCTTACTTACTTACTTACTTACTTACTGACTTACTTACATATTACAGTAGAATGCAATACCCACTCAATGAAATGAAAACTCTAATGTAGGTCCAGGGCACAGATCACAATATGACCTTGTATTTTCATCTAAAATATTTGTAAATACCACATGAATTTATTGATCCAAAGTAACTAAACATTTCATCATGTGAGTCAGATGAAGGCAGAAATTGTAAAATATGTAAAATGAGGTATGAGGACATTATCATAGATAGCCCTAATAAATTTTAAATGTGTTAAGAGAAAATGTTAGCTTGCTAATGGAATAATGCATACCAGGCATGTAGCTGGGGGGGGGGGGGGGGGGGCTTGAGGGGCTTCAGCCCCCCCCCCCCCCCCCGAAATTCTCATGGTGGTTCGCAAAAAGGCCTTACTGGTGCATTATTTAAACTGTTGTGTTTATTCATATCATGATCTGATCACCATACTCAATATATTCCATATGCATGGGGGTATTGGGGTAATGATACAAAAAGTTTGCTAGGCTAGGCCCTCTTTCACTCAGACTCAGCCCCCCCCCGAAACTCAGCCCCCCTGAAACCCCCCCTGAAAAAAAATTAGCCCCCCCCCCCGAAACTAAATCCTGGCTACGGGCCTGATGCATACCTTGTTCACATGGATTATACACAAATCATATATCAGACAAAATTGCAACTGTGAATAACCTGAGCTTGATGGGGTTGCACTCTCCCTGAAAATTCAGGTGCACTGTTTGGGAATCATCTTAGACTCCACTTTAAACCTGAAACCTGAAAGCCCAGGCGGCAATGACTAGATCCGCCTTCGCACAACTAACCCTAACCCATTCCTGGAGACTCCGGAACTGACCTGAGTGGTGCAGGTGTTGGTTACATCCAGATTGTACTATTGCAATGCACTCTATGTAGGTCTGCCCTTGAAGAGCGTCCGGAAATTGCAGTTTGTTCAGAGAGCAGCTGCCAGACTTCTGATGGGTGTTAACTTCAGGGAGCGTATTACGCTCATCCCAAAGCAGCTCAATTGGTTGCCTGTCCGGTTCCGGATTCAATTCAAGGTGCTGGTCATATCTATAAAGCCCTATACAGCTTCGGTCTGGCCTACCTGAAGTACCGTGTCCCCCAATACATCCCAGGGCATGAAATTAGATCAAGTGGGAAAACCCGAATCAATATGCGTGCCCTCACCAGTATGTGTTTACATATAACTAGAGAAGGCTCCTTCTTGAGTGTAGCCCTAGCCCTCTGGAACTCCCTCCCTGAAGAACTAAGGGCTGCTCCATCTTTCCTCAGCTTTAGGAAGGGGGTCAAGACTTTGTTATTTAACAAGGCCTTTAATTGAGCCATTGCAGGATTTGGGGATTTTATGATAGGATGGAGGAGGGATATGGGGGAGAAGGTTTTTTGAACATAACAGAACAATTTTTACTGATTAGCCAGTCGGCCTTATCAAAAACAGACAGTGCAAAAACAACATACAACATACATCTAGTCCTCTTACAATAAAATACAAATATTCAGGTATTTGTCAGCTTGAAACCAATGTACCTTAGCCGTAGATATATGCATCAACTATCCTTATCTCCCCTACACTGCACGCCAATCTGATCTATGTACTCCGATCTCCTTAGGGAGGAGGTTATGGTTTTAACTGAAATGTGGGATTTTATTTATTGTTGTTTTATCATGGTTTTATCTATTTTGACCTCCTGACTGAAGGACTTCAATGTTTGTATTCTGTTTGTAAGCTGCCTTGGGTCTGAGTTGTGGAGAAAGGCGGGATAGAAATATCCTAAATAAATAAACAACTAAGAACGCTTTCATTTTTGTCCATTTTTCCTGATCTTCAAAATAACTTTTCTTCTATCAACTTACCGAGCCAAACCAAATGAAAATGTTCCCAAAGTCATTCCCAAAGATATGGTGGGGTTGGCTTCATAGGTTGAAGAACAATTAAAGCAGCAGTATTGCTAATATCACTTCTCCTAAATGATCTGCCTCACCTAAATTTGTTTTTTCTCCCACCCTGGACATTCCACAGATATAGAAACCCCATTTTCCATGTTTTCGACAAACCTCACAACCTCTGAGGATGTCTGCCATAGATGCGGGCAAAACGTCAGGAGAGAATGCTTCTGGAACATGACCATACCGCCTGAAAAACTTACAACAACCCATGGCAATAGTCGTTAGTTAAAAGTTTCATAGCCTTCCCTGGCTAAAGATAGTAGTCCGGCTGCCATCTTAAACATTATCAAATGCCTGCAGAAAGAGCCAAGTTTTTAGCTCTTTTAGCTTGGAAACAATTTCCAAGTTTTAGAAAGAATGGAAATGGCATTTCTTCTCTTTCTCTCTCCTTTGGGGGAAAAAACTCTCAGTATATTTGCTTACGGTCTGATTCGTATGAAATATTTTTCCCTGTTGGCACTGAATGAGTTTTTAAACTGAATGAATTCTCATGTTAAATTAATAATAGAAAGCCAAGGCTATGGAAACGAGGCCACAAATTAACGAGAATAAACCATTTCGGGGGAGGGGGGAGTGGGAGTCATTAAGTGCTCTTTTCTTATTGGAGAAGAACCCATTTTTGGACAAATCTCCCGAGACTCCAAGGATACTTATAAATACAAGAAACGTTTGGAAACATTTCATTACCCAGAAAATTCCAGGTGCCCATTTTTCTTCTTGAGAGAGTTCGCTGGATCCTCTCTTCCATGCGTTTGTGTGCCTTTTATACACAAAAATTAAGTTCCAGCAAAGAGAAAGTGTTCTTATGCAAAAGCCATTCATCAACCACTCCTGTGCTCAGAACTCACCGAGGTAATTTAGATACTTTAATGGCGAGGTAGTTTAGGTTGGTATGCAAATAAGTGTTTTCTCCACCATATTACCTCCTAATCTTTTCTGTCAACCCCCACCAGCTTGTTTCACCTCAATTAATCTTTCCTATAAAGTGTCTATCTTTACAAATACACAATAGAACTATATTGCAAACAATGTAATATAGTTATATATATATCCATTCAAAAGAAGTTTGTAATATAGTTCTATTATATATTTGCTAACAGAGATTTACATTCATTCATATAATGGAAGCTTCCTTTTACAGCACATTGTTATACTAGGCACAATGAAAGACCTGACATAATGCAGAGCAAAGCACTAATCTGGTTTTCATAGCATTCAATGTGTATCAATAAACATAAAGCCCCTTGAATCAATTATTCCTCCTCTTTTTTTCCCTTTTTCCCTTTTTGGTAAACCGTGGCCTTGACCTCAGTGATGTCAGCCATATACTACCGGCTCTTCTATAATTTACAATTGACATCGGTGGATTAAATTTGTTGTTTCAGCTAATGCAACAGAGCAAGTAAAGGTAGATTGTGAAACAAAGCCAGCCACTGAAATACGAGGCTTGTCAAGTATAAATTTACAAAAGATATTCAGACTGAGCACACGAGACACAAATAAATGGACGGAGAAGCTGTTTTTGACAGACTGCAAGGGGCTAGAGACTTAAACTTGAACATTGTAAATCCAAGTGTCACAAAATGCTGTTGCAGAGTGAAAGACATGTCTATTCTTCAGGAATATAAATGGTGATATGAAAGCAAACTTCCAAGATGTCGCACGTTTTGGGAAGTATATCACTGTTACCTTAGAACAAATTTAGCGAATCTTACTTGTCTTCCTTTCCTCCATCCTAGAAACATCATGATTACTCAGTATTGTGACAAAATTCAGTAGGATGGGAAACTATGGGTGCCTTGATTTATATTTTTATTTTTACAGAACAGCAAAAATATTAGCTTCAGCTGATGTTCTATTTCACAGCAAGCTGAACGATTCTGGTCAGTCTGTCCTATAGATTGAAATGAATTTTTTAAAAAAGAATTTAAAAAATAACATTTAGTCTGTGTTGTTGAAGACTTACTGGGTCTTCAATTCTACCCAGTGTCTAGAATTACTGGGTTGCTGTGAGATTTCCGGGCTGTATGTCCATGTTCCAGAAGCATTCTCTCCTGACATTTCACCCATATCTATGGCAGGCATCCTAAGAGGTTGTGAGGACCTCACAACCTCTCAGGATGCCTGCCATAGATGTGGACAAAATGTCAGGAGAGAATGCTTCTGGAACATGGTCATACAGCCTGGAAAACTCACAGCAATCCAACATTTAGTCTAATTGTTGAAAAATGGCTAATGCCAGTACTGTACTTACAAGGGCAACATTTCCTACAGTTTGATGCATGTTGTCATAGAATGAGTGGTGACTGGTGTGATTGAATCCAAGAAAAAGAACCCAATTCAGGGAAGTTGGGGCACACCCCTTCCCATTTTTCTTTATTGCAGCCATCAATTTCTCTTCAAACTTTACTTATTTACTCAGTTAAAAACAAGATCTCATAGAAATGGTGTGCATATGCAAATTTGTACAATGAAGCTGGTCAAAACCTATTTAGTGGGGATCTTTCACTGCACTGGCTTTTTCTAGTCACAATGAAACTACCTTATGCTACTCAATGTAATGAAGAGTATGCTTGGTTTACTTTAAATTCCACAAATTTGTATGAAAAACATGTTATTTCATGTTAAAAGTGCCGAGTTCATTCCTGAAATCATCTGTTACTTGCATTTTCTTTCCATTTACTCCTTGCAGTGAATCTATAGACCATCATTATTGTTAGCCACCTTGAGCCCCTGTCTCAGATTAGAAGAAAGGCAGGATAAAAAGAAAGAGAACAGCAGCAGTAGCAACAGAAGAGGAGAATTCTGACACCAATTATGAAATCAAAGGGCCCATCCACACAGCCATATAACCCAGAATATCAAGGCAGAAAATCACACAACTGGCTTATCTGAGACCACACTGCCATATATTCCAGTTCAAAGCAGAAAATATAGGATTTTATTCAGCTGTGTGGAAGGGGTCAAAGACAAAGCCATGTTAGTCTGTGTTATCAGTGTACCAAGTTACCTTATCACACCTTAAAAACTAATCGAGAGAATAAAGGTAGCACATAAGCTTTAATTGGTTAAGGGTTTGTCTATATGAATACAAAGCCCTGATTGGAAATGATTCAGTGCTACCTATATTCATGATGCGTGAGAACTCCCAATGAATATCTCAGGTTTGTTGTTGTTGTCCTTAGCCAATTTTACTCTGCATTTGGCAAAAATAGGGGATATTCTGTAGTTTGTGGGAAATTCCAGGATACTCTGGGGGTTTGCAGCTATCTGCAGAGCTAGATTGTGTCCTTTTTGGTCTGATCCCCTGTCCAGAAAACAAGAGATACATCATACATCAAGGGAACCACTGATCGCATAGGAAAGCTGATGAGGAAACACAACATACAAACAATCTACAAACCCACCAAGAAAATCCAACAAATGCTACGTTCAGCAAAGGACAAGAGGGATCCTCTCACCTCTGCAGGAGTCTACCGTATACCATGCAGCTGTGGACAAGTCTACATAGGGACCACCAAACGCAGCGCCCAAACAAGAATCCAGGAACATGAAAGGCACTGCAGACTACTTCAACCAGAGAAATCAGCCATAGCAGAGCACCTGATGAGCCAACCTGGACACAGCATTTTATTTGAGAACACAAAAATGCTGGACCACTCTCACAACCACCATGTCAGACTACACAGAGAAGCCATTGAAATCCACAAACATGTGGACAATTTCAACAGAAAGGAAGAAACCATGAAAATGAACAAAATCTGGCTACCAGTATTAAAAAATTCTAAAATTAAAACAGCAGAGAGAGAAACAGGCAGGGATTTCTAAGCACCTTTCATTAAGAGTTTGCTCCAGGCACAGTCAGCCCATTGTATGCTAATCAAGGTGGTCAGTTGAAAAGATTCACACCTAGCCCAACTTACAAAAGCCTTTTGTCTCACCCTGGTCAGTCCACAGATATATAAACCCCTTTTTTTCCCAGCTCCAGCAGACCTCTGAGGATGCTTGCCATAGATGCAGGCGAAACGTCAGGAGAAATGCCTCTGGAACATGGCCATATAGCCCGAAAAAACCCACAAGAACTGAGAAACAAGAGATAGCTTGTCTCCATGCCTCCATGATCAATCCTTCCTGGCTCACTGTGAGTGCCTGGCCATTGAGATAATAATGATACCACTACTACTATTACTATTACCATTACTATTACTACTACTACTACTACTACTACTACTAATAATAATAATAATAATAGTTTTGGAACACAATACACAATACATCCCGTCTGTGGGGGGAAAAGTTTGGATTATTGATGTCGCCATACCAGTTGACGGTCACATTGAGGAAAAACAACAGGAAAAACTCCGCCATTATCAGGACCTCAAAATCGAACTGCAAAGGCTCTGGCATAAACCAGTACAGGTGGTCCCAGTGGTAATTGGGTGCCATACCAAAAGATCTCAGCCAACATTTGGAAATAGTAAACACTGACAAAATCACAATCTGTCAAATGCAAAGGCCACTTTACTTGGATCTGCGAGCATCATTCGAAAATACATCACACAATCCAGACACTTGGGAAGTGTTCGACTTGTGATTTTGTGATACAAAATTCAGCATATATATATCTCATTCGCTGTGACATACTGTGTTATTGTGTCAGTAAAATGATGATGATGATGATATTTCTAGACTGCCCTCTCTCCCCAGAAGGACTCAGGGCAGTTTACACATAAAAAAAAAATAGGCAAACATTCAATGCCTTGAAATGGAAGGCATTGATTGTATCTGCTGGTGTCAAAATAGGGTGCCCTCATGATCAGCAAAAAGAAGAGAGTGGCTTTACTCCCTCCATGCTGATCACCTGGTATACCTATCATCAAATGTGACAGGCCATGGCTAGGCACTCACAAGGAGGTACATGGCTGGTGAGGAGTGATGGTGATGGTGGCACACAGACAAAGGGATGGAGCAGCAAGAGGACAGGCTGAATTGCTTGGACAGATGGGCCCAGATTCAGCAGGTACATGGGGCTAGGGCGTCTTCTAGGCATGAATGACCCGGTTTAACCTACTTCATGTAGACATATCCTAAGTTTACTTCCTCAGATGACTTTGCACCAAGCATGCGATGAAGTAGACAAAGTATGAAAGCTACCATAGATTGATATTACAACAAATTGATTACTGAATAGTTCTCCTGCTAGCTTGATGTGCTGGATTTTATTGTGCACTGATTTTCATTATATGGTCCATTTTCTGAGTCTTGCTGTTAGAATTAACGAGAGGAAAACTCAGGACCAGCCCATGACATTTTGCAGGCAGAGGCAAAGGCCAAAGAGACTTTGGTACATGTATCTTACTTCGCATAATCTCACTTCAGCATTGATAACTGTACTCATCAATGTCTTAGGGCAGCAGGCTAATTTGAAAGGTGCAGGCAATCTTGTAGCACATTTAGCTTTTTGTTAAAGATAAGAAAATAACCAGGGGACTCAGGAGGAATGGCTGATATGCCATTGAGCATCATTTTTCTGAGGAAGTTGCTCCCTTCAACCCAAGGGTTGGACCATCCTTGGACAGTGTATTCAATCTATTCTCTTGTCTAAGGTAATTTACCTCGTTCCAGGTACGACAGTAGCCTGCAAATGCTAGATGTAGTGTGTAAAAGCTGGAATGTTCAAATAATGCGTCATAACACTGGTTTTGTTCATGGAGCATTTAGCATTGGCTTCACTCAAGTAAAAAATGCTGCATGAATATGCCTATGAGGGTTATTATTCTAACCCTCCCTTTTTAGCATTCTGGGCTGTTATATGAAATAATGTATACATCGTCCAGCTTATAGTCACACAGATTCCTTTGTCCCTTGATGTGAAAGGCAGCCTGCAATTAGAAGCCACAACCACCAAATTGTTTGTTTGTTTGTTTGTTTACAGTATTTCTATCCTGCCTTTCTCAGCCTGAAGGTGACTCAAGACAACTTACAAATTGGCAGCAATTTGATGCCACAAAAGTCATAAATACCATTAAAATATTTATCACAACATAATAAAAATCCATATAATTTATGTCAAACCACTGGGGGGAAAAAAACAAAAACAAATGGACACAAAATTGGGGCACATTTCCAAGCACTTTCTTCAGAACAGGCTGGATTTGTCTCTTCAGATCTCAAGCTTCTGCTCATGTCTGCAATGACGGCATGTTTTTATCCCTGTGCAGAGAGAAGGAGAACAGGCACTGTTTGACACCGAATCCAGCATGGCGTCTCCTGCATAGGATTTACTGCTGCTTCAAGGATGATGTAGTACCTGGCTTGCTATTGACAGGATGCAATAAAGCATGACATCCAGGAATTCGGGAGGAGCACGCAAGCTTGTCTGTCTGTCTCTGTGTGTGCACACTCCGGCACACCCACATTGTATCCTGTGGAACATTTTTACCATATTTTCAGTTCATTCCAGATGCTAACATCACAAAGAGAATAACTGCGGGTATAAACACAGGAAGAGAATGTCAGCCAATAAGTAAAATCCTGATTCGTTCCTTTCCAGTGTAAAATCAGCCAAAATAATGCTTGCTCACGCTCTCTGCACACCACCGCCTCCCTCTCTTTCTAGAGACAGGGCTGAGCTTTGGGAAATAAATTTGGCCTGAGGAAATGAAAACACTAGGGCTGCATTGCCCAAATAACATGTCAACAAGAGATTTAAGGGAAACTTTATTGTCACAAGACCTTCAGTGAAGTTAAATACAGACAGGTTTTCTTCTGGCTGAGGCATTTTGAACAAGTAAAAGTCTAGTTGAATATTTCATGATTTGAAGTCCCCAAACGGGGAGTGTTCTTTTCAGAATATGTAAGTTGGGGGCATGAAACTTCATTTCTTAAGCCCCGTGGCACTGCATATATAACAATAATAAAAATAATAATATTGAGCAAGGAAACAGTTGTTTGTTCTGCATATAAAATGTTGTCTAGGAGTTCTCCACTGAGACAAAGAAGCTACAGGCTAAAAATAAAGCAAAACAGTTTGTACAAATTTATTTGGAGAGGGAGGTTGGTGAAACAAGCAATCTAGATTATACACTACCTGTGGCATTTATGAATGTACCTCTCCTTTCCACTACACAGGGCTGGGACCTCCCTGTGAATATCCCATGACAAGAAGATAATTTCCATCTCTGAAACAGAGGAGGAGGAGACATAGTCCTCCTGCATGGTGGTGGGATTATTTACCAAAATTGCATGTTAAAAAGTGACCCCCACTGCCCCAGTCATAAGTAGTAGTTGGTATCAGTCAGGGTTGTGGAATATTTTACACAAGCCCTTCTACACAGCCCTTTATCCCAGAATATCAAGGCAGGAAATCTCATATTATCTGAGTGTGGACTTAGATAATCCAGTTCAAAGCAGACATTGTGGGATTTTCTGCCTTGATATTCTGGGATATAGAGCTGTGTGGAAGGGCCCTACGATAATACCTCATTTTTAGATCATCTGGTAGATATTGAAAAGACACCAGTGGTGAAATCTTCATGTTTCATTATTTGTCCCTTGCACTTCCACTAAATCATGACTGGTGCCAGCCATTAGTAAAATTAGAGTAGTAGACGATGATGCAGAGGGATTTTGTGCCATCCTCTACATTTTCTATGACAGGGAAGACTGGCAAGGTGGGAGAGTGAAGCCACTGCCTCAAGCACCAGAATCCCCTTCCTCTTCAGTCCAAGGCCATACCTCTTTGTTGGAAGATGAATGTGGCTCTGTATAGACTACACCTCCTTCCTGCCCTTAGTGACATTGGAAGACACTGTCTTCTATTCACTATTGCTGTACTGTTTCTCTATTCACTATTGCAGCACTTGTTTCTATACATGAAACCAGGGAAGTCTGGAAAACAATATCTTTTCTCTACTTCCCTATGCAGCCTGATGTTTTGAGACATCTTGGATGTAGCCAGAAGGGAGAAGACTTGTGTTCCATGCAGCTGCAAAATGGAAATTTCTCCTTCTCTCTGTGCAGGGATGAAAAGTGCAACTATTTTGCTGGATCCAATTCCATTCTGGCTGTCTATGTATGAGAAGCAACTATCTACTTATGGATCAATTGATGTAGTTCTTTCCCATGATGGTATATTCTTCTGAGAGCCAGTGAACCTGCAATGGAAAGCAACCATCTGATCCTCTTGATCCACATTGTTGCTTCTTACCAGACTGGTCTAGGAATCCACCATATGGGAGCAAATGCCTACTATCTGTGCCTGTTTCATATGAATTAGTAAAGAGGACACACCAATTCAGTGCAACCAGTGTAATTTAGACAGTCGTTGTACCAGTCAACAGGCAAAGATACTGATGAAAGTGGCAGTGTCTATAGGCTGCTGTCATGGTTATTGCTGAACAAGAATATTTTGTTGTTAACAACATCATCTGTGCTCCAAGTTCAAACACCAAGGGCACAGAGAAATGCATTTTCAGGAACTGCTTCATATTCATGAAACTCCTTTCCCCTGGAGGTTCACCTGAGCTTTAGCTTGAATGCATCTTAGAAGCAGTACAAGGTACTTCTTGGTCAGAATTAATGTGAAATCCCATATTGATCAGAATGTGTAATGACCTCGTGGGCTTGGTTCTCACTGTACACAATTGCCCCATGTATACACATAGGGAGAAGATTAAAACTCATTGTCATATATTTGCTATTTTAATTTTTAATATACAATTAATTAATAATTTTAATATATAATTAATATATATTAATTTCCACAGCCTAGGTCATTTCTTTTACGCAACTACCAATCAGCCTTTTGAAGAGGAAGAAAACCAAGGAAAGTGGATCTACTACGTTGGAGGATTTATTGGCTAGTTTTCACAGCAATATTTGATTTCAATATTTTTGTCATGAGAACATGACAAAAATCAATTTGAACCTTCAGAACAGGGCTTTTTTCATTCTAGGAGAGACTTGAGAAACTGCAAGTTGCTTCTGGTGTGAGTGAATTGGCTGTCTGCAAGGACGTTGCCTAGGGGATACCTGGATTTTTTTATGTTTTTACCAACCTTGTGGGAGGCTTCTCTCATGTTCCTGCATTGAGCTGGAGCTGATAGAGGGAGCTCATCCGTGCTCTCCCCAGGTTGGATTCGAACCAGCACCCTTCAGGTCAGCAACCCAACCTTCAAGTCATCAGTCCTGCCGGCACAAGGGTTTAACCCACTGCACCACTGGTGGCTCCAGAATAGGGCTGAAATCACAGAAATAAGCTACATACATCTACACCCAGTTTAAGACTCTCTTATCTTTCATGTTTGCATAGGGCATGAATGAGATGAATGAATTTGTACATGTGATATGAAATAATCAGATGTACACCAGCTCCACTGGCTGCCGATTAGCTTCCAAGCACATTTCAAAGTGCTATTTTGACCTATAAAGCCCTAAACGGCTTTGGCCCAGTGTCCAAACGTGTCTCCCTCTATGAACCACCAAGGACCTTAAGATCATCTGGGGAGGCCTGCTCTTGGTCCCGCCACCATCGCAGTCGCATTTGGTGGGGATGAGAGACAGGGCCTTCTCAGTGGTGCCCACCCTGGCTGTGGAACTCCCTCCCTAAGGAGGTTAGATCTGCCCCCTCCTTCCTGACTTTTCACAAGAAGCTTAAATCCTGGCTGTGGGAACAAGCGTTCATAGAATAGACAGATTTTATTGGAGAAGTTGAGATTTTATGGAACGTAATTTGGACTGATTTGGAATATGTTTTAAACCTGGCGAACTGTTTTTAATGTATATTTATAATCGTTTTATGTAATTGTGTATTTTATTGCTGTTTTTATATTGTATTTGGCACCGAATTGTTGCCTGCTGGTAGCCGCTCTTAGTCCCTCTTCAGAAGTTGAGAATAGGACAGGATATAAATGTTCTAAATAAATGAATGAATAAGTTTAATAATCAAATTCATAACTATAGAGGGGATAACAGCCTCAGAATGAGCCATCACCCATGGTTCTGTGAGAGCAGCTATTGGACTTCAGCCTGTGATTGTGTTATCAGGGTGCTTTGGATGTGGGGAATGATGTTAGTGAGGTTCAAGATGAGTTTCAAGATGGCAATGGTTTGGTCAGTGATACTGATGTAGAAGAATGACCAGGAGATCCATGTATGAGAATGTCCCTGAGGGTGTGGGGATGCACCTGCAGAAATTAATGAGAAAATAGATGATGAGCCAAGAGAGCAAATAGATAACGAGCCAAGAGATAGACGAGAAGAGTTCAGTCAAAACAGGAGGGCTGTGCAAAGGCTTAGGCCATCTGCCAGGCTTCGGCAGAAAACAATAACAAAACCTCAACTAAAGAGAAACCAATTTCTGACCACTAGTGACCTAGCTAACGAGGGGATAAAAAGTCTGAAGTTTGGGATGTGTAGTCAGATGAAGCATCATTTAGAATCACGTCAAGTTCTCGTCCTTGTTTTATGGAAACCTTGCTTTGAAGTTTCATGCTAAGATATTTCTTGTTCATGATTTTGGATTCTTATATTTCATGATTGCTTACCCAAGCCTTGTATTCCAGATTGTTTGGGTTGTATTGGAGATGTGTGGACTTTGCTTTTATGGATGTTGCTGAACTCTATCGTGGACTAATTTGTTTCTGCTTATCTTCTTACCTAATTGGAATTACCTATTTCTTTAAAATGCTTTTTACTTTGCTGCTTTTTACTTATCTCCAATAAAAGGATTGTTTTTTCTTATTCAACGTGTGGTGTTTAAAGTCAGAGGGTTATTCCTGTTCTGGAGTAGCCGCAAACACCTTCTTGTCTGTGCCACGGAGAGCAATACTGGAACGTGAGGCATCCTATTACCTTTTTGGAAGCCGCCAAAGGTTATCATCATGTACACAATCCAGTGCAAATACAGAAGAAGCGGGTTCCCCTCTGTAATTTACCTTTCTACATGGCTGAGTCCTAGGCTAGGTGTTGGGCAAGGACTGTGCACCGAGATTCATTCACCAGACAAAAAGCGCTTTCCCGTTATTAATGGCTGGAGGAGGCCTCTGTGTAATCAAAGGGCACAGCTGCAGTGATGTACAGCCAATGACAAAGCGAGGGAGCGTTGCCTCTCTCCCGGCTACAAGCTTGCTAGCCAGCAGCAAGGAACTTCCCCGAGCTGTATATCTGCAAGATAAATAGCCCTGGGTGTGAATATACCTAGTGATCGCAGTCTTGAAAAGTATTGTTATAACCCACCTCATGCAATCATTCTCCAAGTGACTCGGCTGCATTTTTCACCATTTCACAGCTATTCTTGCTGTTTGTAAATAGAAGGAGATGCTGAGCTGAGATTTAAAGGCCGCAGAGTCCTGGTGCGGCTTTCCTCCTTCCCTTTCCGAAACGGATGTCTCTGCAATTCATGGTGTCAGCAGCACAGAGCTCTTGGCCGGAAATATTCTATCTGGCGCTTCTTCCTTC
Source organism: Anolis sagrei (assembly GCF_037176765.1). Classification (NCBI taxonomy): domain Eukaryota; kingdom Metazoa; phylum Chordata; class Lepidosauria; order Squamata; family Anolidae; genus Anolis; species Anolis sagrei. The sequence continues at coordinate 190,885,718 of NC_090021.1, forward strand.
TGTGTGACACAAATGGAGCAAATGAATTTATCTGTGGGATTTATACTACGAAATTGAGAGAACATCTATTTCATTTTATTTGACGGAGGGGAGGTATTGCACGATACAAAGAAAGAAAGACCTAAACAAGCAGCAAAATAGGAAAAGAAGAGGAGAAAGAGGAAAGAGAAAGCAAAAGCCGCATTTCCAGCTTTGCAAACAAATTTTGCGCTGAAGGCTACTGCATTGATTGTTACAATTAGTTCGTGCAAGCTACTATTGGTTGCAGTAATTAATGAAGTTAAATGGATTCATCTTGAAGCCTCCGGCAAAGAAGACTGCCAATAAAAAGCTGATCTGACAACAATATTTAATCTACTGGACTCTTAATTCATGCTTGCTGGTAGTTCTGTATGCATCTGATATTACACAGGCTCTGTGGAAGTGATAATAAACATATTTTTGAAAGCAAATCATTGAAAGCAAATGCATTTTCATCAGTTCATTGGTGGCAGCGTTAACTCACACATGCATGCATGCATGCGCATCCACCCACCGCACAGGAAGCCTATGCAGCTCCGTGACCTTTTCATGAACCTTTGCAAGAGAAGGAAAGATCACTGACGGAGCAAAGGTCACTGTTCATGCTGATCACAAATAAAAATCAGATCTAGCCATCTATTGAGGGGTAATTAATAGATCTTTTATAATTTGGAGGAGGGATGCTACTAATATGTGCAATTGTTAGCGCATTTCTATCCAGGAAGACATTTTGTATTTAAGCTCTAAGCCACAACAAATGGATTGAAGGTTACACTAATATGATTAATGGGTTCAGCCCATGATTTGCTACATTTGCTTACTGGTTAATTTAGAAGCCTAATTAATGTATTTTAGGTTTCCATAAGAGTTTTGTTCAGTTCAGTTTCTGATAAGACCTTATCAAAACCTGCACATTTCTGTGTGTTTAAAATGGAAATAACCTGAGATATTTTTTCTTAAATAATGCACACAAAATTCACCTTCATCTTTTAATGTAAACGTGTGTCCCTCCCCAACAAACCCAAACACTAATAGTGTTTTAATCTCTTCAAAAAACCAGACAATATTACTGTGAAAGACTTTATACAATGTGAATAATATTACTGTGGTAGACTTTATACAGTGCAAACAATGAAAAAGAGGACAAAAAATGAGGTTATAGTCTTCAATGTGTCTCAGGATATGAGGTCATGAGTATAAAATAAAAATTTGCACTGAGGATGTAGTAAAGTGAATATGAATGAATAGGATTTAAAAGTCATTTAATTGCTGGCCATAGTAATTACTTTGGTGTCCTAGTGCAATAACAAAGTTCAAACTGCAGCATAGAAATAGCCTTAAATTGAAAATCGAAACTGCCGGCCTCCATTTTGCTAGACCTATCTGGGTAAGAAAAGGTTGCACAGGTTCCCAACCCCAAAGAGTCTTTTGCTCTAAGACTAGTCAGTTCCTTGAGGTGGTCAACATGTGGATATCTTATTTAGGTAACAGGAAACTATACAAACTGAGCAAAGTCCATGCCCTTTGACCAGATACTTCGAAGAGAAAAAGGTGTATATTTCTGATTGGCCAAATGAGTCATGAGATAATGCTAGCTGTTAGAGATAAAATGAATTATAAAACCATTGTTCTAGAAGACACCAATTGTTCCTTCTATCACAGATGATGGGCACCTCACATGCATGTGATTTTCTGCATTTTTTCCTGAACTTTTTGAATAAATCTTTTCCCCTCTTGATAAAAGAAACACCTGTGTCCATTACTGTTAATCAAGCTGATTGACCTAGACCTGGGGATAGCAGCTAGACCATTCTCTTGGATTTCACTGAGAGTTCCTTTTTATTTTCTGTACTGAACATGTTGACGTTATTAGAATATGATATTCTCATATCACAATTCCTTTTCAGGTGTTGCGCCTAGTTTTAATATTAATTTAAACTAGTTTAAGTAAACATGGGATGGTGACACCTGAGGAGCCCCACCCCCTCAGATGTCACTCTCATCCCAAGGAGAAATTGGAGATGAAGAACTTCAGCTATGTATGGGGAACCTTGAGCCAATTTTTATCCTAAGTTCTTGTGGGTTTTTTCGGGCTATATGGCCATGTTCTAGAGGCATTTCTCCTGACGTTTCGCCTGCATCTATGGCAAGCATCCTCAGAGGTACCTCACTACCTCTGAGGATGCTTGCCATAGATGCAGGCAAAACGTCAGGAGAAATGCCTCTAGAACATGGCCATATAGCCCGAAAAAACCCACAAGAACTTAGTGATTCCAGCCATGAAAGCCTTCGACAATTTTGATCCTCTTTCTCAATCCATCTTACCTCATAGATAAGGCCTCCAAACTAAGTATTTGTCTTAAGGCAGGTGTTTTGGAAGGAAACTCTCTGGAAATTATGAGTTTGCTGGCTCAGATGGATCATGCTCTACACCTAACGTGAACTATTACTTTTTAAAAAGTAATGACCATAGTTACACTAATAGCCCAAAGTCTCTTAAAAGCAATTAACATCATCCATGTATCCCCACTGTGAAAGAGAATACAGGTCAATATTAGGTCTCCACAGTCACCTACGGACCCACCAAAAAGGCTCTGCACTTGGAAGGCCATCTTATTCAGATACGCGTGATCACTGATGATTATGACATCTCACACCACTCCATGAAGCTAAGTTGGTGGGTACATGTGATGGGGCTTCCTCCATTGCAAAATCCTAATTGTGAAACTCCCTTCTGGGATTACTCAAGGGAGAAGGCTTCTTTCCATCCATATAGAGTTTGTGTGTCTCTACAAGAGGGAACCATTAAAGTATGCAGAAATACCAAGATCCTTAGGGGGAGAATCAAAGGGGAAAGACCACAGAAAAAATCTCAATGGAGACCAAATTTGTTTACAAAGTACTTTGGTAGTGTGAGAATACTTGCTGGTGGGGTGAAATGAAGTATTGTTGAGGAAGAAATGGCTGAAACAGAGAACTATGGGACTCCAGCATGCAATATTGTGTTACAGGTCCCACCTTAACTAATTCTGATATATGAACCTGAGCAAAATTCTTTCTTTTTAAGAGTCTGTTCATATTTTTGCTGTGACCCTAAAAATACCAACAGGTTGATTATAGGTGAGCACAAGCTGTGGACAGGGCACTTCTCTTGGATAAAGTGGTTGTTGAAAGTTGAGCTTCTTCACATTTAAGTTATCAACTTTCCATGCCTTGTTTCAAAAGAAAAAGAAGTTATACGATGTAATGTAACAGATATCAGCAACACAGAAGATAACACAAGATTATTCCATACATATTATGTCTCTCTGCTAGGCAAATCTTCAAAACTGCGTAACCCATGTGACATTGTAAACTTAGTAGATGCAGATGCTGAGAACTGGCTTGCATATTTTACTTTGAAGTGTCTTTAGGAGACAATTATCCAGATGGTGTGAGGTCTTTCTACTGCTTGGTTTTCTTTCCCTACAGACAAGTTTGTGCACAACACATGTTCGATAGGTGCCTATTTTTACAGTGCATCAGCATCTAGAATTACAGATTTAAATTATTCATAGACCATTGGAAGCATGAAGCATAGGCCCCTTCCACACAGCCGTATAAAATCCACATTGAACTGGAATTATAGGGCAATGTGGACTCAGATAATCCAGTTCAAAGCAGATATTGTAAATTATCTGCCTTGATATTCTGGGTTATATGGCTGTGTGGAAGGGCCCCCAGTTATTGATGTATTAGATTCCTGCAGCTTTACTTACTGCATCTCATGATGAATGCTGTGCTTTAACCAGTTGGATTAGCTCATTACAATTCATTATAATGGGCTGGTTCTCCTTCTGTCTGATCCCTTCTACACTGGATAATTCCATTTTCAGAGGATGGTGGGCTAAATACTAATTTTATTCTCAATTGGTAAACTTGGGCCCCTTCTACACTGCCATGTAACATCCAGATTGTCTACTTTGAACAGGGTTATATAACAGTGTAGACTCAAATAATCCAGTTCAAAGCAGATAATATGGATTATCTGCATTGATAATTTGGTTTAAATGGCAATGTGGAAGGGGCCCCAAGATAGGAAGGCCTCAGGAGGAGGAAATATATCACTTAAAGCAGGGGTCCTCAAACTGAGGCCCGAGGGCCGGATACGACCTCTAAGGTCATTTATCCGGCCCTCGCTCAGGGTCAACCTAAGTCTGAAATGACTTGAAAGCACACCACAACAACAACAATCCTATCTCATCAGCCAAAAGCAGGCCCACACTTCCCATTGAAATACTCATGTTTATATTTGTTAAAATCGTTCTTCATTTTAATTATTGTATTGTTTTATTGTTGTACTACAAATAAGATATGTGCAGTGTGCATAGGAATTCATTCATGCTTTTTTCAAATTATAATCCAGCCCTCCAACAGTTTGAGGGACTGTGACCTGGCCCTCTGTTTAAAAAGTTTGAGGACCCCTGACTTAAAGTATATCTACACCAGGAGTGGGGAACCTTTTTTTTTTTTGCCATTAAGGGATGAGCTTCCTTCCTTCTTTCCTATATATATACTTTCCTATATATATACACAGGCAACTGTGTATATGTGCTCAGGCAACTGTCTGTAACATACAGCTTTTTGGAACTTTCATTTGTTTTTTAATATATAATTTTATAATTTATAACAATATATAATTTTATTATATATATATATATATATATATATATATATATATAATATTATATTGTTATAAATTATAAAATTATATATTAAAAAACAAATGAAAGTTCCAACAAGCTGTATGTCACAGACAGTTGCCTGAGCACATATACACAGTTGCCTGCACATGCACATGATTACTGGATTCAGCTCAGCCAGCAATAACATGAGTGGAAGGAGAAGTTAGGGTTAGGGATATTTTAAAAGCATCTAAAAAGCAGAATGACATAAGATTAATCATAACTGCCCTCGCCACACAGTTGGAGGGTATGAGATTATACCTGTATAATGCAATTGTTTTGCTTGCCCACCTTCTGTCAGGCTGGATCTACATTGCCCATAATCTGCTTTGAATTGGATTATATGAATCTTGGGCTCTTGACTGAGGAAAGGCGGGGTATACATTTAATAAATAAATAAATAAATACATTGCCAGATAATATGAAATAAGAAGATAACCTGGAATCAGATCCTGGGATAGAGGGCATCATCCACTTGTCTCAAGGAACAGATATTTGTAATTTAGTATCACTATGGGAGCAGCTATATATGCAGTGACTTGAAATATGCTGCTGAGATCCCACACTATCTGCTTTGAACTGGGATATATGGCAGTGTGGACTCTGATATTTCAGTTCAGAGCAGATATTGTGGGTTATTCTGCCTTGATATTCTAGGTTATGGCTGTGTGGAAGGGCTCGTAGACTCCAGAAGAAAGGCAATATGGTTTACTAGTTGCCACACATGCTCCTTAGGTATTCACACAGGTACCTTGAAATCCTCACGGCTGCTGTATCTCTGTTGGGATTTTCGTTTATTTTCTTTTTAAAATCAATAATGGCAGAGATGTGTAAACTGAATGTACATTCAGGGACTGAACACTGTAAAAGCCCCTGAATTTAACACAAGTGGCCTTCTAAGGAGACCAGTGTACATCAAGTCAATAACCTTTTAAGACCTAATCAAAGCAGCGCTCTGTGACACTTTATTAACAAAAGCTTTAACGTGGTATATTAAAGCTAACAAACACAGTGACCTGCAGTGAGTCATCAAAGTTAATATTCCATTAAACACACTGTTTTGAAGATGGATAGGTCAGATGTCTCCTCTCCCAGATGGGCTATAAACACTGTGACTTTTAATTCAACTGTTATTGTTACCGTTGTTATTAGAGATTTGTTTTTAAAAAACAAAGCATTGTTTGACCTTACACATAAAAATCAAATTTATTTCTAAAATGTGTTTTTTTACATAAGGGAAAGAAAATGCCCCAAAACCAATGTCCTACTTAGGCTGCATGTTGTAATCCCAGGTGACTTTTCTAAGTATAAACCAGCACATAATATGTTGTCAAAGGCTGGAATCACTGGGTTGTTGTGAGTTTTCCGGGCTGCATGGCCATGTTCCAGAAGCATGCTTTCCTGACGTTTTGCCCACATCTATGGTAGGCATCCTCAGAGGTTGTAAAGATGCCTGCCATAGATGCGGGTGAAATGTCAGGAGAGAATGCTTCTGGAACATAGCCATACAGCCTGGAAAACTCACAACAACCCAGCACATAATAGCAACAATCATGGGAAAACACAGTTTCACTAAAGTTATTGGAATAGTGTGAGATCTAAATGTGGCCCCAAGATTATTTGCATCCACATGCAGAGATGTTATTATTATTATTATTACTAGCCATCCCCTGCCACGCATTGCTGTGGCCCACATGGGGGTTCTGTGTGGGAGGTTTGGCCCAATTCTATCGTTGGTGGGGTTCAGAATGCTCTGTGATTGTAAGTGAACTATAAATCCCAGCAACTACAACTCCCAAATGTCAAGATTCTATTTTCCTCAAACTCCACCAGTGTTCACATTTGGGCATATTGAGTCTTCGTGCAGAGTTTGGTCCATATCTATCATTGTTTCAGTCAACAGTGATCTCTGGATGTAGGTGAACTACAACTCCAAAACCAAAGGACACTACCCACCAAACCCTTCCAGTATTTTCTGTTGGTCATGGGAGTTCTGTGTTCCAAGTTTGTTTCAATTCCATCGTTGGTGGGGTTCAGAACGCTCTGTGATTGTAGATGAACTATAAATCCCAGCAACTATAACTCCCAAATGACAAAATCATTTTTTTAGTGCAGGACATAGATTGCCTTGAATAGTGTCTTGTGTCCAAATTTGGTGTAATTCGCCCAGTGGTTTTTGAGTTCTGTGACTACCACAAACGAACATTACATTTTTATTTATATAGATTAGTTCTAGTAGGATTTATGCCCTGCCTTTTCTCTCCCGAAGAAGATTTATGCTATAGAAGCACTATGCAAGCCCCACATGGAACAGCAACATTATCCAAAACATGTGAATGACTGGTGCTATTCCCCATGTTCATCTGCAATGCATCATATGTGACTCGAATGTGCAGTGTTCTACCTCATTGTGCAACTGGAATGTGAAACTGTAATGCATAGCATACAATCATAATATGCAATAGCCAACTATAATATGCAATGCAGAACCACAATGTGCAAAGATCACAATGCACGATACTGATCTATACGCAATTTTGCTTCCACCACCTTCATGATACATCTGTTGCATTATGGCAAATAATTCAATCTGCTTGCATATGTCACTAATAGAATGTCAGCCTCCGTCTAGAACTAATTCTTCATGATGAGACAAGCATGTCTAGGATCTTAGCAGCTATTTTTGCCTGCTCTCCACTTTTCTAAAGGGTGAGAGGCTTCTGGGAAAATATTTCATTCGGAAGGAGAAAACCCTGGTGGTTTATGGTATTTTGAAAAACTTGGGCAAGCAACTTTGGGGAAATTACAAATGTATATAATTTCACAGCCTTCCAAAGGTAACTTTTCCCAGGCTCTGATATCTTATAAACACTGGGTTTAATTTACAGATATATAATGTATAGATAGTTACAGAAAGATATTTCTCCCATTTATATTGTTTTGTTCAATCTATGTCTCAACTTTCTGCCAAAATATGTTGCACAACACCCAGTGAGAGCAACCGAAGCCTCTTCTATACTACCATATAATCAAGTTTGAATTGCATTATAATGGTCAGTGTAGACCTGACATGGGCAAACTTTGGTCCTCCAGGTGTTTTGGACTTCAACTCCCACAATTTCTAACAGCCTCCTGGCTGTTAGGAATTGTGGGAGTTGAAGTCCAAAACACCTTCAGGGCCGAAGTTTGCCCATGCCTGGTGTAGACTCATATAATGGAGATTGAACCTCATTGAGCTGGATTATATGTCTACACTGCCATGTAATCCCATTCAAATCAGATACCAGTAATCTGGATTTTTTATGGCAGTGAATCTGTCTGCCATAGTGAACAGACAGATTCAACAGCTGCCATTAGAAGAGTAGCCTTCTTTTGCATCCCATCCTTTCAACTTCTAGCACGAGGAGCCCTTCATCTTGAAGACATCCAGTACAAAGCAGGGAACAACACTTTCATTTTTGATGTTCCGCTTCAAATCCAAAAATATCTAAGACCAACTTTACCCTAATGGGAAACTTGAGCTTTCCAATCTAAGGAAGAAAAGAAAAAAAGGAAGAAAAATAGGTTGCAACATAAAGCACAGTTAAGCTTCCACTCAATGAAATCGATGAGACGTAAGGAGCTGCTTGCTTAATGCTTACAGAGGAATGCAGAATTGGGCAAGAATAAGGCAGTAACAGCACACCAAATTATTATAATAAATAAACACTAAGGAACATGACATAATGTTGATGTAAAGGTTTTGCATGGAGCCATGCATCTTTATTATTAACCTTGACTATGTTAAATATTTTTCACCAAGCACTTCATAAATCACCTAACAACCATACATGAACAGGCAAAAGTGAAGTCTTTTGAGACATTCCCCCCTGCTGAATCTGGACCTGATCCCATCGCATCTCATCTCCCTTGGATATTTTGAATGCCCACCAGTTTCTTTCTCAGTGTGGGGCCTATAAGAAGAACCAAATGCAAGTGCGGGAAACCTTTTTGCCATATTGAGGGCAAGCTCCACCATAGGAACCAGCACATAACACCTAAGAATGCCAAGAGATTTCAAGTAAAAAACCAAAGATCTGGGAAGAATTCCTTGTAATGTCAGAAAAGGAGGACCTTTGTGGTGTTTTTAAAGTTTTGAAAAGGATGTTTCAAAGGGGTTACAAGGGATTGTTTCTGCTGACATCATGACTATGGTGGTCCACACTCTTGTTACATCCCAAATAGACTACTGCAACATGCTCTACATGGGGTTGCCTTTGAAGACTGTTTGGAAGTTTCAAGCGGTCCAGCATACAGAGAGCATACAACTCCTCTGTTACGTCAACTCCACTGGCTGCCAGTCTGCTACCAAGCACAATTTAAAGTGCTGGCTTTAGCCTAAAGCCCTAAATCAGTGGTTCTCAACCTGTGGGTCCCCAGATGTTTTGGCCTTCAACTCCCAGAAATCCTAACTGTTCGTAAACTGGCTGGGATTTCTGGGAATTTTAGGACAAAATACCTGGGGACCCATAGGTTGAAAACCACTGCCCTAAATGGTTCTAGCCCAGTTTTATCTGTCTGAACATATCTCCCTCTATGAACCATCTCAGAGGTTAAGATTGTCTGAGGATGCCCTGCTCTTGGTCCCACCTCCTTCGCAGGCACAACTGGTGGGAACAAGGGACAGAGCCTTCTCAGTGGTGGCCCCTCGACTATAGAACTCCCCAGTGAAATCAGATCAGCCCCCTCCCGACCTTCAGAAAGAAATTAGAAACATGACTGTGGGACCAAGACTTTGGACAGTAATGCAGTGCAATAAGTGAAGATGGAATATGTGCAGTCATGACCGGAACGACTTCTTGACTATGATTTTTGGATTGTGTGGTATTTTAATAATTTCCTTCAATGTTTATATGATTTTTAATTTTATATTTTAATGTATATGATATTATATATAGAAGAAGCTATTTTACAACGCTGTTGTGTATAATAGAACTTGAGCATCTAAAGATTTGAGCAATTTCATAAAGCCATATATGACAAAATGTATCCTTTTTAGATGTTTTCTAGGTCTTCCAGCTCAACTATAGAGAAGACAAAAGAAGGAGGGCAGGCCAATTCGGAGAACTCTGAGCACATGACCTTGCCCGGGCAATAAAAATACCTTTAAAGAAGAAGTTATGTTTTTCCCTGAAGAGATCACATTGCTAAGTATTCAAAGGAGGAGGAGATCGTGGCATGCAAAGATGAGTAAGACAGCCCCTCTTCTAAGCCTATCTTAAGATAACCTTGCTTCAGGAAATTGGGGAAGGAATCCCTCACTCTAACCTATCCTAACTACTCATTGAGAGCTGGAGACTCGGGCAGTCAGGGATGGAACCCAACAAGTTCCCAACATAATCAATGGCAAAATTCAATGCCTTACATGTATAAAGCAACACATATCAAAACAACAACAATAACAATAGATTAAAACCATTAAAATTATAAAACTGTAAAACAACAATCACACACAATACATAAAACATTTAGGCCTTGCACAAAAATAAGTACTGTATTTATTTTTGTCATATTAGACAAACAGGAAAGTATTTTAAAAGCAATATCTTAAAACAAACAGACCAAAATAATGCTCATGGTATAAAAACCAAACACAAAACCCTACCAGGGTTAGAGGAAATGGTAACTACTCACTTTTCAAAATTAGCCTTTCAAGGTTTGCTTCCTAATAGAAGTGAGACCTTTTTTCTAGGAATGCTGAGCACACAAAACTCTCCTTCGAACAATATCTTTCTAAAAGGCACACACTACCTTTGAAACAGCACTGGGTGATGTGAAAGAGGGAAGAGACTAGGCCAAATATTGCTCATTTTCAATTGCCACCTGGCTCATTTTTAGACAGAAGGTAATGGACAGAAATAGCATCAAACATGCTGTCCATCTTTAAATATCAAAGTTTGTGCAGGGAAGAAAATATGTCCCTGTACATTCTATATATCTTTACCTGACATACAAAGGCTGTTTGTATTTCTCTGCTTCTTGACACAATGCAGAGTGAGTTCAGCAAAGCACCTTCCCATTTAATATGCAGGGTTTGTTACAGGAGCAGCTCAATTCATATTTCCAGGGCTTTGATGGTAAGCGAGCAGCAGTAGCAATATTAATCAGCAGTAACCTGTCAGTGAACTCTGAGGCTAATATGATGTAGTTATGATTTTACCATCAATCAGACCTGAATGGGATCTGGAAAACTCTTGCAAAAAATCTAATTGTGCAAGAGCTTCATCTGTTTCCAACATTTCTATTTTATCTGTCATGGGGCTTTTTGGCCTGCAACATAGCCTTTTATTATAAGCCTTATTGAATTAGCTGGCTGGAGACTGGTAGAAGGAATTGGAAAGCTGCATTTCAAAGGCCAAGATCCTATCTGACACTGGTGGAGTGTAAAATCCTGCCAGGATGCATATGTGGATGATCAGGAAGGCCACGGCTGCCAGCTGGGTGACAGTGAGATGGAAGTTCTCCTGGCGCATTTCTATCGCCAGCCAATGGCCATATGGAATGGAAGGGTGGCCCTGTGCCCAGGTGCCAACAGGCAGCCATTATTCAACCTACATTAAAAAGTAGTAGATCTTGGAGGAGTGCTTACCCTGGAGTAAGTCACAAAAAAGATTACAACCAAATATTTCCTCACATGCTGACTTTCATTTGCAGAGGGGAACCACATTGTTTCTCTCCAAAGCAGGGGTGTAATTATAAACATATGGGGTGGTATCCAGATTTAGCTATATGGACTGTAGAGCCATTAAAATTCAATGAATCTTATGCTACAGCCAGGCATGTAGCCGGGGGGGGGGGGGGGGGCTTGAGGGGCTTCAGCCCCCCCCCCCACCCCGAAATTCTCAGGGTGGTCCGCAAGAAGGCCTTACTGGTACATTATTTCAACTGTTATGTTTATTCATATCATGATCTGATCACCATGCTCAATATATCCCATATGCATGGGGGTATTGGGGTAATGATACAAAATGTTTGCTAGGGTAGACCCTCTTTCACTCAGACTCAGTCCCCCGCCACCCGCCCACCGAATCAAACTCAGCCCCTCCCGAAACAAAATCCTGGCTACGGGCCTGGCTACAGCTATGCCTCCAGTTTGCATACACCTTGGGAAAGCAGACTATGGGCCATTCCTGACAGGCCTTTAATCCGAGACCTGTCTTGGTTTTACCAGAGGCATTCAAATGATGCCTCTGGTAAAAGCAAATTAATGTGGAGTAAAGCGAGGTTTCCCAGTTTACTCTGCTTTAATTAAATACCTCATCAGATCTGGACCTTAATGAACAATCCAGGTCGGATGAGGTATTGGGCCTATAGGGACTGACCTCCAGGATCACGTTTTGCAATACTGGGGGTCAACCTCCACAGTCATGTCACACTTTTGGGCTTCTGGGGCCCACCCCCTCCCCCAGCCCTCAATTTCACCCATAAGCTTCCCCAAAAGAGGCTGGCAGTCATAGAGCCTCTCCAGAAAATCTTCTTGATGGAGGAAATGGTGCCTCAAGAGAAGAGAGCGGGGAGGAGGACAATCCCTCTCCCCCACCCCCATCTGATGACTCTCCAGAGAGGCTCTGTGGTTGCCAGTCTCTTTTCAGTAGGTTTTATGGGTAAAATTGAGGGCATGAAACCACCCTGATTTGACTTGCGATGACATGTACCCCCCCCCCCCCCAGGAAAGCCCAAGGTTTGGGTTGGAGGTGGGGACTAGAACTGGCACAGATGAGGGTTATTTTAACCCATTTCCACACAGGTTTTGGCTTTGTCTGGAAGCACCCTTTGGCCAGGATCCCTCCAACTATTTCCCAAGTCAGATAACAATTACAACCTTTCAATGCAAATAGATTATCCTCTTTGTCAACAAAATAAGCTCAGGATGTTTGTGCATTCAACTTGAGGCGGAAAGTCTGCCATGGAACAAATATATATTCATAGACACTCTATGTAGGTAGCCAAGCCCTTGATTGCCTGGGATTACCACCTTTGTCTTTTGGGTCTTACACCCTTTGTTTCACATGGAACTGGACACCTGAATTAAATGAGGGACTCATCAGCATATCCACATCAACATTTCCTCTTGGATTTTGTCCTAAGGGGCATCCTTGCAATTGATTGGCTCTTTAAACTGTCCAACCACCACATGCCTTTTTCTGCCACAGGAATCTCCTCCTGCAGGCTGTAATATCAAGAGAACTGCTGGGCAATCTGGGTGTGGATCCTAGTCGGCCTCTCTTTTCAGCCAATCGTGGGAAGGCGCAGGAAGCCAATTATGGCAGGGAGCAATAAGAACTGTATAAGATGTCATGTATTTTTCTGTGAATTTATGCTTGTATCTTTTGAAGTGAATTGCTTGTATTTGCATCATTTTGGGCTGAAATGTAATAAACCTCTTGTAGCTTGCCTTCAACTCAGAGTGCTTGCACTCTGTCCTGGCTGATCTGGTTTAGTGAAGGCTCACCGGGCATGGACCCCTCTAACCACAGCTGAAATCACTACATAGAATAAACTTTAAGCAAATAGATTTGTGTGTATGTCTAAATATGTCAGAACATGCAACATCTCTTATCCAACCAGACCTCAGTATTACCTATTTTAATGGCAGCAGAAATCTTGGGTTTCAAAGCTCTTTTCCATTAACTTCCCATTTATTCTTTCTGACTGGGGTTCCTAGCAACTGTTCTCAGACATTTGTGTTCTGGCAAGTGCCTTACAAATAGTTTCTTTTCTTTCCCTTCACTCTCTAAATCCAAGAATACCCCAGCCAACATGTCCCAGTGGAATCCTGGGAGTGGCCTAACCCCAAAGAAGCTCCAGTTTCTCCTTTTTGATATAGTTCCTTCCCAAAGGCAGATTGAACAAAAGTAACAAACAAATAAATGAGGCATAAGAACAGATGCAAGTGTCCCCTACTAACTTAACACTATCAACAATTTGCTGCTAAACTTGAGAATTGGCATCTTTCAACATTAGGTGATGGGGGACAGTTCAGATATCTTTCCTCTCCCTATTACATCTTCTCCTTCCCTCCATGAAATGTCTCATGAAAAATCAGTCTATTTTGCACATATAAAAGGTATGCCTTGGTTCAACATAATGTTTCCATGGGGTGGAGGTGTATCACAGCTTTGTTTTTGATTCTCAACTGTTACGGGGTCTTGTAAGGCCACTGAGTAGGTGGAAGAATGGGGTGATAACTTTGCATCCAAAGCCTCGTGCATATGTTTGCATAAATTTGAATCTGGTTCTCCAGAAGTCATCCCGCACATTGCAGAAATGTCTCTGGCTTTAGCATGCACACATTTAAAAATATCAGCTTGCCATAAAATAGGTATTTATGTTTGTTATTTAATGGGTTACAAGCCTTGTATTTGATTTCCTTGAGCTTCGTTGAGAAATGGAACATATTTTTGCTAACATGATATATGTTTTTTGCCAGCATTTTTATGGCAAAGGAGGGGGAGGAATAAGCAGAAAGCAGTAAATCAGATGAGCAATGCAGTGGATTATGCCATCTTTAAAAATAGCATATTTTAATAAAACACCAAATTATAAAGTTTCAAATGATTTCATCCAATTTGATTCTCAACTCATGCAAAGCAGGGGTTGGAGGTGGGGGGCGGGATAACACGGAGAACCCAAAGGAGAATATTCCCTGGTGTTTTGCAAGAAGCAACCTTCTGCATTTATTCATCCGGCAGCGCCTCCGAGAGAAATTATACAGCTGCTCTTTTAAAATTATGCATGTTAAGATGAAAGGAAACATTTTATCTGCCTGCACATAAGCAAACAGCTGAATTTTAATGCAAAGCAATTGTAACCTAATAAAGAATAGCTAGACAAAACAAGGAAATGGCCGTTGCATCCTGTCAAGGACACGCCAGAATGCAGCTTTGGAACAACCGAAGTTGGTAACAGGTTAGAAGCACAAAAACAGGATGCTGGACTGCTCCAACAATTAGGTGAAACTGCCCTCTCGCCCTTTGCCACTCTTGGACATATTGCTTCCATTTGGGATCTTTCATTAAAAAACTGCCTCACAGGGATTTCTGTGGCACTGCAAAGAAAGAAAGTGACAAATACCAGAGCAGGCAGGTGGGGGAGGAAAACCTTTACGAAATACCATTCTCTAACAATGGTCACAATCCACAGAATTGCTTTTGGAAATGGAAGCTTTTCTCAAACAGCAACCTATACTTTGTGCCTCAGAGCAAAACACCTTTGGAATGTGGCAACAGTGATGAGGTGAAGGTTATAGCTTCTGATTGTCATTTGGCATCCAGGATATTTTTAATGGAGTTTCCTATCATACATTGGATGTAAAAGAGTGCTGCAGAGATGGCTCACACCCACACATGTACTTGGCAGCCATTGACTACTGCTGCTATGTGTGTGGCATGCAAGTTTTGGACTTTTTAAGATTTCAGCTCCCAGAATCCCCAAATTACCATGCTTGGGCTTTCACCCAAGCTTTGTCCACTCCTATGTCAATGCATGAGGATTTTTTGTTTACAACATTTTACATATTAAAAAACCTGTGCATATGTGACCAGGAAAAAAACAGAGTATGGTCAAAATGGTTTTAGCTATTTGTGAGGAAGAACAAACAAATTAGGAGGGACTGCAGCAAGTTGTTTTTGCCTGAGCCTACTGGGAAGGGCAAGATTCTCGACTCCTCCCTGCTAATTGAATGCAATTGTTATGGCATTGTGAGCTTTGCTTCAGCACTTGAAGTCAACTGAAAACAAAGGGAGAAGGAGAAACTAGAACATTTGAAAGCAGCTCAAAAAGCAGGATGACAGAGAATTAAAGACAACTCTCCCTGCCATATCTGGACACTTGGGGGGGGGGGGGGATACACACGAGACATGTCCATTTTAGTTTTCCTATAAATCACTGGTGGGAGAGTGAAAGCTAGCCTAGTTGTGAAGGACCAAATGACAATGTGCCAGAATTCATCCATGGTACGGGATTGGACCGAATGATCCTTGTGGTCTCTTCCAATTTTATGATTCTATTCCAGGTTTCAAGTGTCCTATTTTTGTTCCTGTGTGAATCAAACTGCAGAACAGTCAAAGCCTGCTATCAGAATTTTTATTTTTTTATTTGTGGTATTTGTATACTGCCCTTCTCCACCCCAAAGGGGACTCAGGGTGGTTCACAGTATTGGCAACAATTCAATGCCATTGATAAAAAAAAGAGTATAAAACATCAACATTGACCCTCCTCTAATAAGAAGTAGAGGAGCAAGAAATGCCCTCGCCCCAATGAAGTCAAAGTACATAGAATCAGCCCGGTTATTTTGACAAATGAAGGGGGAAAAACGATTTCCACAAACACCTATCTCCTACTGCTATTCCATGAGAAATCACTCTGTGTATGCACATATGCTTTCAACTCACCTGTCACTTTATGGTAACTCTATGAATTTCTTAAGCAAAGAATAGAACAATCCTGACCAGGTTTAGGAGACTGAAGGCTGGGATTACCTTGATTGAATCTACCTACCTGTAAACTGGTCTTCCTTTTTGCTTACTGCCCTCCATCTCACCAAATATTATTGTCTTTTATATTGAGCCATGTCTTCTTGTGATATGGTCAAAGTATGATAGCCGTAGTATTGTCATCTTGGCTTCTAGTGAGAGTTCAGGCTTGGTTATCCAAGGTGTTGAATCTATTCAGTTACAGGTTTCTGCAGTTGGGATAACTCCTTTAAAGTTGATACCAGTGGAAAGGTTACATTGCCGCACTGGCATCTGAGTCATCTAATTCCATAGTCCCAAGTCTATAGTGATGCTTGATGTACAGTTCATTGCAAGGTGGTAAGAAAGTCCTCACTTTCACCTTCTTAATATGCCTATGATTTTTTTCACCATAGTTGTGCAGTTTACAAAAGTAGTGAACAAACAGCCTAGTTCTTTGTCACACAAGGGCAGATATATAAGTAGTGAGCCCACTTTTTAAAAAACCCCACAGGTAGTAACCAACACAGCTCCAGAGATGTGGTTTGTTAGTTACCCTGGCCTTTCATTGCTAATGTTTTGCTGGTGCAAAGCATGACGGGAGCTGTGCAAGGAGACAGAAAGCATTTCAGTGCTGGCTGGTGGCAGCAGCATGGCTGGAGGTATTATTTAAAAACAACTAGGATCCGTGAACTGGGAATTATGGGCACTGGATTTATGCATTTATGAAGCAGGATATTACCCAATCAAAATAAATATCAAATGTTTCCAATACATGTTTTCATGGCATTTTGCTCAAGTGACTATATAGTGTCATTCAGACTAAATTTATTGTTCTTTTTCCTTCTTTTCCCCATAACTTACTTATTGGTCAAGATGTTCATTCTTCAGTGGAATGAATGTTGTGTGTATGTATGTGAGAAAGAAAACATATGCTACAGTACAGAGAGAGCGTGTTACTGGAATCCAGGTATTATGTATCTGTAGGTGCATGCACATGCATACACACATACATACCCTCCTCTTCCTCTCTTTATTGATGCAGCAACAGTAAAATCAGCAGTAGGGAGGGCAGAAGAGAATGAGGTGAGAGGGAATGATTAAAAAAGAGGAGGAGAGGAAGGGAAGGAGGAAGGGAAGGATGCGGGAGAAACCTTGCATGTTTTTCAGCAGAGCTCTGTGTGTTGGGCCTCTGCCACTTCAGTTTGTCAAGTAGCAACAGCTGGGTGGTTGGAGTGATTTTGCTAAATTTGTCAGATTGATTTAGTTTCACTGCCATGACTAATTTTATTTAGCCGTGGGTTATATATCAGTATATATAATTCCTTCAGCCAGGAAAAGACACTTAATGCAGCTAACACCCTGATCCTAAAGACATTAATTTCAAAACGTGTTCAACAAGTTTTGAATTCTACTGCTAGGCACAAATCTATTATATGAACACACACATATGCTCACAAACGCACATGTATACATATATGTGGTTTGAGTGTTGGACTTAGACATTTGGAGTTCAAAGTTTGAGACCCCACTCCACCGTGGAAACCCACTGAGTTACCTTGGACAAGTCACACACTATCAGTGAGGGTCTACACAGACACTAAAATCCAGTTTGCAAGTGGATTAAAACAAACCAGTTTTGGTGTGCTGAGTCAACACAAATAATTCAGAAAATGGTTCAAGGTTGAGACAGTGGCCACAATATCTGCTGGTTGCAGATCAGAACTGAGCTCAGGAAGCAGGGTATCCATGGCTAGACAGCCTCTGGAAATGCAATGGTGTTTTTTTTTCTTCTGATCCAGTGCACTGAGATGCACTGATGCACATATCCATGTCTGGCTGCAATCAGCACTGGACTGTGGCAAGGCATAGGAAATAAAAACAAAGGGGCAGAAGAGGAGAGTTTCCACGAGAATGATGTGGCTTCCTCTCCCAGTGCAGTAATTGTTTACAGAATGTGTATTTCAGCATTTTTAAAATACATTAATACTAGGGATGTCCTGACAAGTACTCCACATTTCCTTGTTCCGGATTTTGAGTCCTGCATGAGATATACTCTGATTGGTGCATTATCTGCCATATCTCAGACTTTCTATTGAATTTTTAACATACTGTTTCTGGCTTCATGTGAGCTTCAGAGCACATTTGGAGTGTCCTGTTCTTGAGTCAGCTTTGAATTGCATCATAGGGAATGTGTATATATTAAGCCAGGGTTTGTGCAGAATCCATGGATAGGTAAAGGTAAACATTTCTCCTGACATTAAATCTATTCATATCTGACTCTGGGGGGTGAGTTGGTGATCATCTTTATTTCTAAGCTGAAGAGCTGGCATTGTCCGTAGACACCTCCAAGGTCATGTGGCTGGCATGACTGCATGTAGCGCTGTTACCTTCCCACCAGAGCAGTACTTCTTGATCTATTCACATTTGCATGTTTTCAAACTGCTGGGTTGGCAGAAGCTGAGGCTAACAGTGGGAGCTCACCCTGCTCCCCGGATTTGAACTGGCAACCTTTAAGTTAGCAAGTTCAGCAGCTCAGCAGTTTAACCCACTGCGCCACTGGGGGCTCCACGGATATGAAGGGCCAAAATGATACCAAAATATCTTTGACAATGGAAATAGAAGAAATTACAGCATCTTCAGAAGGCTGAAATTAGGATGAAATTTTGATTTAAGAACAAAATAGATGTGTGTGTGTGTGTGTGTGTGTGTGTGTGGATAGATAGATAGATAGATAGATAGATAGATAGATTGTTGATTTTTTCCATTTGTTCTGTAGCAACAGCTCTTTTATTCTGCAATCAGCTGAAGTTTCTGCCATCCCTTCCACTGCCTCGACCAAAAACGTATGAGGTGCAGATAAAGGCAAGAACCATAAAGTCTAGTGATGGGCATCTTGCATTGGATTGTATATCAGCATAGCTGTTATTTGTGTGCTTAAATTCCTTGACCCTTTCACCTCCTAAACAGAGCAGAAGATGTCAGAAACCGGGTTTCACTATGTCATATAAGTGGGGGCAGGTGCAAACCTGTGCCCTGCTGCATAGATAGGATTTCTGCTTTGTTGAAGAAATTGTTTATGAGGCAGGATTTAAGAAATATGACAAATGACTCAGTAAACAGAAAGACGTCCATGCTGAAGCATGTGGAAGAGCCCCACTTCTTGGAACAAAGCCACTCTGGGTTGTGTGCAAGGGAACAGCACCATAGTCACACCAGGAAATGGTCTGGTGGCTTAATTATTTTCCCCCACATTCCTTACATTGTGCTACTTGGGAAGAAGGGCAGAGGTAAACTACACCTTAACACGTTCCATACTTGTACTTTTTATTTATAAATATAAACCTTTTATTGGGCTACATTTCCAGGACCTTTTAATGGACTATGAGAGGAACTGGGAAAACAAGTACTTGAATATGACGGGGGGTCAAGAAAGAGAATGATGAGGAAGGTCGAGACCTAGTTAAGACCTAAGTGCTGGAACTAGTAAGGCCTGGGGGCTGGGACTGGTAACTAGTCATTCTCTAAAGCCTGATGAAACCAGCAAGTCTTCAAGTTCTTGCAAAATGAGGAAAGTGATGGAGCCTGTCTTAACTCTCTGGGGAAGGTGTTCCAGAGGTGGAGGGCCACCACCAAGAAGGCCTATCCCTCATCCCCACCAGCCGAACATGAGACAGTGGTGGGAGTGAGAGAAGGGCCTCCCCAGAAGATCTCAGGGTATGCGTGGGTTCATAGAAAGAGATGTGATCGCAGAGATAGGCAGGGCCTGAACCATTTAGGACTAATTCAGCCATTACAGACAGACAGGCAGATTTTAGAGCAAAACAAACAACAATATATATGTTCTTCTTTGGCAGGATGGTGAGAGACATTGATTCTTAGCCATTCTCTCATTCCTTCCCAGCTAGTTCTTTACATGGTCCCAGCCCACTGATTTCCAGACCTCCATAAATCTCTTCCTGTTCATGATATACCTGTACTTACTTACTGCTTTGTTTGCTATTTGAGTCTTCTTTGGCTCAGTCTTAGTCTTCCACTCTGAGGCACTCTTCATGTGCCTGCTTGACTATGGGAACAAGTAGACCAAGAATCCTCAAAGCTTTTAAGTAGAGGGTTCACGGTCCTTCAGACTGGTTTTTTTTTTTGGGGGGGGGGGGGATATTTCTATTTGGAAAAAAAAAACATGAACAAATTCCTATCTATACACACTGCACATATCTTATTTGTAGTCCAAAAACATAAAAGAACAATGCAATATTTTAAATGAAGAACAATTTTGACCAGCACAGTATCTAAATGGAAACTTCGAGTCTGCTTTTGACTGAGGAGAGAGCCAAATTAATTAGGATTGTTGTTGTGTGTCTTCAAATAATTTCAAACTGTGTGCAACCCTAAGGCTGGGTCCGGGTAAATGACCTGGGAGGGCCATATCCGGGCCACAAACCTTAGTTTGGGGACCCTTAAACTAGACAGAGCTTGGAGATGTTACTGTTTGGATGACAGATCCAAGAATCCCCAAGGCACCTTATCAATCCTATCTTGTCAGAGTTTGGAAGTAACTGGTTTATATAAAATGATAAATTGCTGAATCATTCAGACCTAGCCACATGGTAAAATGCTATGTCACTCAGGTCTAGGCCTAGACACCTAGTAAGAGTGCTGTGTCACCATGACTAGGCAAGTGGCTGATGCAATCAGGGAGGATATAAAAGTAAGTGACTCCCGTATACTCGGTGATGATGAAGATGATGGTGATGGTGGACTGGCGGTGATGAATATAGAGACACAGAGAGAAAGTGTGTGTTGCATATATCTTCTATGATTATTGAAGATAAAGCCTTCCTGCTTATGGAAAGGACAACTGTGTTAAGAGTCTGTGTTGTTCTTGCAGTGCAATTTCTACACCACACAGAGGAAACTTGGATCCTAGCTGGATTGAGGTATGGAGATGCTTCCAGCACTCTGCTAAGGCCTTGGAAATTTACCCGACAATCTGAGGAGAACTTTGATCCTTAAAACAATCACTTTTTCAAGGACTGCAATGAGTCTTGAGGACACAATGGAAAGTGTTTTATCTGTGGGACAATGGGATGGCTGTATATGATTGTGGAAGTGGTCTTGTTACAATAGGTGTGCACTGAAGATTATGTATGGCCATTTTCATGTGCATTTGCTTGTACATCTGGATACTGTACATAACAATTCATTCACAAGGCATCATTTGCATAATCACTGCTCCATGTCTTTGATGTGGAATCTTAGTCCTGCTGTTGGAACTATGTCCTTCTATTTTCAGAAGTGTTTTATTTTATTTATTTTCTTATGTTTATCATCAAGGCTCCCAAAATGATGAACAGTAATTAAATAACACTATTTGAAACCAAAAGTAGAATTGTGTTGTCAAAGGCTTTCATGGCCGGAATCACTGGGTTGCAATGAGTTTTCTGGGCTGCATGGTCATGTTCCAGAAGCATTCTCTCCTCAGAGGTTTTGAGGATGCCTGCCATAGATGTGGGTGAAATGTCAGGAGAGAATGCTTCTGGAACATGGCCATACAGCCCAGAAAGCTCACAGCAACCCAAAAGTAGAGTTCAAGGTCTGTCTAGGGTGTGAGAGGAATTCTGCCCACACTGGGCTATCTTTAGGTGCAGGGGAGGGCTTTTATCCCAACAAGAAATCACATGGACGTTGCACTTATTGTTTACAACTTTTAAACTCAACCTTAGATAATTCAAACTGCAATTCAACAGCTGGTATCTTGTCTATGGGTGCAAGCGGTAAAGGTGGCAGGGAAAATGTTTGAAAGACGCATAGCTTACCTTCACTGAAATGAACTATACATGGCTGTTCTGAATTCTGTTTATAGTGCTAATTTTGTTACCAGCATGAAACTGTATTTTTAAAAATATCACAATAAAAGCTTTCATTAGCTTGAGTTTGGACTGCCAGAACAGACTTTGCTTTTGTATATTCAGCAAAGTCCTGTACAGGTGAGGTACCTCCCCTTATATACCAGGTTCCCCTAATTGTGGTCTAGAGCCATTTCGGAATTAGTTCCAGCTAGTTAGCTTCACTGCAAGGCAATTGAGACTCCCACCATTTGAGAATTCAACACAGTCTGATGATGGATTCATATAAAACACCAAATCCATTATTTATACACAGTAGGAAAATAAACCGTCTGACTGGGCTGGCATATGAAGTATGCAGAGGCATTTCATTTTTGACGGTTGGAAATTTTAAACTCAAGCAGCTTTTAATCAACGTCCCATTGCAAAACAAAGTTTAGCATTTTTATTTCTTATTTGCTGGCAGTGCAATGTAACTAAAGACAGAAGCTGCAAACGCTTTATGGCCTATTACTCAACATGTGCTTATAATAAATTAGGTATAAATGACAGCTACTTTGGACTCGCAGCATAACAAAGAGAGATGGAAAACCAAGTTCTGTGCAAGATTTCAAGTGATTCTGCGGAGAGATTGTATATATTCTGCCACAACCTGAAAGAACACCCACATCATCATCAGCCACTTAACCTTGACAGGAGGGGCAGGCATTGATTCTAGAGCACAGAAAACAAGCCATTTCCTGACAAAAGATTATGTTCATTTCATATCAGAAACTGTTTTTGACAAATGTTTTATACAACCACTATATCTGGCATGCTGTATCTAACAATGAGGAGCAAAAAGCACACTCCTGTAGAGTAGGCCACCTAAAACCACACAAGTAATTTTGGGATGGTGACATTGGCACGTTGATGTGAAGATGGTGTTCCATCAGCATTCTCCAGCTTTGTCTATGGTGAACTATGATGGGAATGACAGTCCAACATTTGGAGGGCCACCTGCTACCCATCCCTGGCATACAGAGATGGACATAGCACTGCACAGTTCCCCCAGATCAGGAAGCCATTGCAGAAGGCAAAATGTGACCTTTCTCCACTAACAATTCTCTCCATGAGGCAAGAAAAACATCTTGGCCTGTGTGAAAATACTGATTCCTATTAATATAGCAAGTGCACCCACGACTTGGATCTTGGCTGCACCTTTCATTTGGTTTTGTATAGTTCTATATATGGTGAAGACTACCTTGAATTAACCTTTAAGGTCTCTGAAATCTCAATAAATTCCAATCAGATAGGAAACATTTTTTAAAATTTATAACTATAACAACTAGATTTTGGGTTGTTGTGTGTTTTTTCCGGGCTGTACGGTCATGTTCCAGAAGCATTCTCTCCTGACATTTTGCCTGCATCTACATCTGTGGCAGGCATACTCAGATGTTGTGAGGTCTGTTGGAAACTAGGAAAATTTGGTTTATATATCTGTGGCATGTCTAGGGAGGGAGAAAGAACTCTTGTCAGTTGGAGGTAGGTGTGAATGTTGCAATTCGGCACCTTGATTAGCATTTAATGGCCTAGCAGTTTTCAACTAGATTTTAGAATGTGTTGCATGTGAACCTTGTATCTGCAGGGATACATTTCCAGACTTCATGTGGACACATGAAGTCATGGATAATAATATTGAAATAAAGGAGATCCAACCCCCAGATATTATAGAGTTGTGTTGGAGATTGCGTATTTTTTTCAGACGAGGATAAATGAAACTGTGGATACTGGTCTGCAAATGGGGGCATCGTACTGTATCTTTAAATATTTTTAAATTCATTCTGAAAATGTACAACAGCTATGTACATGGGTTTTGAACTGTATGAATTTGGAATACGGTGGTTCATGTTATGCTCAATATTTAACACAATGAGTCTTCCAAACATGTTGTGTCTGTTATTCAAAATCCATGTCAGATATGCAGAAGATCTTTGCTTGCTCTAGGACTATTGTTGTCTTTGGAAGTGGACTCTAACTTAAGGTTTCCTTATCATAAATATATTCAGATGAGATTTATTATTGCTTTCCTGTGAGACTGAGAGAGTGCGGCTTGCCCAAGGTCACTCTGTGTGTGCTTCCATGTTTGAGCAGGGAATTGAACCCTGGTCTCCCAGGGTCCTAGTTCAACACTAAAACCACTATATAGATCTGATCTCTACTGGGACTGTTGCTATGTATATTTTCAATCCAAAGATTTTATGCAAGGGACATAGAGACTTAGACTATATCTCCTATAATTTCTTGCCACTGATCATGCTGGCAAGGACTTCTGGGAACTACAGTCCAAAACACTAGAATTTTTTAAGCAATATCTCTTCAGGGGGATTGACTTTGCTTCTCACTGTGGCTGAGAGTGTGTGACCTTTAGTCTCTAGAGTTGTAGTCCAACTCAAACCACTACATTCTAGAAAAACTATTCTTTTAAAGATTGGCATTGCAATATTATACATATTTATGATTGATTCACATTAGTTTTAAAAATACTTTAACTAATTGAGTTCAAAACCAGAACTTTCAGTGCATGCCCTGTTAGTAGAGTCTTAAATGCCATCAAGTTTTGTATTTCATACTTATCTGAATCAATATGTTGCAGGACTGAGAATCATTCACTTGCAAAAGAAACTGGTTGTGATATTTAAAAAAGAGAGAGAGAGATTGTCAAGTAATTATTGTAGTATAAAATTCCATAAACATGGATTCTGAAGTCTGAACAATAGGCAAGAAAAAATACAGTTGGGTTTGGATTTGGATTTAAGAGCAAACACGGATTTAAGAGCAAAAACTATATTTTTTCTGGTGGAATTTGAGGGAAAATAGACCTTGCCATTTGACCCTTCCCACATCTACACATCTAGATAGGCCAGTGTTTCTCAACTTGGGGGACGGGACCCGGGGGGGGGGGGGGGGTCGCTAAAAACTATCAGAAAACACAGTATTTTCTGTTGGTGATGGGGGTTCTGTGTGGGAAGTCTGGCCCAATTGTGCCGTTGGTGGGGTTTGGAATGCTCTTTGATTGTAGGTAAACTATACATCCCAGTAACGACAACTCCCAAATGGCAAAGTCTATTTTCCCTCAAACTTCACCAGTTTTCACATTTGGGCATACTGAATATTTGTGCCAAGTTTGATCCAGATCCATCATTGTTTGAGTCCACAGTGCTCTCTGGATATAAGTGAACTACAACTCCAAAACTCAAAGTCAATGCCCTCCAGATCCTTCCAGTATTTTCTGTCGGCCATAGGAGTCCTGTGTGCCAAGTTTGGTTCAATTCAATCACTGATGGTGTTCAGAATGCTCTTTGATTGTAGGTGAACTATAAATCCCAGCAAATCCACCCCCCCAAAGACAAAATTAACTCCCCCCCCCCCCCCCAGGTAAAGGTAAAGGTAGTCCCCTGACATTAAGTCTAGTCATGTCTGACTCTGGGGTGTGGTGCTCATCTCCATTTCTAAGCCGAAGAGCCAGCGTTGTCTATAGACACCTCCAAGGTCATGTGGCGGGCATGACTGCATGGAGCGCCGTTACCTTCCTGCCGGAGTGGTACCTATTGATCTACTCACATTTACATGTTTTCGAACTGCTAGGTTGGCAGAAGCTAGGGCTGACAGCGGAAGCTCACGCCGCTCCCCGGAATCGAACCTGTGACCTTTCGATCAACAAGCTCAGCAGCTCAGTGCTTTAACCCACTGCGCCACCGCCCGCCCCCCAACCCCACCAGTATTCAAATTTGGACATATTGGGTATTTGTGCCAAATTTGGTCCAGTGAATGAAAATACTTCCTACATATCAGATATTTATATTACGATTCATAACAGTAGCAAAATTACAGTAGCAACAAAAATAATTTTATGGTTAGGGGTCACCACAACATGAGGAACTGTATTAAGGGGTTGCAGCGTTAGGAAGGTTGAGAAACACTGAGATAGGCAGAGTTTTTCTGGCTTTGCTAGAGAAGTGACACTTGCACCAAACCATGTGAAAAAAATTCACAGCCCCATCTGAACAACCAACACACAAGGCTGTGGTTTCCTTTATTGAGACAATCCATCTATGTTGTGGTCTTTCTTTTTTCCCCCTTTCTTTTCTTTTCTTTTCTTGCTGCCTTTCAGCTTAGCAAGCACTATCTTCCTTTTTCAGAGGGAATGTTAGCTATTGCTGCTTTTTGTTTCCCCACTAGGTGCCACTGTTGCTGGTGCTCTGCTGGAGCATCCCAGCCAAGGAGAGAAGTGGGGAGGAGAGCCTTGCAAAGAAAGGTGAATTATTGAAAAGCTGCCAAGGACTAAAAGCAGGAACAGGAGTGATCTGGTTTGAAGCCTTGCAAAGACTCTCTTCCAAAAGCCAGCAGGATCTGGCGTGGTTGCATCAACAAAGTGCTCCTTTACCTGTGGAACAAGGCAAGGAAGCCAAAAATGTTTCACCTTTGAGGAGGGAGAAGTCCACAACAATGAACAAATTCCAACAAGCCTTTAGACAAACCACTTAGGAATGCAAGCCAGTGTTTAGAGGAGTGTGGTGTTCATAAAAGCACTTGATATAATTGGCCAGCCACTTATTTCTTGATCCTTTACCCCTATTTTCCCATGCACTTCTCCTCCCTTTTTTCTCTCTCTTCCTTTTTCCTTCTCTTCTTCTCCCTCCCTTCTTCCTTTCCCTATATTTCTCTTCTTTTCTTTGGAATAAATTGTTCACCCTCTTTCACTGTAAAATGGAAAATGTGAATAAAGATAATTAAGGTTAAAAAAAAGATATAATTGGCCAGGGACATGAATGTTTGCAGCAGTAAGAGTAGACAGGAGCAGGCTCAGAATCACTAGATTTTGTGTCAAATCGGTCTGTAACCAACTATATATATATATATATATATATATATATATATAGAAAGAGAGAGAGAGAGAGAGGTAGAACAGGATATGATAAGTTCAAAGCAATCAAACAAAAATAAATAAATAAACAAAATTCTTATACAGAAAATTGAAAACTTTCTGGGTCTTTTCATGCAGAATTATAGCTGCAGGATTCCCTTTTAAATGTTGTGGCTGCCCGCTGTAGAACCCTGGGATGCGTAGTTTGATCCAAGGCACCGAAGGAGGTCCAATGACCCTCCCTAAACTGCTAATTCCAGGATCCCATGCGATGGAGCCATGGCAGTTGAAGTGAAATAATAGCACTTTAATTGTGCAGTAGGAAAAGGTCTTCTATAGTCCAATTAATAAGTATTCCATCTTGGTCAACTGAAAGTGGCCAAAGAGGCAAAGCCAGAAGAATTCTGTCTATTCAAAAAATAATTCTGGAAGACTTCATTTTCCCTGAATAATAAAACAACTGACGGCCCTTCTACATAGGCACTTAATGTGGCTTGAAACCGGCATAAAAATGTTGGTGCCGAGACACATAATGACCAGGCTGGGGTGTGCTGAGCCCTATTGGAGGTGGGACATTGGTTTACCCTTTGGTTGACCTGGGGTGCCATCTAGACTCACAGGAAAGCCTGGGTTTGGTTGGGAGTGGAGACAAAAACCTCAGAGGAAGCAAGTTATTGTCATTTCAACTTGCTTCCTCTTGGATTTCAGGTTAGTGTAGAAGGGTCCTATTGCAGCATAGCCATTGTTGATTTGTTCAGTTTCTATGGGACATGTACCTGATTTTATGAGGTCACTGGATCACTGCATAAAGAAAACATCTATTAGCGATGCTGTGTGGTTGAAGGAGGGGAGGATTTTGCCTTAAATATTGTAATATTCATATAATGTATACTTTATGTAATTGATTATGTTGTTTTTTACGTTTTGATTTTATTTGCTTCTATGTTGTTGGGCTTGGCCTCATATAAGCCGCCCCGAGTCCCCATTGGGGAGATGGTGGCAAGGTACAAATAAAGATTTATTATTATTATTATTATTATTATTATTATTATTATTATTAAAATAACAGAGTGGGAAATGGGCAAAAAAGTATAGCTCAACAAAATCCTTCACATTCACTGGCTATCTATTGCCTTCCTCTGAGGAGGATTTACACAGTCTCATTGTCTACCTCCCGCTGCTAAGAACCATATTAGAAGTTACCAAATTTGGTCATGGCTCTCCGGGGTTTCAGATGAACAACTCTTCTATCCATACTTGAAGATGCCAGGGATTGGAGCTTGGATGTTCTGCTTGGCAAACATGTGTCCTGCTGCTATATTTTGATCCTTCCCCGAATGGTTCATGTCCTGTGGGTCTGCATAACCCAATTTCATGGCTGATTTTGATAAAACTTGGCTTTAAATTTTCCAATTAAAATGACAACTCGGCATCCTCTAGTACTGTCGGCACCGATGCAAGACATTCTGGCATACAATGAGGTGACATATTAATGTAGCAGCAGGAACAGATTGGAAGCCAGTTGTGTTTTTGTTTTATTTGTTATTCCAAGGCTCCAAAGTGCTCAGCTCTAATAGAGTAAAATGAACAACAAGGGTGTGAATGTGCAAATGATTTCTAAACTTGCCATTATGGGCTTCAGTCACAATAGGTTGCTTCATCTGTTGGTAATGCAGATTAAAATGAGAAGCAAAGAAACAACTTCATAAATTAGCATTTCCTGCCTCCCATTGCAATTTAATAATATTTTTAGGAAACTCTATTTGGTACAACATGACGTGCTGAGAACATCCCCACAACAGCCATGTACCATAGTTGTCAATGCCCATGACACCACCTGACTCCACTCTGCCTACCTGTCACCAGACATAAGGATAACGTAAGCAGGGCTAGGCAAGCTAGTGCCCTCTGGATACTTGGTATTTCAGCTCCCATAATCCTTAACCACCAGTCACACTGGTTAGATCTTATGAGGGTTATAGTCCCAGAATAATATCATGTTACCAAATGCTCAGAAAATAGGCCAGGCTATTCATATTTTGATCAACAATCCCATTCTGCTTTTTGTGTGTGTTGTTTTAGAAGTGGTGTATGTAGAAATGAACTCAGCAATCCAATCTTCACTGCTCATCACGCTGCCCAAAAAACATCATCTGAGCCATTCCATAATTCAGTTCCATACGAATCCGTATTTAACTATTCCACTGCATTCCCAAAGGCTTGTTCAAAAAGCCAGGTTTTTACTTTCCTCCGGAAGATCAGGAGGGAAGGAGCTAATCTAATTTTCCTAGGGAGGGAGTTTCACAGCTGAGGGGCCACCACTGAGAAGGCCTTGTCTCTCATTCCCGCCAGCTGTGCTTGTGAAGAAGGTGGGACTGAGAACAGGGCCACAGTCCCAGCCAGAGGCGGCCCTAGGTAATTTTCAATGGTAAGCAAACAGTATTTTGGCACACACACACCCCAACCATTCATTGATATATATATTTTCTGTTCGTCATGGGAGTTCTGTGTGCCCTATTTGGTTCAATTCCATCATTGGTGGAGTTCAGAATGCTCTTTGGTTTTAGGTGAACTATACATCCCAGTAACTACAACTCGCATATGTCAAGGTCTATTTTCCCCCAAGAGTGCTTCAAGAGCACCCCTGGGCAAAATCAACTATACTGCGAATGCTTACTTTGCGTAATGGTTGAGCCGCCCCTGGTCCCAGCCGATCTTAAGCTCTGAGGTGGTTTATATGGAGAGATACATTTGGACAGATAAGCTGGGCCGGAACCGTTTGGGGCTTTAAAGGCTAAAGCCAGCATTATAACTGTATTCTCCATTTGCTTCTGACACAATAAATACATTTACAACATACAAACTAAACATTCTAAACAGATATCTACTAAAACTAATATACAAGCCTCACACTTATTAGCTGCTGAATTTAACTTCCTACATGTTATGCGCTTTAAGTAACACTTTATTTCTATGGTTCTACTTTTAATATCACACCTAGATCAAAATAATAATCATCTTTGCAGTAAAGATTATTAAATGCGCTCCATTTTTTCTTGAATTTAGTCAATAATTTCTCTTTACCCAACATTGTCACTTTGTCCATCTCAAGTAAGGGCCCTTCCACACAGCCCTCTATCCCAGAATATCAAGGCAGAAAATCCCACATTATCTGAGTGTGGTCTCAGCTAACCCAGTCCAAAACAGATATTGTGGGATTTTCTGCCTTGATATTCTGGGATATAGGACTGTGTGGAAGGGCCTTAATTCTCATATCTTCATCTTCAATTTTCTTGTTTTGGTATATCTGGTTCTTGCTATTTCTGGGCATAGATTATTCTCGCTGCTGCAGTCATATAATAGTAATCTTCCCATGGGATACAGTTGTTGATTTCTTTCTAGGAAATCTGCCAGAGAAAATGGCTTAAGTGCCAGTACTATTTCAAGGACCACCGCTTTGTTTAGCACTGATCAATAAAACCATATAAACCAAAAGTGGGAACCAATCATGAAATATTCCAGATGTTGTTGGATTGCATCTTCCAGAATCTTTCACCTTTGTTTAATCTGGCTGGGTTTGGCAGAAGTTGTGATCCAAGAACATCTGGAAGGCCACTATCAATTTTGACCACAGCTACATCTGGGAAAACACTGACGCAAATCTGATTTATTGAAACCTCTGGAGTGATCTTAGTAGTGAACAATGCTTTGAGTTATATTTTGAAAAGCTTTACAAAATCTGCTTTTAGGTAGTACATAAATCAGGACATGAGCAACCTGTGCCCCTCCAGATGTTTTTGGACTAAAGCTCACATCAGCTACAGTGAGTATGGAGGATGCTTGAGTAACAAGAATTGTTTTTCAGCAACATTTGCGGGGCTAACACCTAACCACCCCTGATTGAAAGCCAGCTAATATTTCTAGAGTAAATAGAAGGCACATGTCGTCGACATCACAAAATCTTATTTCATGGATGATCCATAAAGAGTGTTTAAAATCTATATAAATAAAAATGTAATGTTCGTTTGTGGGATTAACATAACTCAAAAACCACTGGGCCAATTGACACCAAATTTGGACACAAGACACCTCTCAGGCCAACGAGTAACCATCACTCATAAAAACACGGAAAAACACAGCGGAAGGGACTTAAAAAGCCAAAACACAAGAATACATTACAGCGCATGCTCAAAACCACACATATATATACACAAACACACATATACACAAATGTATACCCACACATATACACACGCAAAACACATATACACAGACTGGGCCATAGCAACGCATGGCAGGGGATGGCTAGTATCATATAATTTTGAAACCACATTCTTCTTGTTCTCACTGGCTTTATGGAAGACCAACAACACAAGCTTAGGCCCTTTCCACACAGCTGAATAAAATCCCACATTATCTGCTTTGAACTGGAATATATGGCCGTGTGAACTCAGATAGCCCAGTTCAAAGCAGATATTGTGGGGTTTTCTTCCTTGATATTCTGAGTTATATGGTTTTGTAGAAGGGCCCTTAGCTAGCATGATTCATTTTCCCCATTAGTAATGGGTAAAACTTTTATCTGTGGGTTTGAAGGCAATTCTGGAGAACACAAACTTGTTGAAGGCTAGCCACAAAAAAGGCGCTAAGCAACCAAGTTTTTTTATTGGTTAATTGGATGGTTTGCATTCAGAAAATAGCAAGTAGTGGTGGGACTTTATTTGCAAACAAATTGCTTTAATAGGAAGCCGTGTATATTTTCCCCCGAGGAGCCACAATGTATGTTAAATCAGACCAACTACACACAGCCTATGACCTATCAAGTCAAACATCTGTGGTGACCCACAGGGGCTTGTTAAACCTCCTGACTTTCCTGCCTGCTTTGAACTGAAAAAATAGGGAAGTTGTTAAGAACTTGAGAAACCACAATATAAGACTGCTAGGGTACTGCTAGTTGGGTTAAAACATGGTGGCTTTTGTCTTAAAACAAAAAAAGACTATAGCCAAACCAATAAACCAGCAAAAGGATTGTGTTCCCAGTTGCACCGCAAAGGAAGAAGAAGAAGAGCATGAGAAGACAGAAGATCGTGATATCTTTGTAAAATGGGTTGCAAAGTCAGGCTCTATTGATAAATTGGTGGATTGTTTTTAGTCATCACCAAGAGATTTTGAGGTCCCTTCTACACTGCCATATAAAATCCAGATTACCTGCTTTGATAATCTGGGGACCCTTCCATGCAGTTGAATAAAATCCCACATTATTTGTTTTGAACTGGAATATATAGCAGTGTGGACACAGTCCGGTCCCAGTCAGGCCTTTATCCCAGAACGATCTGTGTTTAAAAAATAAGGGTGTTTCTGAGAGCCTGTCTACACACACCCCAGAAAGGTGGGAGTCCAGATGCTTTTGCGGGACTGGCCCGCGAGAACATCTGAGGCCCTACCACTCTTCCCCAAAGCCCCCAAACCCCCTTTAGAAGTAAGGAAAACTTACCCAGCCTCCAGTAGACTATAGCTGGAGCTCTCCCAGCACATAGAAGCGATTTTCCCCTCCCCTCCTCTCCTGGCATGTCATTTCTACTCGCCAGGAGAGCTCCAGCTACAGTCTACTGGAGGCTGGGTAAGTTTTCCTTACTTTTAGAGGGGGGTTGGGGGTGTAGGGAAGGCGGGTGGGTATTCCTACAGTTTACCAGACTAATTTAGTCCATAAAACTGTGGGAATGGTGTCCAGAAATTGGAAGTAGTGGGTTTATCCCACACCTTCCAAGAAGGTGCGGAATAAATCAACTAATTAAGTTGCTACAAACCAGGGTTTTCCTGGTTTCTGGTGAATTAATTTGGGATTGTCCAGGATGTCATCTGGACAGCCCCTTCTTTATTGCGGGAGTTACCACAATTAAGGGGCGGTCTGGATGCACTCTCAGGTATCATAGTTCAGAGCAGATATTGTGGGATTTCCTCCCTTGATATTCTGGGTTATAAGGCTGCGGGAAAGGCTCCTGGGTATCTGACTGGCAATTGTTGTACAATGCCAAAAAAAATGAATTTCCTCTCAATGAGGTGGCAGAAAAAGAATATTGTGTGGAGGGAGGAAGCAGGAGTTGATTCTTGTAAATTTGATCTTGTTTTGATCATGGAGAGAGAGAAAGAGAGTGAGAGAACCCTGAGCCCACACAAACCAGTCCTTAAAAAACCTCTTTCGCATCCTGTTTGGGTTTTTTTAAAACACAAAAATATAGCCATAGGGCAATGGTGGAGATGTTGCTGAGCCATTTTCAGACAAAAACTCTGAGGTTTCAAAAGCATTCTTACTTTTAAAAAGTGCCCCACCTGAACTTCAGAAACAGGTTTGAGATTACTGTGTGTGACCTACGTCTGACATAACTCCCACTGCAGTTGGCCCTCTGTATCTACGGATTCTGTCTTCACTAATTCAACCATCCACAGTTTGAACCCCCACCCCCCAAATCCCCAAAGCAGACCTTTATTTTGCCATTTGATATAAGTGACATCATTTTACTATACCATTGTATGTAATTAAGCATCCATGGATTTGGTATTCAAGTGTCCACTGTAGTGCAATTTTGATTACAGTTTAAGCTAGAGTTTATTCTTTCAGCAGTTTTTGCATTTCATGTAGTCATTAGAGTATTCAAAAGAATTACAGATTTATATACATATTTCACAACTGTTTGTACTTAAATATCATACAGATGTACAATAATATATAAGGTAAAGGTAAAGGTTTTCCCCTGACATTAAGTCCAGTCGTGTCCAACTCTGGGGGCTGGTGCTCATCTCCATTTCTAAGCTAAAGAGCCAGCATTGTCCATAGACACCTCCAAGGTCATGTGGCCAGCATGACTTCATGGAGTGCTGTTACCTTCCCACCGGAGCCGTACCTATTGATCTACTCACATTTGCATGTTTTCAAACTGCTAGGTTGGCAGAAGCTGGGGCTAACATTAGGAGCTCATGCCGCTCCCTGGATTTGAACCTGTGATCTTTTGGTCAGCAAGTTCAGCAGCTCAGCACTTTAACCCACTGCACCACTGGGGTCTCCTTACAATAATGTATATCTAGTGGGCAAATGTAGTATAGCAGATTAGATATAGATATTAGGGCTGGGCAACCACGGAAAAATTTGTTTCTAAACTCGATTCGTTTTTTGGGGGGTTTTGCGTTTCGATATTTAAAAGAATTCCGATATTTTTCTTTTAAAAAGTTCGATATTTACGAAATTTCGTAAAATTACGAAACAATACAAAACGAATACGAAACGAATACGAATCGATTCGTTAATGGCGGACGCGACCGCGCAATACGCTAAAAAACCTCCATATGGGACAGGGGGAACTTCTGAAGCTTCCCTCTCCCTGTTGGTGTGATATTTATAATTTTTTTTCACTGATTAAACAAACAACAGCTATAAAACTTGCCCCAGACATGAGGAAATAATAACGAAACGATTTCGAAACGATTTCGAAACGAATACGAAACGAATACGAAGCAATTACGAAACGAATTGAAAAATTCGTTTCGTTTTTTAGATGCTCCTGAATGGTTCGTTATCACTACGTAACCAAAAAAACCGAATTGTTAACGAATTACGAAATTACGAAACGAAACCGCCCAGCCCTAATAGATATTATCTATATCTAATCAGCTATACTACATTTGCCCACTAGGTGGTTCTTAAAGACAGATAACATGAATTTGTTTTCAAGAGATTCTACGATTTTAACATTTATGCAGAGAGAAGATTTTTATGTTTCTCCCTCACAAAGAAAACATTTAGAAATTTCTCCTCACTCTTCCCCTGTAAAACCATTAATCTGCTAAATCTCAGCCTAGAACCAGAAAGATTTGTCCAAACTTCCCTTCCTCCCTCCTTCCTTCCTTCCTTTTTAACAAAACCATTTTGACTGACACTGTGGAACAAAGTTGTCAGTTCCATGTGTGCTAAATTTTTTTAATAAGAACCATACCATTGTATTCAGATAATAATTAGTGATTTGGGGAAAGGAATCTGGATTGGTTCACATGCAACATGCAGTATCAGGTTATTACTATTTTCTAGCAAAAGCATTGCATAAATCAGTATAAAATAGGATAAAATAGGAGGCTAAATGTCTTTTGACCAAAAACGGGCAACAGCAACAGCATTGTCTGTAGCCTCCAACAATTCCTCCTCTGTACATGAGGCGGTATCAGGTGATGACATCCATGTGTGAATATGACATCAAACCTCCACATGACTTCCAGCTCCTTGCTTTTAAAATATATTTTCTCTTCCTGTTGGAACATAATTTTTGATTTAATGCACAAGCTAGTAGAGGCCAATGCAGTTTGTTTTTGCCTGAGCTATCTCTTCCTTTCCCTCCTGCTGAGTTAATTGAATGGAATCTTTTTTTTTCACTTTGAACTCAGTTGTTGGCAATAATAAGGGCAAAAGGACAAAGTGAGAGGAGGAGTGAGAAACCGGGGCCCTATCTACACTGACTAATGCAGTTTCAAACTGACTTGAAACTGCAGCAGTTGCAAAACACATGCCACCAATGTATGCTGCAGCGCACTCACATGAAATCCAATAATCTGCATTAAGCAAGGTTGCAGGAAAGATTGAGTTAAGCCCCTTAATGCACATCAGCAATCCCCAAATATAATTCATGTTCCATGGTGAAATTAGTTATGCAGAATGCAAAATGCATTGTAGACACACTGCTCCCGCCAAAGCACATTATAGAATCCAGAGTGTGTACTACCATATAATGACCCAAGGGCATGGCTGCCATTATATGGTCTACACCTGGAATGTCAAACTCATTTTAATTAGCCCCCAGTGGCACAGTGGGTTAAACCCCTGTGCCGGCAGAAAAGAAGACTGACAGGTTGCAGATTCGAATCTGGGGAGAGCGCAGATGAGCTCCCTCTATCAGCTCCAGCTCCTCATGCAGGGACATGAGAGAAGTCTCCCACAAGGATGGTAAAAACATCAAAACATCCGGGCATCCCCTGGTGAACATCCTTGCAGACGACCAATTCTCTCACACTGGAAGCGACTTGCGGTTTCTCAAGTTGCTCCTGACACGACAAAAAAAAAAATCAGCCTTATAGTTGACTTCAAAAGGTCATTTGTAATTGTAAGACTCCTTAACATCATGAGACACCATGCATCCAGGGGCGGCTCAACCCATTACGCAAAGTAAGCATTTGCAGTATAGTTGATTTTGCCCAGGGGCGCTCTGGAGGTGCTCTTGGGGGGAAATAGACCTTGACATATGTGAGTTGTAGTTACTGGGATTTATAGTTCACCTACAATCAAAAAGCCTTCTGAACTCCACCAATGATGGAATTGAACCAAATATGGCACACAAAACTCCCACGACGAACAGAAAATATATATCAGTGATTGGTTGGGGGGAGGGGGTGTGCCAAAATACTGTTTGCCTACCATTGAAAATTACCTAGGGCCGCCTCTGCATGTATCACACCATCGTCACCCATTGACCAGGTTCTGAAAATAACAACAAAAACAAAACAGAAGACAAAACAAAAGAAAAGCACATCTATTCAAATGTATTCAAATTCACATTTAAAAATATACTCACTGTTTTCCCATAGTCAATGTGCCTGTGCCTTGCGAGCCACATAAAATGTCATGGTGGACTGGATTCAGCCTGTGGGCCTTGAGTTTACATATGTTGTCTACACTGACCATATAATGCAGTTCCAAACTGCCTTATATGGAAGCATAGTTCCAGTCTGGGACTGTATCTGCTAAATCAAGGCAGCTGGAGGAGATTCACGTTTGATAATGCAAAGTTGGCAATCAAATGCAGCAAGATCACACAATGTACGTGTATGCGTGTTTAAACCATTTGTTTGAAACCCAGTATAAACCCTGTGTTCTGGTTCTCCCCTGAAATCCAAGGTAAGGGATGGTTTGCCTTTATAGCCATTATTAATTCCACTCCCTCCAAGACTTGCTGCTTCAGTGCGATCTTCCATTTGCCCATAAGCCCTCCCTTACCACAATATCTCCGCATTCCTCCTCCATCATGCACAGCATTAAAAGCATCATTATAGCTTTAACACAACAATCAGGGGAAAGTCCTTCTATTTCTACTCCCTTGCCACCCCACTGCAGTGCTGGCATTGGTGTAATTGTAAGAAAGATGGTGAAAATCACGGTCTGAGGTTATATGCTGTGGAGGCTTACATTCTACTGAAGCTGTGAAGTTACTGCATTTTGGTAATAAGCTGTTCACAACAAAATGACTGAAGCAGATATATTTATTGAAAGGAGCGCACTGACAGATCATTAAAAACAGAGGGCAACCATTCAGAGTTAGACAGAGCTACTATATTTTGAAGACCAACAGGTCGGAGGTTCGAATCCGGGGGGAGTGCGGATGAGCTCCCTCTGTCAGCTCCAGCTCCCTATGTGGGGGCATGAGAGAAACCTCCCACAAGGATGTAAAACATAAAAAAAACCCCATCTGGTCATCCCCTGGGCGATGCCCTTGCAGACGGCCAATTCTCTCACGCCAGAAGCGACTTGCAGCTTTTCAAGTCACTCCTAACACACACAAAAAAACTATATTTTGGTTGTGGTCACAGAAAACATGAACAAAATCTCATTAGATGAAGGTAAATACATCCAGACACATCAAGCCATTATTTCAGTTGTGCTGCTCCCTCTCTTTCTCTCTGTATGCAAGTATGTATGTATGTATTGAGAAATCCAGATATATTTTGAAAATGTTACTTTACACCTACCAATACAATGAATTTTCACGTTGACCACAGAACCAGACTCAGTTCCTGTTTGACTCTTGGTTCTGAAGCCACTAATGCAATTCTATTGGTAGTGATTATTGAGCAACAATATAATGCACAAAGAAGGGCCAATAATAGCAAAAATCAAAAGGAAAGGTTTGGATAGCTCAGTATTGTTTTTTCTTTATTTATAACAATGGACAATAGCAACAAATCAATACTACCAGGAGAGAAGAAAAATAAAAACTCCAATATTATTGACCAAACAACACAAGCATTGAAGCTTAGCACTGTCCAAAGATAATTACATGGTATCCTTTCATTGCTTAATTGTATTAAAAAGCTGGAATCCCAAATGTTTGTTGATGGAATTGTGGACCACATGATGATTCTTGTTCAGTTACTAATGAAAAAAAATCTCAATGTATGTGGATGCATATATGACACACAAACACCTGATCGTCAGAAATAGCAACATAGTACATTCAATGCATGTACAGTGTGTGTAAATACATATGCAATATGTACACTTGGACAGTTCTTCAACATGCGGACAAGAAATTTCCAGCCATCTTATAAAAAGTATATATACAACACGAATGGACACTCAGTACGATGGCTGAACACACAAGCTGTGTTTGAATGGATTTGGTTATACAGAACCATTTTTGATTTGTCATTTGGAGTCTGAAACATAAAGAATAGAACAAATCAAATGGAAGAGGCCCGTGAGTCAGAGAAAAAGCCCATCTCATTGACCTTCTCACTGGAGTCGACTATGGGAAGCCCACAAGCAGGTCTGAAGCACAATACATCCTCGACCTTCACACATGCATTTCCCCTAGGCACTGGTACCAAGAAATATGCTGTCTTCACATAATGGAGACCATTATATTGCCATCAGGAGTAATTAACCATTGATAGACTTATTTCTCATGGATTTGTCTGATTCCTTTATAAAGCCATTGTGGTTTGCAACCAACCAAAGGCAAACAATATCAATCCACATGTTTGGGAATACAGTTGGTACAATGTTGGTTATCTGAAGAGTATGGTACATTTAGGTGAAAGTTGATGCATACGTTGAATTTGTGTTGTTGACTTTATACAGAAGTGGGAATCATGCAGCCCAATAGATGTTGCTGGGCTGTAGCTCCCATTATTCCTCACTGGTTATGCCTTTGGGATTTGCAGTCCAACATTTGGATTGCTGCAAAATTCTTACCCTTGAATTCATGTGACACTCATGAATTGTCACTGTAAGATATCATTGTGTTATTAATCAGAGCAGAAATGTTGTATCTTATGATTTTCGAAAGACCTTGGGATGATGCCTATAATTCTCCCCAGAGCACGGAAGCATTGTGATTATAACTCCTTGGATCCCTTAGCCAGTATGATCCTTGGCCTTGCTAACTGGGGGCTTTTTTCCAAGCTCTGTTTCCTCCAGAGTATTGCTTCACTCACACGTGTTCCTTATTTGGCAAGACTCATATGACAAATAAAACTCTTGGCTAACAAGGAGCCTATTAATAGCAATGTACAAAACTTACTGGAATTGTACCATTGTTAGTTCTTCCTCTGCAGTGGATATTCACGGGAACTCTCTGGATACATCTAGTCAAATTCCTGAGGAGATGCATTCATTCTTCTCTATTTTAAAATGGCTTATTTTAATTTGATTCTATTAATATATTTACTGCATGTGTTTCAGTACTGGACAGAACGTTTAATTTTACCAGTTTAAAACATATACCATCATATATGTTTCTCAAACTTGCTTATTTTGCTTAATGTTGCAGTTTAGCACTAACAGCATAGCACTGGAGCTGTGGAATTATTTAGGCCAAGTCTTCGCTGGGCAGGTTACTCTGGCATCTACCTGCCCTGGAGGAGCACCAGATCCAACACATTTGGACCAGATGGGCCAGGATTGCATTGGCCTCAATGGGATCTCATCCTCTGTGTTGTCACAACAGCTCCCTGCCAACCATGGAGCTACATGGCTCTCGCTTGTCACATCTGTTGAGGTCAGAACGAGCACCTGCATAATCATGAAGGAAAGGCTAGATAAACCCATTGGTTGCACAGGTGGCACAGTCATCTTTCTGGTGGGTGGGAATAACTCAGCTGGAAGTAGCCCTGCATCATATGGTGGGCTCCGTCCAGCTCTGTCCTGGCTCCATGTTGAAAGTGCCCTACGACGGAGCCCAGACCTCTTTTACTGAGGTCAGTAGTGGGGAAAATAACAAGCAGAGAATGGTTGGAAGCAACAAGCAACAACCCCAATGAACAGGCATTGCTTGCACGGTGTTGATTTTCACAGGACTGGTACCTCACCATATTTATCATTCCTAGGCAAAGAAAACTCTTTAATAAAAATCAGCATGTGTGAAAGTGTGTGAAAGGGCAGCTGGCCTTGAGAAATCAACAGGCCAACGTATGAGGACAGTGTAGTACGAGAACTGAAATTCCCTTTGACACGCTGGCTTCTCACGTGATTGAGCAGGCTGAGATGCCATTCATTACTCTGATCTGTATGACTTACAATATAGGACAAAAAACCCACAGTCACTATATTCAAGGCTTCCTTCCTCAGATAGCATTTATCGTCTCAAATAAGGAAGTATGTTAAATTAATGTCTAGCAGTCAGAAGGGAAAGATGCTATGTTTGTGTTGCATGAAATGGGAAATGACAGGGGACTCATCGTGTGACTTGACAACAGCATCTTTATATTCACAATTATGATGCCGCATGTTTCTCTCCTTGTTTCACTGCCACTATTTCTGTGGCCCCAGATCCACACATGAACCCACTGAAAATGATGTTGGATTGATGCTACAAGAGCTTAGAGATTGTCAGACCCCTAATGATCATATTGTTTTTCATCACAAATTTGTTTGTGACCGACACTGCAATTGTTGACAGTGATTCTTCTTTCTCAGAGTCTCCATTATACTGGTGCAATTTAATATGAAATGTAGAGAGTTCAGATTTTCAAGTGGGATGACTTGTGCAACATGCATGAATTCCTAGACACTGTTATTTAATTTACACAACTATTTTGCATATATACATTATTGTATTTTACATAAACTTTGTTTTGGAAGCTTAACAAGATATTTTCTAATTGGAAAGCATGAATTGGAGTCCCGTCCCCCCGTCCCCCCCCCCCCCATTATCTTGATAAACCTTATTTCATAGAAATTTCTTTTATAGTAACTGATCCTCAAAACCATTTTGTCCCTACTCCCACCCCTATTGTTGTCTCTGTTCTTCACTGCATCCCTGCTTCCAAATGATTTGGATGGGAAGTATTGGTGAGATCCATGGCCTATTGTTAAAGCAAAGTCCAGCCTCTGTTCATTCTCCCACCAAGGCATAGTTAGGGACACCGTGTCTGCCACCTCCATTGGTCCCAACAGTTCCAAATGATTTCAAATTGACCAATGTACTCCTAATTTGACTTGATCTGAATTGGTCCAACTTGATGCGTAATACTCTAAAGGCAACAGGACCTATTTGATCTTGAGCTAAGTGGGGTCAGCTCTATTTACAGTAGTACATCAATGGGAGACTGAAAACCAATTCCAGGTGCTGTGGGCAGTTTTTCAGAGGAAGTAAGAGGCATAACCACTTTTATTGCTTACATAAGAAAACCCTATGCAATTCATGGGGTTGTCACAAGTCAACAGGCAACTTGGAGGAACGAACTCACTAAAATGATTGCACATCCCTTGTTTATATTATACACAGGGAGCCCCCCCGCTGGCACAATGGGTTAAACCCTTGTGCCGGTAGGACTGAAGACCAACAGGTCAGAGGTTCGAATCCTGGGAGAGTGCGGATGAGCTCCCTCTATCAGCTCCAGCTCCCCATGTGGGGACATGAGAGAGTCTCACACCAGGCATGTAGCCGGGGGGGGGGGGGGGAGGCTTGAGGAACTTCACCCCCCCCCCCTGAAATTCTCAGGGTGGTCCGCGAGAAGGCCTTACTGGTACATTATTTAAACTGTTATGTTTATTCATATCATGATCTGATCACCATGCTCAATATATCCCGTATGCATGGGGGTATTGGGATAATGATACAAAAGGTTTGCTAGGGCAGATCCTCACCCCCCCCCCCTTGAATCAAACTCAGCACCCCCCCAAATCAAAATCCTGGCTGTGGGCCTGTCTCACACAAAGATGGTAAAACATCTGGGTGTCCCTTGGGCAACATCCTTGCAGACAGCCAATTCTCTCAGAAGCGACTTGCAGTTTCTCAAGTCAGTCCTGACATTAAAAAAATATATACACAGAACAAACCACTCTTTGAACTTTAAAAAGCAGTTGATGAAGTGAGGCTCATGGGCCACATGTGGACCCATTGGACTGTTGTGGCCCTCAGAGTCCCTGCAAATATATGAAAAATGTTTCCATAGAAATCTGACCAAAATTCCCTCCAATGCACACCTTCTTCTTTTAACATTACAAGCTATACAAAATATATTAAAATGTCTTTTTGTTCTGCATATGAATATAGTATGAAATCTGTGAAAAATTTCAAAGCACAATTATTCTTCTATAGGTATGCCAATATTTTGAGGTGATTTTTTAAAAGATTATCAGCTGCAAGAAAATTAACATCAGGTGGCAGGATATTCTCACATATTCTCACCAAATACACAATGACATTGCACACTTACGGTAAGTTAGCCTGAATTTGATGCAGATAAATCAGATCAATTGTGCTTGGAATATTACTGCTGCCCACATGATAGTTGTTCTATTTCATTACTTAACTTTATCAAAGTATTTTCATTAACAAAAATTATTGATTGATTGATTGATTTACTATATTTATATCCCGCTTTCTCTCACCCCAGAGGACTCAAAGCAGCTTACAACATGACAAACTTCGATGCCTCATATACAATCTGATAAAAAGCAATACCTCGTATGCAAAAATGCGATACAAACATATAAACAACCATAAAACTATTGAACTATGAAAAGCATGATACCAGATCCAGTGTCATCATTTTTGTTGATGCTGTTTTGCCAATTCTATATTTCACCACTCAATGCCTATCCAAATGCCTGATCCCATAACCAAGTTTTCACTCTTTTTCCTGAAGACCAGGAGGGAGGGGGCAGTCTGATATCTCTAGGGAGGGAGTTCCAGAGATGAGGAGGCACCACTGAAAAGACCCTGTCTCTCATCCCCATCAGTCAGGCTTGTGATGGGGTGGGACCAAGAGCAGGGCCTCCCCCACAGATCTTAGCTCTCTAACTGGTTAATAAAGAGAGATACATTTGCACATTCATCTGGTTCGAGCATAGAAATCTTGTGTTTTTCATTCCCATGAATTTTTTCCCCTGATATCTTGCTGGCAACTTCAAATACTTGCTTTATTTTTTAGGGAAAAGATCCTTTTGACTAACTAATAAGCATAGAAAAAACTTGCATTGACACATCATTAAACATCAACAAATGATGTCGACCATAATGTCAGAAAACCCACAAGCTGAAGTTATGAATGTAGCTTCACTGCCTGTGTCTCTTTATAACAAAATAATGCCAAATGTGCCATCTAATTGCTAACAAAAAAGATCCAAAAAGCCCTAGGAACATAATTTTTGTGAAGTTGGAGGATGGTAGCATTAACTATCACAGAACTGTGACCTAGAGGAAG
This sequence comes from Anolis sagrei, assembly GCF_037176765.1. Classification (NCBI taxonomy): domain Eukaryota; kingdom Metazoa; phylum Chordata; class Lepidosauria; order Squamata; family Anolidae; genus Anolis; species Anolis sagrei. Next base: position 190,929,171 of record NC_090021.1, read on the forward strand.
CCACAGGGAAGAGGGAGCAAGCTTGTTTTCTGCTGCCCTGGAGAGTAGGACAAGGAACAATGGCTTCAAACTACAAGGAAGAAGATTCCATCTGAACATTAGGAAGAACTTCCTGACTGTGAGAGCTGTTGTTCAGCAGTGGAACTCTCTGCCCCAGAGTGTGGTGGAGGCTCCTTCTTTGGAAGCTTTTAAACAGAGGCTGGGTGGCCATCTGTCAGGGGTGATTTGAATGCAATATTCCTGCTTCTTGGCAGGGGGTTGGACTGGATGGCCCATGAGGTCTCTTCCAACTCTTTGATTCTATGATTCTATTTTTTTTCCTCAAATACACTTACCATTTGGATTCAGAGTTCTATAGCAGTTATTATTATATTTGCCTCACTTGTAAAGCATGGGGCCCACAAAAAAGTGTCATACATTCCATGGCTAATAAACTGAATTTCCCATGGTATCGTCATATTACTCATGTTATTATTAGGAATTTCTGGAGCCCCCCGTGGGACTGAAGACCAACAGTTCGGAGGTTCAAATCCGAGGAGAGTGTAGATGATCTCCCTCTGTCAGCTCCAGCTCCCCATGTGGGGATATGAGAGAAGCCTTCCACAAGGATGGTAAAAATCAAACATTCTGGCATCCCCTGGGCAATGTCCTTGCAGAAGGCCAATTCTCTCACACCAGAAGTAACTTGAAGTTTCTCAAGTTGCTCCTGACACACACACACACACAAATAGAAATTCCTATGCACACTGCACAACTGTGCATTTTCTCCTGTTGAAAGTGAAGTGGTACAAAACAAGTGTAATTTTAAAAAGGAAAGCCCTCCTAGGATAGAGATTTACTGAAGTCACATTTTATTGTAAGCTGATTAAACTGAGTCCCTGCCTCCATCCCCACCCCCACCCCCACCCACCCCAACATCTTTCTTTAAAAAGCTCAGAGTAAAACTGCACCGGCAGGCTGTCAGTTTTGAGACATCAGGCGAAGAAGGTGTGTATGTCGACAGTTCAGGTGCTTCCTCTAAAAATAGTGATATACTCTGGCCCAGCCCTGGGTTTTGTTAATATCACCCTCTTGAGTTCTCCTCTCAAGATTTATGATGTCGCTATTAAAGCCCTCCAGGTCATTACAATCTTGCCTTTCATCTAGTCTGTATATAAATAATTGATCATCATAAGGATTGAAACCTGGGGAAATGAAGACAACTTAACACAGATATTCTTTATGACATCAATTACAGGGGAAATAATTTGGTGAGAGAAGAGAATATTTTAAGTGAGCCAATAATGATAGCTCACTTCTACGAGACTCTGGGTTGCAAATGAAATGTATCCGACTGTTACTTTATGAAGAAAATAGTTTATTGCAGAGGGAAAACATGTCGTTTTCATATATGTATGTCTGCCTGGATAATATGGCTTTCAGCATATCAAAGTGTTGTTAATGTTTTTGAATAAATGAGTGGCTTCTAATTGATAGGCCAAAATAGCCAGTCTGGCTGTGTGTGGTGAAGTGTGAGTTTTAATCTACAGTTATGTATGATTATAGATAGGTGTTTAAAAGGGTAAGTACTTAAACTAGCATAACTTGGGGGGGGGTGTAGCCAACTTAGCTCACTTTGAGCTGGGTTGCCATAGAAAAAGGGGTGGAACCAACTGCCATTTGGCAGGGCAGCCATTTTAAAACAGTTAGTCTGTAGTCAGCTAACTACAGGGAAGGCTGGTTCTTTTGTGTGTTGAGAAGAAGTAAGGTAGTCTGTAGTCTAAGAACTACAGGGAAAGGCTGATTCTACTGAGTTGGGAATTAGGAAGGTTTTGGCTTTTAGCCTGTGTAGTTTAGATAGGTCGAGTTGACTTATTTATATTATTAGTCAGTGTATGAGCAAAAAGGGGAGAGAACCCTAATAAGAATCTTTACTGCAACAGAAATAACATAAGGAACGAATAAGTTTGTACCTGAAGTAATCTGTTAAAGAAAGAAACACATTTTTGAAGGAAAATAAGTTCAAAACCTGTTAGTGAAAGGAATAGTCCTCTTAAGAGTTGTTTTCTGAAATGTTATAAATGTAACCTCTGAAGATATGTGCCTCTAAGAGTTAAGAAACATTGAAACCATCAAGCTTCTTCTATACTTCAATAAACTTGTTACAGTTTCTTCTAAAGCCAAGTCTCTGTTACAAATACTTCCAAGTTAAGCCATGCTACACATTGAAGAAAGACCAATTCAACATTACAAGCTATTAGTTGTGTTATCAATTTAGTAAGTCCTTACAAAGTGGTGGCTCCTTTACAAACGGTTACAAACTGATGGCATCATTACAAACTGGTGGCTTCTTCACAAATTGGTAGCCCCTCTTTACATCTTGCAGACTGGGAGTAATTTCCATTTAACTCAACAAGTGTTGATTCTGAATAGATTTGCTTTGGTTTTTTTATTGTCACTACATTATCTGCGTTTATACTCAGTGGCTTGCTCTGATATGCTCTGCTCCTTGCTTTTGGGACCTTTCCGTCACAATATCTTTGTGAGATGTATCATATTGACCTACAGTCATTCTGTGTGTTAATGGCTCAGTAAGGAGTTTGATGAGGATCAGAGCAAATGTGATGTAGTGGTTTGAGCATTGGACTTTGACTTGATCCTTATTTTGCATGATGGGCAGGCATCCAACAGGCATTAGAAATAAATAATAGAAGACATAGATCTACCTGCATTCTCAGAGAAGCCATGGTCCTGAGTTTGCAAGACCTGAGCAGGGCTATTGATGACAAAGTAGTTTGGAAGTCCCTCATTCTTATGATTAGTATAAGCTGAAGTCAATTTGAAGACAGTTAACAATAAAACAAATGTTTGCCAGTAATACTGTACAGTTGATTCTTATTTTACATTATGGACAGGCATCCAACAGGCATTAGAAATCAATAATAGAAGACATAGATCTAACTGCATTCTCAGAGCTATCAAAAGAGAAATATTTCTCCTTAAAATCATACTGCAGAAGTAGGAAATCCATGATGCCCTTAGGCCATGTGTACAAAAGAAGAGAATGATTTCCATGTTTTGATAATGGACAAGTCTGCCAAAATCAGCAATGGAACCTTGCCACAGCATATGTGAGTATGTACCTTCAGGTCTAGAGGGAGAAAAAATGATCTGCTCATAATGCAGGGAGGAGAAACATGTAGCTCTCCAGATGTAGTTGGACTGCAACTCATCGAAAGGGTGAATGTCAGTTGCAGTACAAAAATATCTGGAAGCTTCTACCCCAAGCCACAGTATGCATATCAAGACTACTATTATAAGCACGGCTAGTTGAAACATGATTCTTGTCAGGAAAACCCAGGGATAAGGTGTCACTGTTCTTGTTACTCTTGTTGTTTCTAACTTACAGTGACCCTATCCCTGGCTTATCTTGTCCAGAAGGAATTAATAATAACTTTAATAATAAAAACTTTATTTTTATACCTCGCCTCCATCTCCCCGAAGGGAATTATGGTGGACAAGCCCAGAGAGGACAGAGTTAAAAACATAACACAATAAAATAAAATCAAAACCAAACCAAACAGAAACATATCACAATAAAACATAACATCATAAAAACAGTACCATGCAGAGCAATAAAAGTGCTGAGTTCAGAGGACTCTGAGTTTGTGCAAAATTCCTAGATAGAGCTAAGGGAAAGCGCAAAATTGAGTAGGCAGGGATGGAAGAGTAGTGTCCTTGGGCATTAAAATGTCAGGATTGTAGCGTGGCGGGGGGGGGGGGGGATGCTAAAGTGCCGGAACTAAGCTATTATTGGGCCAATTTTTTGGAACTGTCTAGTCAAAGGCACAGTGGAACATCCATGTTTTTAGGTTCTTGCAGAGAGGGCCACCACTGAGAAGGCCCTCTCCCTCATCCCCACTAATCATGCTTGAGATGGAGGTGGAAGCAAGAGAAGGGCCTCCCTGGATGATCTTAGGGGGGAGATGTGATCATGTTGGTTCATAGGGGGAGATGTGATCGTGAAGATAGGCAGGTCCTGAACTGTTTAGGGCTTTGTGGGTAATTACCTGCACCTTGAAGTGGGACCAGAAATTCATTGGCACCCAGAGGAACTGTTTAAACGGGGGGGGGGGGTTGACCGCTCCCTGTAACTTGCAGCACTTAGTAATCTGGCCACTGATATTTGCACCAGTTGCAATTTCCAAGCCATCTTCAGGAGCAGCCCCACGAAGAGTGTGTTGCAGTAATCCAATCTGGAGGTAACTAGGGTATGGACCACCATGGCCAAGCCAGACTTCACAAGGTACGGGTTTACCCAGTGGATTTCCATGGCTGAGGGAGGATTTGAAACCTGATCTTTCAAGTACTATTCCAATGCTCACACCACTCTACCATGCTGAGTTTTTTACATCACATGAACAGCCCTCCTTTTTCACCTTATACCTGATTTTTAATAGGCTTGTGGATAGCATTTTGTTTCATTTTAAAAGAAAGGCCTTTGCTCTTGAATCCTATGAAGTGGACAGAAGATTTATGGCTGGTTTTGTTTTAGGACATTTTTTGTTTTTTAGTTCTTGTCTATGTATGTTTTAATGATGCACTGCAGTGGACTGTTGGGTTGTGTTGCTTTACGATATGATTTTTACTTGTTTTTTAATGATGGGTTCTTTTATTGGCTGATTATAGAATTTTTTTATCATGCTAGCTGCTTCAGGAGCTTAGGCTGAGTGCATCAAGCAGGCTGTAAATCCCCTATACAAACAAACAAATAAATAAAACTCATTTGTATGCAAACAAGGCATCTAAGCTATGAACCTCAAGGCACTTTCACCTGCTGACTTGTGAATATTGAGAACTGGTCTTTGTTGTTTCTCATTTATGTTTCGCATTTCATAACTCACTTGTGCATAAAGAACGGCATTGCAGCACTGGAATTAACCACTGTTTTCATCACTGAGATGTCCTCTCTCTCTTTGTCTCTCCTTTAGAAGGATTTTCTTATGTAGTTGTCAGCTGTTATTAAGCTCCACACAAATACCTGCGTAACATTTGTTAACCTCCCCTCAAAACTCAAGGTCTTCAGTCTGAAAAATACGAAGAGGAAGCAGCATTTCAAAGGTTACCATTCCCACAACAGACAAAAGTAATTTTCATGCTTGTTATTTTGGGAAGTCTACAGAGTTATTGTTTGGTTCCTTCCCTTTTCTTTCACAGCAAAGAAGAAAGCGAGCATTTATTATGACTTTGTTCAAATTGTCTTGTTCTTGGCTCTTCCAGGTTTTCCAAGCAAGAAGTTGTAGTTAATGTAATTGCTCATTAATAATTGTTGGTATCTTGACCATACTCTGGTGTTGTTTGGGCACATTTATTCTAGTTTTCATGTGAAACATTGGAGGATATAATGATTTGGAAATCCGCAACTACTTAGAACAATATAAACTTTGAGTTGCCACAGTGCCATACATATTGTGCCTACCTTTCTCCTAGTATTGTAGTAGGAGTTTATTAATGCTTAGACCAGAGGTCCTGAAACTAAGGCCCAGGGGCCAAATACAGCCCTCCAAGGTAATTTACCCAGCCCTCGCTCAGGGTCAACCTGTCTGAAATGACTTGAAAGCATACAACAACAACAACAACAACAACAACAACAACAATCCTATCTCATCAGCCAAAAGCAGGCCCACACTTCCCATTGAAATACTAATAGGCTTCTATTTATTGAAATTGTTCTTCATTTTAATTATTGTATTGTTTTAAAGTGTTTTTGCACTACAAATACGATATATGTAGTGTGCATACAAAATTCATTCATTTTTTTTCAAATTATAATCCAGCTCTCCAACCATTTGAGGGACTGTGACCTGGCCATCTGTTTAAAAAGTTTGTGGGCCCCTGGCTTAGACCATAGGCCATAATGTTTAAACCATAGACCATTACACATAGTTTATTAATACTTTGACCATAAATACAATATAAAGTGCAACAATATAGAAATACTACATGAAATAATCAGCATATAGATCTAATACAGAATTGAATCAATCAAAATATAATATGAATATAAAGAACAAACTTGAGATGTAGAGAAAATTAAATAAGATAAGAGAAGACTTTCATGGCCGGAATCACTAGATTGCTCTTTCCCTTCATGCGTTTTTTTTCTTTTTACACAAAAAATATAGCAATAGGGCATTGGTGGAGATGTTGCAAAGCCATTTTCTCCTGACCCTGAAGTGATTTAACATACATTGTGGCTCCTTGGGGGAAAATAGACACCATGTTGTCAAAGGCTTTCATAGCCAGAATCACTGGATCGCTGTGAGTTTTCTGGGCTGTATGTCCATGTTCCAGAAGCATTCTCTCCCGACGTTTTGCCCACATTTATGGCAGGCATCTTCAGAGGTTGTGAAATCTGTTGGAAACTAGACAAGTGAGTTATGGTGTGTGTGTGTGTGTGTATGTGTGTGTGTGTGTGTATAATGTCCAGGGTGTGAGAAAGAACTCTTTGTCTGTTTGAGGCAAGTGTGAATGTTGCAACTGGCCACATTGATTAGCATTGAATCGCCTTGCAGCTTCAAAACTGGTTGCTGCCTGGGGGATCCTTTGTTGGGAGGTGTTAGCTGGTCCTGATTCATTCTTTTCTGGAAGAATCAATCAAGATGCAAGGCCAAACTATGAGGCTGCCTGCCATAGATGTGGGTGAAGCTTCAGGAGAGAATGCTTCTAGAACACGGCCAGCCTGGAAAACTCACAGCAACCCTGGAGAGAGTGCTTTGAGGATTTCAATGTGACAAAATGACCCCCTTTGCACATCAAGCATGAGGGATTGGGATGTGAGACTGGGAATTCACTTTTCTACCTTGTGTTGTTGTTGTTTATTTGTTCAGTTGCTTCTGACTCTTCATGACCTCCTGGACCAGCCCATGTGGCCACCCGCAGCTCCTTCAAGGTCAACCAGTCACTTCAAGGATACCATCTATCCAACTTGCCCTTGGTCGGCCCCTCTTCCTTTTTCCATCTTAGACAGCAAAATACATAGCCCTGCTTCAAGCAAATATATAGTGCATAAATAATTCTTAACCTTGCAAAAAAATCCCTTGAATCAACCATAATCAGATCGAAACTGCACCTTAGTATTATGTTGCTGATGCAGTGCAAAGATAGACAAGATTCACCAGCAGGTTTTTGTAATCCCTTTCCCTGCGCCTACAAATGCTTGTTAAATCCTCCAGCATGCGAAGTAGGAAACTTCAGTCTCGCAGGCGTTGTCAGTCAGTCCAATAAAACTTTTCACAGGCCATAAATTATAAAGCCATAAACACAACGCTGCACGGGAGCTGAGAGGCCTTGTCTCTCTGAGCGGGCCAACTAATCTACGATCGGAGGATGGTTGTAATATTTTCATCAAGGTATTTGGAGTAGGGGAAGGGGGTACGAATTTCCACTGAGCCAGTACATTAGCCACGGTGATGATGTGTAACGTTTATTTTAATCTATTATCACTTGCAGAGAAGAGAGGAAATATGGGACGGTCCAGATGGTAATCTGGTATGTACACACACAGAAGGGGGATCTTTGTATTTCCTGTGATTGTTAACAAAGGACAGAGGCTGTGCTACTGAGCGTGGGTGCATTATTATGCATGCTAATGGCCATATCCAAGTGTTTGCTGTTTAGGCAACTGTAGTTTACAACGGCGTTCAGGTGGCTGCACATTAATCTCATGAGTTATTCTAGCAGAAAACTCATGCTGTTCGCAAATGTTTTGCAATAATGATTGCTAGATGCAATGTAATTTGCCTCTGATTAGATTTGACTTGTGATTCTGTAACCTTTTGCAAAATCCCATCTATTTTTTTTACAAAAAAAATCTAGACAATTAAACAATTAAACACTTGTTACTATGTTCTCCTGTGGTCTATAACACTTTAAAAAATCGGTAGCTACATGAGCTCCTAGAATCACTTTTGCACAAATAGGAAAGGAAGAATCCAACAGCCTAGTGAGATATAATGTTTTAAAATAATTTAATGTCATCTGAATAATACATCTTATTTTAATGTATTGTCGAAGGCATACATGGCCGGAATCACTGGGTTGCGGTAAGTTTTCCGGGCTGTATGGCCATGTTCCAGAAGCATTCTCTCCTGGATAGCTGCCAACCTCTGAGGATGCCTGCCATAGATGCAGGTGAAACGTCAGGAAAGAATGCTGCTGGAACATGGTCATACAGCCCAAAAAACTTACGGCAATTGAACTATAAATCCCAGCAACTATAACTCCCAAATGTCAAGGTCTATTTCCCCCAAACTCCACCAGGGTTCACATTTCGGCATATTGAGTATTTGTGCCAAGTTTGGTCCAGATCCATCATTCTTTGAGTCCACAGTGCTCGCTGGATGTAGGTGAACTACACTCCAAAACTCAAAGTCAATCCCCACCAGACCCTTCCAGTATTTTCTGTTGGTCATGGGAGTTCTGTGTGCTAAGTTTGGTTCAGATCCATCATTGGTGGAGTTCAGAATACTCTTTGATTGTAGGTGAACTATAAATCCCCGCAAGTACAACTCCCAAATGTCAAAATTTGGGCATATTGGGTATTTGTGCCAAATTTGGTCCAGTGAATGAAAACACATCCTGCATATCAGATATTTACATTGTGATTCATAACTGTAGCAAAATTACAGTTATGAAGTAGCAATGAAATAATGTTATGGTTGGGGGTCACAACAGCATGAGGAATTGTATTAAGGGGTTGCGGCATTAGGAAGGTTGAGAACCACTGACTTAGAGAGTTTGGGGTGTCTCTTCCGGACATCTTCAAACAGAACCTGGGTGGCTACTTCCTAGGGGATGGTCTAGTTCAGTGGTGCTCAGCCTGTGCGTCCCCAGATGTTTTGGCCTTCAACTCCCAGAAACCCTAACAGCTGGTAAACTAGCTGGGATTTCTGGGAGTTGTAGGCCAAAACACCTGGGAACCCACAGGTTGAGAACCACTGCACTGGAGATCCTGCACTGTGCATAAGGTTGGACTAAATCAAAGCTTCTTAAACTGTGAGTTGTAACTCCGTTAAATAGAGCTGATGTTTTTATTTGTTTGCTGTTGTTTGCATTCAAGTTGTTTCCACATCCCCACATAAGATCATCTGAGTCTGAGAATGTGTGATTTACTCAGGTAAGTTTCCATGGCAAAGTGGGGAATCAACCCATGGTCTGTAGTCTAGCGCTCAAACCACTATGGCACACCGATTGACATTTTTATTTGTACCTCTTTTTTTAAAAAATGGTTGTGGGAGAAATATGTGATATAAATTAAACAAATAAAGCATAATGCTTCCAAGCATTTGCAGACTGCTTTCACTTACTGCTTAATAATGAATCCACATACCAGGGCAAAATTTCTCCAGGGCTGAGATTTTATTTTATTGTGATTGCCTTTTTTTCTCCTGTTGAAGAAGAGTGTTATAGATTGGATGCCTTATTATGCATCGTGCCCATATCAGACATGCTAACTTGGTGTTTCACTATTCAGAACACGACAGGCTCACCGTAGTCCGCTGAACATGACGGATTCACCTTTTCCCCCAATTCATGAAGCTTTCCTAATGTGCTCCTTGCTGCTGAGACGATTGCTCAGAAACGGCTTTGCCAGACAGAGGAACTTTTCTACATCATTAACGTAAGATGATGAATCCATATTTTATTATGTTTTGTAGTTGGCAATCACAATTATTCACAGATTATAATAAAACATAATCATCAAGTTGATAGGTGTTCTTGGATAACTGACTGTCTTAAACTCATGATCTAAAAATCACATGTGGGAAGCCATAAAAATGAAACTGCTGAACTCAGGGAAAGGTTTATACCAGAGCTGTAGGAATCAATAGCTTTAGCAAGGGCATATAGACACTTGTCAAAGCACTTTCTCAAAGGCAGAGAAAGGGAAGAGGGAACTTAACATTACAATGCTAATGGAACATGTATTTGCAATATTTGCCAAAGCTGAACTTTTTATTTTAAAGTGTCAACACTTGCTGTAAATGTGCGGCAGCCCCTTGGTATTGACTTTGATTCCAAGCCCCCCCCCCCTTTTGTGGGTACCAAAATTAATGGATGCTCAAGTCCTATTGTATACAGTGCGTCAACATACAGTGGATCTATCTACACTATAGCATTAATACAGTTTGATACCACTTTAACTGTCCTGGCTCAAGGCTACAAAACTCTGAGATTTATAGTTTGGTGAGAAACCTGAACTTTTTTAGCACAGAAGTCTTGTAAAGACCTTGTAAAACTATAACTCCCATTGGTTGTTGTAGGTTTTTTCAGGCTATATAGCCATGTTCTAGAGGCATTCTCTCCTGACGTTTCGCCTGCATCTATGGCAGGCATCCTCAGAGTTTGTGAGGTCACAACTTCTGTGGATGCTTGCCATAGATGCAGGCGAAACGTCAGGAGAGAATGCCTCTAGAACATGGCCATATAGCCCGAAAAAAACTATAACAACCCAGTGATTCCATCCATGAAAGCCTTTGACAATACATTATAGCTCCCATGATTCCATAGCACAGAGCCGTAACAGTTAAAGTGGTGTTCAACTGCATTAATTATAAAGTGTAAATGCACCCTAAATTGTCATTTTGTCTTTCTTGATTAAACTTTGCTAGATGGCAATGCCAGAAAATTGCCTGCTCTAGCCCTCATTGGACACCTACGGCAGCTTTATGGTGTCTGAGGCCAGTGGGAAATGTAGTTTCCTGGTCTATTTGAATCTTTATATGCCCCTAGGAGCCATTGGTAACTGCCACTTTTCCTACATCGCAAACACGGCTGGTGGGGACGAAAGACAGGGCCTTCTCGGTGGTGGCCTCCCACCTGTGGAACTCGCTTCCAAATGAGATACGATCGACTCCATCCCTTCTAGCCTTCAGGAAGAAAGTTAAATCATGGTTGTGGGACCAGGTTTTCGGTCAGCAGATATAAATCAGCACTTTGGTTGAAATGGACTGAAAAGGTGATTTACATGAGGATACGGTTTTATAGGTAATTAAGGCTTTTATACTGTTTAATTAGTGGCTTGTGTATTTTATTTATTTTAATTGTTTAATTGTTGTGTTTTAATGGTTATTGTATTTAATTGTTCATGTACCGGCATCGAATTTCTGCCAATGTAAGCCATCCTGAGTCCGCCTTCAGGGGTAGAGAAGAGACGGGATATAAATACCAGAAATAAATAATAATACTGTTGGCTGCTTCCATATATGGTTGTATTGCAGTGCCGAGATGCTTGAGCCAGCATAGCCAGTAGTGCAGTGGTTCTCAACCTGTGGGTCCCCAGGTTTTGGACTACAATTCCCAGAAATCCCAACTTAGTTTACCAGCTGTTAAGATTTCTGGGAGATGAAGGTCAAAACAACTGGTGACCACAGGTTGAGAACCACTGCAGTAATGGATCATGGAAGGTGCAGTACAGCAGCATTTGGATAGGTGCACAGCCTATTTTACAGCTCTTGTGGAACTGGAACAGATCTTTTTACAAATTCTACAAACGAATCAGGGCTTTTGGTTCAGCAGTCCTTCTTTTAACTGTTGGTGCTGCCTGCTGTTTTGGAGAAATTGGCAGAGTTTGGAAAAGTTGTAGTTTCCATAACTGACATTGTTTAGTGCAGGATTCTGGAAGCTGTAATCCCCAACAGTAAAGTTTCTACCCTCTGGGCAAAAGCATTATTCATAATTTGGGGTGAAGAGGCCTCCAGATCTTTTCAGATTCCTAATAACATCATGATGACAAAAACAGAAGGTAAGACTGAACTAATTCAGACCTGATCTTAACAGAGCCCCAATGTATGCATTTAGTGATCCCCTTCTGCATGAAGTCCCGGTTCCTCCACCCGAGGCAAGCTTGCCCACTACCACAAACAGGAAAAGCACCTCATTTATTTCAGGAAGTTGCATCTGCAGGATATGGGGAGTTGAAAACAAATTAATAAAAACCAGCTCTAAAGTTGCATATCACTGTGTTGCATCTGGAATATACAGAATTTATCATCTAGGCTTTATCTTTTCTCTAACAATAATGTTAAAGATCTTGTAAGAATCTCTCCAATTTGGTGGCAGCCCTTAATCTTTCACCATTTAAAAAAAATAGAAATCACAGTAGTCTATATCTGGGAACAACATGATTCCTCGGTTACCTTTAATCAGAAGCAATTAATGATGGGAATCGAATCTAGCTTCATCCATTGATTGGCAAATGGTGTTTAAGTGTATAAAATGAAGAATGCCCTTAGAAAACTGGATTAAAAATATTTGAAGTGTTGTCAGGAGACAGATATAGTACACTTCATCTGACAAAATAGGAGCCCACGGTGGCACAAACCCTTGTGCCGGCAGGACTGTTGACCTAAAAGCTGGTGGTTCAAATCCGGGGAGCAGGGTGAGCGCTTGTCTGTCAGCTCCAGCTTCTCATGCGGGGACATGAGAGGAGCCTCCCACAGGATGGTAAAACATCTGGGCATCCCCTGAGCAACATCCTTGCAGAAGGCCAATTCCCTCACACCAGAAGCAACTTGCAGTTTCTCAAGTTGCTCCTTACATGAGAAAAAAGTTCTAACAAAATCATGGAAGATGTAGTTTTCAAGGCCTTTAGACTTCTCTGTCAAAAAGTGGTGCAGCCTTGCCTAATAACAACTGCCATCATTCAATACCATTGAGCCATAACAGTTATACATGTCGAAATATGAACATCACACTAGAGCATCTACCCACTTTAAATCCGGTTACTGCTTCCTGCAGAATTTTGGGGTTATATATGGTTAAAATAATTATGAGTTAATTAATAAAACTTTTTAAAAAAACCTAAAATAGAAGGTGGAATATGTAAATGTCTGCAAAGTCGTGGTTTAAAAGGTAGCTAGTTGCCCCAGTGCTTTCAAGGAGAATTGACAAGGAAATAAGCACTGGACCATTTTAGGTCTTGATCTGAGTAGGTAGCAGAGTTTTGGTGTAGATAGCAAAGAGTGGAACTATGCCTTAAAGTATTACCCAAGATAGGTTTTCCACAAAATGGTGATATCATTAATGGGCTATGGAAAAAAAAAAAACACAAAATACTGCACATCATGCAAACTTTAAATATGTTGTGGTTTTTAATTGACCCCATAAACATATCACTGTCTGGTAGATTTTGGATGTTCTTGTGTTTTGCTGTATGGCCAGCATTCATTAACAGCAGCAGGGAGACATTTGTACATTCCCCCCTCCCTCCCCCACTGAGTCTAGTACAGAATGATCTGAGTTAGCTGTGGAACTAATATTTGATATATACAAGATTGGAACACTGCAAGTCCCTAGAAAACAAGGCATGCACACACCAAGCAGAGAAAACACAGGATACAACAATTGCTTTGTGATACAGGGCAGAAATCCAGAACAAAACAAACAAGACTATAGATAGACTGCTGGGCTGTGGGAGTTTCTTTTTGCCTCTTTCATACCTTCGATTCAGCCTTGGAGGAATTTCTGGTGGCAGCCTCAGAGGAACACAGATTGACGTATGAATCAATGACCAGTAGCATAAAGGTCAGACCAAAATCCTATGTGCAATCAAAACTATACATGCCAAAGATGACATTAGAAATACAATAATGTTGCTTTTTTGGGCTCCTCCCTCACAAATACACTTTTTTCCACTCCTATCTCATCCAGGGTTTTATCACTTTATCTTGTGCATTTGGCCCGCCCATTGTGTTTGACTTTCTATTATGTTATTTTGCATTGTTTATTTTATCTTGTTACATTATGTATTTTATCGTGATGTATTTTTGTGTTATTTTGTATTTTATTTGCTGTATTGTATTTTGGGGCTTGGCCTCATGTGAGCCGCCCAAGTCCCTTTTGGCGAGATGATGGCAGGGTATAAATAAAGATTATTATTATTATTATTATTATTATTATTATTATTATTATTATTATTCCTGTCTGTTATGCTTTTCTCTTTGATTTGATTTGCTGTCCTACTACTGCAACACACACCCCAGCCCAATTCATACACAGAGCAGGGTTGGATACATTCAGATATATTTTATTTGTATTCACAAAAACCATGAAATGTATCATCTGGAATCTGATGTTGTTGTTCATTCATTCAGTCGTCTCCGACTCTTCGTGACCTCATGGACCAGCCCACGCCAGAGCTCCCTGTCGGCCGTTACCACCCCCAGCTCCCTCAAGGTCAGTCCAGTCACTTCAAGGATGCCATCCATCCATCTTGCCCTTGGTCGGCCCCTCTTCCTTTTGCCTTCCACTTTCCCAAGCATAATTGTCTTCTCTAGGCTCTCCTGTCTCCTCATGATGTGGCCAAAGTACTTCAACTTTGTCTCTAGTATCTTTCCCTCCAGTGAGCAGTCGGGCTTTATTTCCTGGAGGATGGACTGGTTGGATCTTCTCGCAGTCCAAGGCACTCTCAGCACTTTCCTCCAACACCACAGCTCAAAAGCATCGATCTTCCTTCGCTCAGCCTTCCCTAAGGTCCAGCTCTCACATCCGTAGGTTACTACAGGGAATACCATGGCTTTGACTAGGCGGATCTTTGTTGCCAGTCTGATGTCTCTACTCTTCACTATTTTATCGAGACTGGACATTGCTCTCCTCCCAAGAAGTAAGCGTCTTCTGATTTCCTGGCTACAGTCTGCATCTGCAGTAATCTTTGCACCTAGAAATACAAAGTCTGTCATGGCCTCCACGGTTTCTCCCTCTATTTTCCAGTTGTCAATCATTCTTGTTGCCATAATCTTGGTTTTTTTGATGTTTAGCTGCAACCCGGCTTTTGCGCTTTCTTCTTTCACCTTGATTAGAAGGCTCCTCAGCTCCTCCTCGCTTTCGGCCATCAGAGTGGTGTCATCTGCATATCTGAGGTTGTTAATGTTTCTTCCAGCAATTTTCACCCCAGCTTTGCATTCATCCAGCCCCGCACATCGCATGATGTGTTCTGCATACAAGTTAAAAAGGTTGGGTGAGAGGATGCAGCCTTGCCGTACGCCTTTCCCAATCTTGAACCAGTCTGTTGTTCCGTGGTCAGTTCTGACTGTTGCTACTTGGTCCTTGTACAGATTCCTCAGGAGAGAGACAAGGTGGCTTGGGATGCCCATCCCACCAAGAACTTGCCACAATTTATTATGATCCACACAGTCAAAGGCTTTAGAATAGTCAATGAAGCAGAAGTAGATGTTTTTCTGAAACTCCCTGCCTTTCTCCATTATCCAGCGGATATTGGCAATCTGGTCTCTCGTTCCTCTGCCTTTTCTAAACCCAGCTTAAACATCTGGCAACTCTCGCTCCATGTATTGCTGGAATCTTCCTTGCAGGATCTTGAGCATTACCTTACTGGCATGAGAAATAAGGGCCACTGTACGGAAGTTTGAGCAGTCTTTCGCATTTCCCTTTTTTGGTATGGGGATATAAGTTGATTTTTTCCAGTCTGATGGCCATTCTTGTGTTTTCCATATTTGCTGGCAAATGGCATGCATCACCTTGACACATCATCTTTTAAGATTTTAAACAGTTCAGCTGGGATCCCGTCGTCTCCTGCTGCCTTGTTGTTAGCAATGCTTCTTAAGGCCCATTCAACCTCACTCCTCAGGATGTCTGGTTCTAATTCATTCACCACACCGTCATAACTATCCTCAATATTATTATCCTTCCTATACAGATCTTCTGTATAGTCTCGCCACCTTCTCTTGATCTCTTCAGCTTCTGTTAGGTCCCTGCCATCTTTGTTTCTTATCATACCATTTTTTGCCTGAAATTTACCTCCAATGTTTCTAATTTTCTGGAAGAGGTCTCTTGTCCTTCCTATTCTGTTGTCTTCTTCCACTTCCATGCATTGCTTATTTAAAAATAGTTCCTTATCTCTTCTGGCTGACCTCTGGAATTGCGCATTTAACTGGGCATACCTCCCCTTATCCCTGTTTCCTTTTGCTTTCCTCCTTTCTTGGGCTACTTCCAGTGTCTCAGCAGACAACCATTTTGCCTTCTTGGTTTTCTTTTTCTTTGGAACGTACTTTGTTGCCGTCTCCTGAACAATGTCGCGGACTTCTGTCCATAGTTCTTCTGGGACTCTGTTTACTAAATCTAGTTCTTCAAATCTGTTCTTCACTTCCACTGTATATTCGCTAGGAATGTTAGTGAGATCATATCTAACTGGTCTGTGTATTTTCCCTGATCTCTTTAGTTTTATTCTAAATTGGGGAATAAGAAGTTCGTGATCTGAGCTACAGTCAGCCCCAGGTCTTGTTTTCACCGACTGGATGGATGTCCGCCACCTTTGGCTGCAAAGGATGTAGTCAATCTGATTTCGGTGTTGACCAACTGGTGAGGTCCATGTATAAAGCCGTCTTTTAGGTTGTTGGAAGAGAGTATTCGTTATACACAGCGAGTTTTCCTGGCAAAATTCTATCAGCCTGCGTCCCGCTTCATTTTGTTCTCCCAGACCATGCTTGCCTGTGATCCCTCTTGTCATTTGACTTCCCACCTTGGCATTCCAGTCTCCTGTAATGAAAATAATGTCTCTTTTTGGTATATTATCCAGTAGGTCCTGCAGATCCTCATAGAACTGATCTACTTCTGCTTCTTCAGCAGCTGTGGTTGGGGCGTATATTTGGATCACTGTAATGTTGAAAGGCTTTCCTTGCACTCGAATTGAGATCATTCTGTCATTTTTTGGGTTGTATCCAAGCACTGCTTTAGCGAATTTCTTATTAATTATGAAGGCTACTCCATTTCTTCGATGTTCCTCTTGTCCACAGTAGTAGATCTGGTGGTCATCTGATGTGAAGTGGCCCATTCCAGTCCATTTCAGTTCGCTGACCCCCAGAATGTCTATCTTTAGTCTTGACATCTCACCAATAACAACATCCAATTTGCCCTGGCTCATAGATCTTACATTCCAGGTTCCTATGGTGTGTTGATCTTTAGAGCATCGGATTCGTCGTTCGCCTCCAGTACCGTCGGCCGCTAGCCTTCCTTTCGGCTTTGAGCTAGCTGCGTCATCACATCTGGGGCTAGTTGAACTTATCCTCTGCTCCTCCCCAGTAGCATTTTGGCCATCTTCCGACCTGGGAGTCCCATCTTCCAATGGCATACCGACATATCTCTGGTTGTACTGGTCCATTTAGTTTTCTTGGCAAGGATACTGGAGTGGTTTGCCATTGCCTTCCCCAGGGATCACGCTTGGTCTGACCTCTCTGCCACAACCGTCCCGTCTTGGGTGGCCCTTCACAGTTTCGCTCATGACATCATTGAGGTGCTCAAGCTCCAGCGCCCCGACAAGGCGGTGATCCTTTGCTGGAGTCTGATACAGGCACACAATTGTGAATCGAATTCAGTGGTTCTCAAAGTGTGCTCCGCTGAGCCCTTGGGGTCTGCAATAGTCTAGCTAGGCTTCCTCTTCACATGTTTTGCTGTAGTGTACAAACAACAGCTTTACCCACTTCCTTTCAGCTTTGGTGCTTCACTCAGCTGAGTTGGAAAGCATTGGGTTGAAGAGAGTCAGTATTGTCACTCTCTTCAACCCAGTGCTTTCAGACTCAGCTGCATGAAGCACCATAGCTGAAAGGAAGCAGGCAAAGCTGTTGTTTGTATAATACAGCAAAACATGTGAAGAGGAAGCCTAGCTAGACTATTGCGAGTGAACTGTCATAGCTAAAATGAGGCACATTTTTGTGATCACGTAATAGTTGTCCCCTCTCTTTCAGCCGTTACTGCACTGTGAAATATATTTGCCAAGACTTTGTGTTAGCACTAATATGTCAACAGAAATGACTTTGTTAACATTGAATCCTTATTGAAAACTGCTAAATGGGAAGTAACTAGTTAACAAAAAATTCTAACTGTTAATTAAAATTGGCGCTGGAATCTTTTAAGGACATCATGGTGGCGACCAAAAAATTTGGTCGCCACCAGTTGCCAATGCAGTCATCAATGACCCAGTCTTGCTGCACTCTGTATGGGAGAATTAGAATTGGGAAGTTTTGTAATGTCTAACAGAGCCAGCAAAGTGCCTGACGTGCATTAATTAATTGCTGATGTGCATTAGACACTTTTGCTATACATTTTTGCAATTCACTAACAGGGTTTCTCAGCATCTCTGCCACTTAGCTAAGTATATATAAAGGACCTCATCAGACTGGTAGGGGGAAAGTGGAGGGAACCCTCTTCCTTCGTTCTCTACCACCTTTCCCTGTCTTCTAAGATGGCCTTCCATGCCATGTCATTTCCCATTCTTTCCCTTTGTTTCCCCACTTCTTCCCCATGTTCACCAATTAGGAGTCAGGTAACACCTGACTCCTCAAAAAGCCCTCTAGGCTTCATTTCTCCATCTTGCCAAAATGGAATCTCATGGAGTCCAACCAGAAGTTGTCATATGATGGACTCCATGGGACTCTGCTTCAGCACCATGGAAAAATGGAGAGAAGATGCAGAGAAGACTACATCTGATGAGGTCGTAGGTTATATTAAGGAGAAGGTGATACAGGATTCTGGTGAATGTTGCTGGCATTTAATGATCAAGACAATAAAATCACAAGCCATTACTGAATGCTTTAGTGAATTAGGGAACAACCATGTTTGTGTCTAACATGAACTCACCTGAAATTTGATGTGAACAATCTAGAACACTACAACCAGCTCTGCAATGGAAACACTCCTTCCAGTCGTCAACCCAGTACAGAAGAACTTCAAGTTACTCCAGAGCTTATGGGAAACTCTGGAGTGATCCTGGTGTTTTTTTTTTGGCATGTGGACAGTTGCTCAAATGTCAAAAGGCACTACATCTAGCCCATGGATTGGGATAGTTCTAATGTCCATGAATCAGAAAGACTCACCACTGCCTTGCAGACCAGAAGCCGCATCCCAGCAGAACCTTGTTGGCCAGTTGCTTCTGATGATCCATTAGCTGGGTATCCTATTGTGACATTTTCAGCAAGGATCTGGGAGGGAACTGTTTTTAACATGCTTTAAATAGTTATAACTGCATGCTTTTAAAATGAAATTAGCTCCTTATTTGTTTTTAATGTCTGTAAAATAAGATTCTAGCTTAAGTAGGATGGAAATTTGTGAACTGCTTTGGTTCCGATGCCAGAAAAGAGTCAGGATAGAAATAAAACAAAGCAGCAGCAAACCCATCTTGAATTCTGCTAATACTACAGTATTTTAGTGAACAAGCAATGAGCCAGTCACTCTACAAATAGCTTCCCCAAACATAGGCTGGCCCCGCTCTTTTTGGGCTTTACCTCAGACAGGGTTGTGTGCCTGTGTATGTGCAGCAGCGGAGGCTTCGTTCCAAAGGCAATACTAAGACGGCGTCTGGAATGGCTCCACTTTTTATCTGATGTTCTGCTGTACAAACTGCTGCTCTAAGCAACAGTAGTTCTGAGTAGTCAGGTAAAACAAAATATAATTAACGACAAGGAAAGGAATGCTTTATTGCCAGCAGGCCACGCTTCAGTAAATCAGCCCCAAGTTCCACGATCTGCTAGGCCACACAAAACTTGGAAGGCTTGCTTTCCTTTTGTAGGCCTGCTATATGACCAAGATAGAAAAGGTTGAGGAGAACGATGCCTTCTCCCTTCGCTGTTTTCCTCTCTCCACAAGCTAATCATACTGAAAAGGAAGCTTTTAAAAATGATTTCCACTGTAGAAGTGTTTCTCAACCTGTGGGCCCCCAGATGTTTTGGCCTTCAGCTCCCAGAAATCCTAACATCTGGTTAACTGGCTGGGATTTCTTGGAGTTGTCGGCCAAAACACCTGGGGACTCACAGGTTGAGAAACACTGGGATAGAGGGTCATTATAAAACCCGAGGAGTGGTGAACAAGCAGGAAGCTCTGTGTAGGTGGATTTGGTGCCATCCACACACTACTGAAAAGGAGTTTCTTGTTTTTGTTTGACAGATTGGGAGCTCCTCCTCACCCCCAAGTCAGACTCATTTCAGTCAATGGGACTTAATTCTGAGCACAGTGTAGAAGTAATGGCTTGTATACATTTGGTAACAAAGGGGATCAAAGTTGCATTTTCAAAGTAACAAAAGTGGCAGCCTTCCTAGTGATGTAACAACTGATGTTTGCTAGTTATTTCTCCAAATTTTGAAGTGCATTTGAAAGTAAACACTTAATGTCTCTAAAAATACTTTCAAATGCCCTTCAAAACTTGGAATAGTTCTTAACAAGTAACTTCCCAAGCTCTGATCCCGAGTAGACATTGACAGGACTGTGCTATGGGGTTATTTCCAGATGGAGGGTTATGCTAAGAAGTCAGAAGACATTATGTGGTTAGTCTCTATGCTTCTCATTCAGGGCTTTCCTGCAACAAGGGAAAGGAGAAGGACAGGTTGAGTATTCCTTATCTGAAATGCTAGGGAGAGAAGTCTTTTTTTCTATTTATTTTGGGGGGAGATTTTGCAATACCTGTATTTGTATTTGCATATGCATACAGAATGATACAGCTTGCAGAAGAAGCCCAAGTCTAAATACAAAATTCACTTATGTTTCATATATACCTTATACATGTATCCTGGAGGTAATTTTATGCACAAATTTTAATAAGTTTTTTTTTTTGCATGAAACAAAGGTTGTGTACATTGAGCATTACAGAAAGCAGAGCCGTCACTATATCAGACACCCATGTGGACAATTTTGAATTTTGGAGTATTATGGAATTCCAGGTAAGGGGTGGTCAACCTAGGTGACATTCTGTAAGCTTTGTACTGTTGCTATTTTTTTCAGAAGCCCAACATTGAGCTAAGGGGACCCCATTTGGATTGGGACTCACAGTTTAAAAGTAGTGCTATAGACAATGGCCAGGTGCTTGTAGCAAGTTCTGTGACCAGGGTGTCAAGGTGGTGGCAACATGGAGGACGAGGTGATGTCCCAGTCAGACCAATGCAGCTGGCCTGGCTGGATCATCTGAATAGCAACACAGCATTTGACTGGGGGCATCTGCTTGTCATCATAGGCCCCTTCCATACAGCTGTATAAATTCCACATTGAATTGGATTATATGGCAGTGTGGGCTCTGATAATCCATTTCAAAGCAGATATTGTGCATTATCTGACTTGATATTCTGGTTTATATGGCTGCGTGGAAGGCCCCATAATCTCTCTGGGGTTAGTCTGGAGTATATGCACTGGACTGACCCTATGTTAAGTGGCCGGTGTATATGCCGCCCAAGAGAGATGCAAGCCAGAGAGCAAAATAATTTACCTTCAGAGTGCACACTTAACAAACCACAAAAGTCCCATGGGCTTAATGCCATGTGGAAGCATTGGGCAGGATGTACAATCATGATGCCGATAAGACAGAAGCCAAAGTTCAGTTCTCTGGCATCTTCATGCCATACCACCATTGCATCTTCACTTCACCTCCTTTTTACACACAGCAAACCCAGTGTATTGAACTTCCTTTGAATCCAGTGTGCATGAGAGAGGTAGAAAACCCTGTTCCCTAAAGGACAGTATTCTTTGTCAAGCAGAATTTTAATAAATACTTACAATTTATAATTGATGCTTTTGTGGAGGTCTTAAGGAATTTAAAACAGCCTGGAATATAATAGCAACCCACAGAATTGAGACAGAGTGAAACTATTACAGCTGAGCACAGTGAAAAGGAGGTTTTAAATTGATGCTGTATATTATTCATTTTGACAACTGCAAACTCGCACAAAAGATAGCAGAGAGTCAGAAAGCATCAGCTACAGTGGGTAATACTAATTTATTACTAATACAAAAACCGATCTGAAGTTAAGCCCATACTGCTTAGTCAAAGCAAGAAACCAGTACAGTATTCGCCGTCTAGATACATTGCACAGAGCTGCCTCAGAGCTGTAGGTTGGGTCAATGTATTTCAGATGACCAACAGCTGCCTTGAGGTAAGTACCTTTTTGGTAGGTAGTTTTCACTGGATAGTGACTGTGAAAAGTAGTTGTTCCTACCTTTGAGAAGAAAATAAGTGAAGAATTATACCCCTAGTCTGAATGATATCTGTCTGTGGCTCCGCTTGTACCCACTGCACTGGGATTACCAACACAGAAACAGCCCAAGCCCTGGGGTTTTGGGTCCAAAACCTGAAACCCAAGAATGTTTTCTAGGGATGTCTTTAAGCATTATGCATTAAGTAATAATCATAGTCATTAACAGCTTGTCATTCAAACAGAGGGAGAAAGGAAGAACATATTTTCCTGTCTGAAAACTATGACATATCTACACTATAGAATTAATGCTGCTTGACACCACTTTGTTGAAGCTCATTGCTATAGAATTATGAGAGTTACAGTTTTACAAGGTCTTTAGCCTTCTCTGCCAAAGAGTGCTGGTGCTTCACTAAACTACAACTTCCATTATTCCATAGCATTGAATTTTGACAGGTGAAGTAAGGTCAAACTGCATTGACTTTATAGTGTAAATGCAACCTAAGAAAGAAATTGTAGCCAAAGAGGTTGTTCTATCAGCTAGAGATCTGGACTAGAGATCTCCACATAGTCCTTTCTTAGATTTTGACACTCAAGGCAACTCATAGGCAAAATGTGATGGGGGAAAATTATACAGCCCAACAACAACAAAAATTATTGGGGTCTTAGATTTTAGGCCTCTTCCTGGGTTTTTTTTGGGGGGGGGCACTGATTCAGAGTATTGTATTGGATAAACACATCAGCACTAGTTTCTTAGATATGATTATTATTATTTTCTATGAGCAAGAAGATGAAGACTGGTATATCATATATGTTCTGCACCTCAGAAACTAGACCTGACAGGAAAACTCCTGCCATTTTTGGAATCAGCAGGTCAAACATACCCAGAAACAGGTCATGGCTGGAATCACTGGGCTGCTGTGAGGTTTCCAGGTTATATGGCCATGTTCCAGAAGCATTCTCTCCTGGCGTTTCACCTGCATCTATGGCAAGCATCCTCAGAGGTTGGCAGGTGAAACGTCAGGAGAGAATGCTTCTGGAACATGGCCATATAGCCTGGAAACCTCACAGCAGCCCAGTGATTCCAGCCATGAAATGTTCTACAACACAAGGAACAAGTTTGTTGCACAAACTAGGACATGGAATAATGAATTCAAACTAAAGAAAAGGAGATGCCACCTGTTGTGGTTCAGCTGGAACCACAGAGTGCCTCTGAGGAGAATGATGGGATTCAGGTTCACAATCTGGTTCAAAATGTCCCTGTTATAGTCAGTGAGGAACAGGGTGTGGAAGTTCAGTTTCCCACAGCAAGAAACAAGTTTGTTGATACTGAAACTAGCCAGGTGCAGGTCCAAATTGACTCAGGCAAGGACGACAGTTCTCAGCCTGATAATGAGCAGGAAGGCAAACTGGATAACACTAATGAACAAACTGACCTTGATGAAATGGGAACCTTAGATCATGCTGACCGTTTGGAATTCAGAGTTCAAAGGGGTATGAGAATAGCTAACAAGAAGGAGGCCAGAAGCCAAAGAAACGCCTTCATGTTTTACAAAGGGTATTAAACAGTGTGTTTGGAACCAAACCTTTGTCAGAGTATCTTTTCTTTTAACCCAGAAGCTTGCATTTTGCTTGTCTGGATTATCTTGCAGTTCTTGTATTCATGGTCTCAGGACTCTGTCATGTTCTCATGGGATTTTGCTTTTGCTGGTGTCTTTTTGAATCATGCTTCAAAGTGTTCAAATCTTTTTGAACAGTGGTTCTCAACCTTTCTAATGCGGTGACCCCTAAATAAAGTTCCTCATGTTGTGTTGACCCCCAACCATATTTTCGTTGCTACTTCATAAATAATTTTGCTACTCTTATGAATTCTAATGCAAATATCTAATATGCAGGATGTATTTTCATTGTTACAAATTGAACATAATTAAAGCATAGTGATTAATCACAAAAACAATATGTTTGGGGGAATATGGACAACGGATGATGGGATTTGTAGTACCTTCAACCAATTCAGCTCTGACTTCCACAGACCATTGAGATCCCCCACGATTACAGACCTGGACCAAACTTAAAACACAGAACTCTCATGACCAACAGAAAATACTGGAGGAGTTTGGGAGGAATTGACAGTGATTTATGGGAGATGTAGTTCATTTCATCCAGAAAGCACTGTGAACCCAAATTACTCTGGATCTGGACCAAACTTGACATGAATACTCAATATGCCCAAATTTGAACAATGGTGGAGTTTGGGGGAAATGGATCTTGACATTTGGGAGTTGCAGTTGCTGGGATTTATAGCTCCTCTGCCATCAGAAAACATTCTGAACTCCCAACAAAAATGAAATTGAAGAAGCTTGGCATACAGAACTCACATAACCAACAGAAATTACTGGGGAGTTTTGGGGTTATTTTCCTGACATTTGGGAGTTGCTGGGATATATAGTTCCATCCAAAAGCATCGTGAACTCATGCAACCATGGAATGGACTCACACTTGGCACAGAGAACTCCCTCTGTCCGCGTCCACCCCCTTCTGAGCTCGGAAGGAGGCAAAGGCCGGACGGTGAAGGCTCCACAGATGGCCAGGCATTGAGGACAGCAGGAAGAAGTTTACTCACCTTGCAGGCCTGAACAGAGGGTGAGTCTTCTTCCCTTTGCCTCCAAAGCTCCTCCTCCTAACTACCCACAGGTCTGTGAGAAGAGCAGGAGAAGGAGCCTGCCAGGAGTACCATTTGGCTGGCTCAGGGGGTCAGCAGCAATTTTGAAGGGGGTGGGGCCGGCCAAGGCAGCTTTGCGACCCCCCGAAAATGGCTGAATGACCCCCCCAGGGGTCACAACCCCCAGGTTGAGAACCGCTGTTTTAGAACATTACTTTTGCTTTTAAGAACTTTTTATCTTTTACTTTTTGATAAACTATAAAGACTTTTGGCAAGGTGAACCTATTCTGAGATGCGTCACCACCTAACCATTAAGAAAAATTTCCTGATAGTAAGAGCTGTTTGATAGTGTAATATGCTGCCTTTGAAAGGTCTCTGGATGCTGTTAAACAGAGGCAGGTGGCCATCTTCCAGGAATTCTTTGATTGTGCAACAAAATAGGTTTGGCCTGGATGTTCTCTGTAATCTTTTCCAACTCGATGATTCAATCATATTCTTTTCCTCAGTCAGCAAAATGGCAATAATAATCAACGTTGTATTTATGTATGTGTGTTTGCATTTGCCAGACTGACGTCTTTCTCCTCCTTTGTACTCCCATCCATTAACTTCAAAGTGGAAAGGAATGCAGACACTGTATCAGCAGTGAGTTTTCACTAAGCACCAGACTACATCTCTATAAGCATATGCCTTTCATTTGAGACACAGGGAATGCACTCCCGCAATGTGGCCTAGGTAGGAAGCCAAGGCAGCTGGTCTGAATTGTATTCTTGGGGATTTCCAGGCCTGGCCAGTGTTGTAATTCATTGAGCTGCCACTAAGGGGAGCCCTCTTTGCAGTAAACCTCCCAAATCCCCCCCCCCCCCTTTTGATCAAAAGCTTGGCTGTAAAGATAATGTGACATTTTGATTTCCCCAAAATTATGTTTAATCAGAAGGCAACCAGAGATAAGCAGTTTAAAATGAAATCTGAATTACAATTCCAAGTCTCCACATTTTAATACTTCTTGATTTGGCTGGAGGAGAAATATAAATGGGCCTGAATATCAAAAGCTTGGGCAAGCTTAAATAAAAACTTTAAAAAAGAGCAAATTTGGTTATCGCTCTTGGATTGAAAGTAAAATACTGTATTAGAGGGAAAGCTGCCAAACGAATCATCCTGTTAACTTAAATTCTTTTTATTTTATTGTTCAAGAAAGGTAAATTTGTGGTTGCTGTAGCAACATAGAAATCAAGCAGCTTAACATGTCAGGAAAATGTCTCTTACAGCTAAACAATGTGATTCTGTGTGTGTCTACTCAAAAGTAATACCCACAGCATTCAGTCTGGCTTTCTCCCAGCCAAATATGTATATAACTATATCTTAAATCAATATATTACTTTTAAAAGCGTATGGATTTGAAAACTTATAAACAGAACATTTATGTAATTGATGGCTGGGTAAATAACAATGCAAGCCTCATTAAAGGTGGTTCTTTTTTGGATCTCTTGTTAGTGCAAACTTGAAAATGTGAATGTGTAAATGTTGGAAATATTTTGGTAATTAATAGCCCTGGGTAAATAAAAAAGATAAGGCTCATTACAAATAGGATTAATTCAAGGAATAAATTATTATAGTCTGGGACCCATAATTAACTCCTTTCTCACCCTATGGATGTTTGATTTATTGCTGGGGTTGTGCTCTCTGTGGGTCTATAATGGCACATTGGACACATCCAAAACTAAGAAAGTTTAATGCTGTGGAATAAACATTATATAGATTTGAGTGACCTGGATGTACAGTAGAGGTGGTATTAAAGGAGTACAGACAGAGGCGGCTCAACCCATTACACAAAGTAAGCATTTGCAGTATAGTTGATTTTACCCAGGGGCACTCTTGAGGTGCTCTTGGGGGAAAATAAACCTTGGCATATGCAAGTTGTAGTTACTGGGATATATTGTTCACCTACAATCAAAGAGCATTCTGAACTCCACCAATGATGGAATTGAACCAAATATGGCACACAGAACTCCCACAATGAACAGAGAATATATATCAGTGATTGGTTTGGGGGGGGGGGGGCGCCAAAATACTGTTTGCTTAGTGTAGAAAATTACCTAGGGCTGCCTCTGAGTACAGAGCACAAGCAATATATGGTAAAATTGATATTGCAGTAAATAATGCACTCATAAAGTTGCTGTGAGTTTTCCCAGACTGTATGGCCATTCCAGAAGCATTCTCTCCTGATGTTTTGCCCACATCTATGGCAGGCATCCTCAGAGGTTGTGAGGTCTGTTGGAAACTAGGCAAGGGAGGTGTATATATCTGTGGAATGTCCAGGGTGGGAGAAAGAATTCTTGTCTGGTTGAGGCAAGTGTGAATCTTGCAGTTGATCACCTTGATTAGCATTGATTGGCCTTGCAGCTTCAAAGTTTGGCAGGATCCTTCCTGGGGGAATCCTTTGTTGGGAGGTATTAGTTGCCCCTGATTGTTTCATGTCAGGAATTGTGTTTTTTTAGTGTTTTTATTTATTTACTGTCTTGATTTTAAAGGGTTTTTTAAAATATTGGTAACTAGATTGTGTTCATTTTCATGTTTCCATCCTTTTTGTATTCTGCTTTCCTAACAATGAAACAATCAGGGCCAACATTGAGGACTGTAAGAATCCTCCATAGAAGATAAAGAGAATAATCATGTTAGGTGATGCCATGTAGTACCTTTAAAAATGCTTGTCTTAAAACTATAAATTAGAAGTGAAAAAGAAATGTATAGGGTTTACATTTCCCTAGAGAGAAGTTTGTTTTGTTCCCTCTGAGATGAGCAATGGAGTAAATTGCATATTGCCTCAGTTTTATAAATTTCCAAAGTTTGTGATATGTCTTGGCACGGAAAAATATGTGCACAAAACAGGCTGAATATTTGCATATGTAAGGGAACTTATGCATTCATAAGACACCAATTGCATATGTTTCAGAAACGAGGATAGGGGTGCTTTTGTCAAGGCCAGGAATGAAGTAAAATGTTTGGAATTGGAAATGTGTACAAAAACATTCCTATATTTGAATGCACATGCATAAACAAATGTGCCAAATTTCCGTCTGGCAACAAAATGAGAATGTCAGTGGAAAGAAAAATGGCTGTTTTCTATGTCCCCCAGAACTAGAAATATAGGGAGCAGCCCGAGGGAATTTATTTATTTATTTATTTATTTACTATATTTCTATACTGCCATTCATGGCGGTTTACAGAACGGCACAATTCAATGCCCATAACAATATAAAAAATAACTAAAACATTTAAACATAGTTAAAAATTCACTACATA
Source organism: Anolis sagrei (assembly GCF_037176765.1). Lineage (NCBI taxonomy): Eukaryota > Metazoa > Chordata > Lepidosauria > Squamata > Anolidae > Anolis > Anolis sagrei. Next base: position 190,957,077 of record NC_090021.1, read on the forward strand.
ATAACATTAATAAAAACATCATAAAACAATAAATCCTCCGCATTTCATTATCAAGTCGCGTTGTCTAGCCATTCCGAGATCAGAGTTTATCTGCTACACTGCATTTGGGAAAGCCTGCTCAAATAGCCAGGTTTTGACTCTTTTACAAAACATTAAGAGGGTGGGGGCCAATCTAATGTCCCTGGGGAGAGCATTCCACAGCCGAGGGGCCACCACTGAGAAGGCCCTGTCTCTCGTCCCTGCCAGCTGAACCTGTGAAGATGGCAGGACCGAGAGCAGGGCCTCCCCAGAAGATAAATTCCTAGATGGTTCGTAAGGAGAGATACGTTCAAAGTAAAGACTTTCTGTATATATTTCAGATTTCAATTTTAATGTCAAAAATACGTCGTATGATTTTACATAGGATTTGTGCTACTTTAGAATAGTCAAGACAAATATCACTTAAGTAAAATAAACATTAAATATTAAATAACCGGAAGAACATTTTTGAACCAATGTACAACTGGAAATGTACCCACTCAACTATCTTGAGGTCAACTTGAGAAGAGGCATGGGGTGCTCCATTGTAAAATGAGCATGAGTGTAGCAGTGCCCTTCCTCTGATTGCGCTTACAGTATGCATATCCTACAAGGCTAGGAGTGTTACAGTCCAAGCAGATGAGTAACACTTGGCTCCAGATATGGACCTTATGAGGATGAGGGATACAACACAGGTATCCAAAACTATCTAGAGATCCCCTTTTGCAGCTGAATGGTGGAAACAAGTAGCATAGCTAATCCACATCAGTGTTTCTCCTTCCGAGTAGCACTTTGACTTCCTGGTGGACTCCTGGGAAGGATAGGAAAAACCAGCCAATTGAAGATCAGATTGATCATCTTGTGTGAGGAGAGTGATTTGGGCCAACCTGATTAACACATATATCCACCTGGATGACATAAAACTGCAGTTGGGAGGAGATCCATCTTTTCATTTGAAACAGGCTTCCCCATTATCCTTCCTATTGGGATCGTTTGTTTATTTATTTATTTGCCATATCTATATCCTGCCCTTGTCAACCCCGAAGTGCACTCGGGGCAGCTTTACAAAGACAACAGTTCAATGCCATGTATTGATACATTGGTAAATAAACAAAAACCTTAACACCAAACCCATTTAAAACATAGCATTAAAACATTAATTAAAATCACATAATCCAAATTGTATTCTGGTTACCTTCTGTCTTTGTTATGCTCACTGAATGGATACTTTTCCCACAGTTTTGGGCTTGTTGGCCATGGGACTGAATAAGACTGTGGACTGAGATAAGTTTGCATCCATGGTGTTAGGGATTCCCTTCAAGGGACCTTGGGTTGAGGCCCAAGGCTGTGCCTGGCCTTTGGCTCAGATTACAAGAGAACCAGGCATGTAGCCGGGGGGGGGGGGGGCTTGGGGGGCTTCAGCCCCCCCCCCCCCCCGAAATTCTGATGGTGGTTCGCGAAAAGGCCTTACTGGTGCATTATTTAAACTGTTATGTTTATTCATATCATGATCTGATCACCATAATCAATATATCCCATATGCATGGGGGTATTGGGGTAATAATACAAAAGGTTTGCTAGGCTAGACCCTCTTTCACTCAGACTCAGCCCCCCCCCCCCGAAACTCAGCCCCCCCAAAACCCCCCCGAAAATTTTTTAGCCCCCCCCCCGAAACGAAATCCTGGCTACGGGCCTGAAGAGAACTACAGATTCCCTAGTAGAATGGTGGCTTATCAGCTGGCAGACGGATCACTAATGGATTCATGCTACATGTGAAGCCAACATTTTAAGCTATAATCAGTGAAAGTTTTCCTCTACATTGAGTGGTTTATTGCGCTCAGTCCTGGTTCATTGCTAGAGCTCCAAAAAGCCACACCTGTGCATATAACAGCATGAAGTGATAATAAAATCAACAGGGAAACACCACCACAAATAGGGGAACAAACAAGGCTGTTGTTGGGTCATTGATTATTCTTGCTCCCATGTTGCCATTTAGTCTCAAAATCTGAAAGCATTATCCTGCGAAATTCCCCAGGTGCAAGTCCTTACGTGGCCAAAATGGCACCCACCCAAACCGTAGAGAGAGAGGTTAACATATTCATGGCCAATATTTATGGTGGCTAGAGGGAAACAGAACATTACAGAGTCCTGGAAATAGAATTATGTAATTTGGAAAATTGCATGGAATACTTCAGGAGAATATTCCATCTTGAAATATTTTGTTTCAGATCCTGTTTATGAACCTCCCCCCCCCCCCCCCCCCCCACTGTTGGTGCAAGTGATAATTCTCCAATTTAAACATTGTCCCAAAAATAAGGAAATGAGTGTGGATAAAGTATAGGTTTTCCCTTGACATTAAGTCCAGTTGTGTCTGACTCTGGGGGTTGGTGCTCACCTCCATTTCGAAGCTGAAGAGCCAACGTCGTCCGTAGACACCTCCAAGGTCATGCAGCCAACATGAAGTGTGGATATGTTTTTGTATTTGAACCGCCTCCCGCCCCCCTGAGATTTCCTTTAAATTTTACTTACAACATCTGCACATACATCAAAGAGGAGATTACATTATTTTGACAAAAATTCTAGACATTTGAATTCGGTGCAGCAAGAGAAGGGAGAGAGAACACACCGGCTTACCCATAAAAAGTGTAGTAGCTTTAAACTAAAGCCACCTTTAAAATGAACTGTGTTTTATTGATGAATAGGTTAAGTAAATGGGCCATTTTTCTTTTAGTCACATCTGCTCAGGAAATGGTAAGCTGTACTATTTTTATTCCTGCATTCATCGCTTCAGAGCAAGAGTGCTGAAAGAGGCGGAGCATACATGTGGCATAGACTTATTCAGGCGACTGAACCTCAGGCAACACGTTAATGCAAAATGGAGTAGCTTAGTTATAAAGAATGGCTCCTTTACACATGCATTATTCCCACACACACCCCAAAAAACCCCTCACTACCTTTAGGACTTAATATCTCACCCTTGCTATAATGCCAACACGTTTTAGGATGGCTGAATAAATCTTCATTTTGCTTTGAACAGCACATACCCACATCAACATCATCAGTATCGATGTATTTCAGAATCATCCAGCGATCCATCCTGAGGCTCAGCCAAAATGTATAGCTATGAACTACACCCAGGGGTGGCTCAACCCATTACGCAAAATACGCATTTACAGTATAGTTGATTTTGCTCAGGGGTGCTCTTGGGGGGAATAGACCTTGACATATGCGAGCTGTAGTTACTGGGATGTATAGTTCACCTACAATCAAAGAGCATTCTGAACTCCACCAATGATGGAATTGAACCAAATATGGCACACAGAACTCCCACAACGAACAGAAAATATGTATCAGTGATTGGTTGGGGGGGGAGGACGGACAAAATACTGTTTGCTTACTGTTGAAAATTACCTAGGGCCACCTCTGACTACACCACAATAACATCAAAATCATTTTATCTGATGATAACAAACACATTTATTCACATAATCAAAGAAGAAAAAATCATTTTCAATCACCTCCACCAGTGGTTCTCAATATTTACTCCTCCAGGTGTTTTGGACTTTAGCTCCCACAATTCCTAACAGCTGGTAAGCTGGCTGGGACTTCTGGGAGTTGAAGTCCAAAACACTTGGCAAACCAAAGGTTGAGAACCACTGAGATTCTATGGTTAACTTTCTGAAGCCCATCTGAACTCACACTGACTGACTTCGAATCTCTCTTCCTGTGAACACGGTCATTCTTTTATACATGAGTTTTCAAAAGAACTTTCTCAACATAGCTACAGAATTCTGTAAAGTGACAGATATTCTGATAATGTGGTGTTACAACATGGACAACACTAGAGTTTGGTGCAACTAAGAAGGTTGCTTCTGGCAGTATATACTACAGGAAAAATATCATGTTTCCCCTATCGCACATATGATTATTCATTTTGGCCCCTTCCACACAGCTGAATAAAATCCCACATTATCTGCTTTGAACTGGAATATATGGAGTGTGGACTCTGATAACCCAGTTCAAAGCAGATCTTGTGGGATTTTCTGCCTTGATACTCTGGGTTATATGGCTGTGTGGAAGGGCCCTTCGTTATTTTTAGTAGTAGTAAGTGCTGAGTAAATGTTCTGCTCCCAGTTATTTTCTCAACTTTTTGGCAGTTTGAAACTTTGAATGAATGAATGAATGAATGAATGAATGAATGAAGCTTTAATTATATCCTGCCCTATCCAGGGATTTGGAGCAGCTTACTTTGTATAAATGATGCCTATCATTGGCAAAAGACTCCTGATCTTTGAGATCAACATATGATCAATATATTATCATTGGTCTGCGTGCCTGCCTGCCTGCCTTTTTAACTGTCCACATGTCAAACCTTTTCTTGGTTGTTGTAGCATTCCCTCCTAACATTTTGCCTGCATCTATGGCAGGCATTCTCAGAGGTTGTGACCTCACAACCTCTGAGGATGCCTGCCATTGATGCAGGCAAAACGTCAGAAAAGAATGCTTCTAGAACATGGCCACACAGACCAAAAAACTTACAACACAGTGATTTCGACCATGAAAGCCTTTGACAATACATTAAACCTTTTCTTGATTCAGAATAAGAATTGCAGGTCTGTGCATCCAGTACACTGGCCATACTGGCTGGGGACTCTGGAAGTTACCAAAAAGTAATGTTTCCAAAGCTCTTGGATCTTCTAGAAGTTTGCAGAGAGGGACAGCCATCTTGTGTTGTTCTCAGTATCTGAATATATATCTTCAATTTAAGTTACTGTGGTTAATTGTCTTGATGAGACAATTTTTCATTTATAGCCATTTAACAGAGTACTTGGGCTTGTGGGCAGCCATTTGGAATGATCAAGGAGTTGGGAACCAGGAGCCTGGGCATCTGGGGTTCGGAGTCAAAATCAGAGGAAATGTGCAGGAGACAAACAATCCAGTTCAGAGATGCCAAGCAAAGGGCAGGACCAGAAGAAGCCAGGTGTAAAGATCAAGACACACTGGGGTTCAGGTAAACCTGATTAACTCCAGCAGGATTTCACTGCAGGAAGTTGTTTTGTATACTAACTCAAAAGGCTTCAATGTTCAGCTGCAGTGGAAAGAGTCCAACAAGTTGGATTGCATTATTCAAGAAATAGAATAATATTTTATTAATAGCAGCTCTGGTCAGTATACTTAGAGACACTGATTTCCAACATGGGGGAAAATAAAAATATACATTTCTGGTGGGAATCAGGAAAAGGGTAGGGTCATAGAACCATAGAGTTGGAAGAGACCTCATGGGCCATCCAGTCCAACCCCCTGTCAAGAAGCAGGAAAATCGCATTCAAAGCACCCTTGACAGATAGCCATCTAGCCTCTGTTTAAAAGCCTCCAAAGAAGGAGCCTCCACCACACTCCAGGGCAGAGAGTTCCACTGCTGAACAGCTCTCACAGAAAGTTCTTCCACATGTTCAGGTGGAATCTCCTTTCCTGTAGTTTGAAGCCATTGTTCTGCATCCTAGTCTTCAGGGCAACAGAAAATGAGTCTCATCCCTATGACTTCACCTCACATATTTATACATGGCCATCATATCTGCTTCTTCAGGCTAAAACATGTCGAGCTCTTTAAGCCACTCCTCATAGGGCTTCTTCTCCAGACCTTTGATCATTTTAGTCACCCCCCTCTGGACACATTCCAGCTTGTCAGAATCTCCATTAAATTGTAGTGCCCAGAATTGGACACAGTATTCCAGGTGTGGTCTAATCAAGCAGAATAGAGGGGTAGCATGATTTCCCTGGTAATTCGATGATTCCTTCCAAACATGATTTTTTTCCATTTGATACTTCTGCAAATATTAGTTTACCTAATGCCATGATTAAAAAGTCCCTGATATTGATGTATCAGCATAAACCACATTCTCATAGTGTAATTACATAATTCTTATTCTGAGTCTCCATACACACTGTCACATCATGCATTTTGAACTGCATATATGTTCAGTGTGGATGCTTATATTGCAGATTGAACTGGATTCTGTGTCATCAATCTGCATTATAATGGCAGTGTAGATGAGGCCACAGGGCCCTTCCACATAAACCCAAAACTCATTTTTATTTCCGGAACAAGTCTTGCAGAATCAGGGCACTGGCATTTATTTGGAATGTGGTTTTCCATTTTTTCCTATGGCATTCTATCTTGCTAAACATTCTATCTTTTCTAGTGAGTCATATCTTCTCATGATATGGCCAAGTTTAGTCAAGCTTCTAGGCAGTCCATGCTTGATTTTCTCTATTTATTTGATACTGGACTTTTAAGCACTCCTTTATGTGTACAGGAGCTGCAACTTTCACAGAGATGCCTCTGTTTTCTTATTATTCATCTCAAAAGGTCACATTAGGACCTGCTTCATATTTATTGATTGATTTGCAATATTTTTATCCCACCCTTCTCAAGCCTGAAGGCAACTCAAGACGGCTTACAGATTGGCAGCCATTCAATGCCATAAAAGTCCACAATATACAGTTAAACCAATTAAAACAACATTATAAAACAATATAAAACTATTAAAAACATATAATAACCATATGGGGTGCTGGTCAGGGAAATTCTGGCCTTTAAGCTTCATAAGATTTTCAGGTCCATTAAATGCACTTACAAAAGCATTGCACATGCTGGCTTCTTAGTTGTAATATTTGCACACTAGTGATGGACCTGTCCAGGCCATGATTTATAGTCTGCCAATTAATGTTGACATGTGAATGGACCTGCATGTTAAATGTGTTTGTAAGAGTACTAAAGTGAGTCTAGGGAAAGTGTTTGGATGTCTCCCTTGGATACGGACTTCTCCAGTTCTGTACATGCAGCAGAACAAGAGCAGAGAATCTTACTGTAGCAGAGTAAGTAACTATCAGTTAGGGGCACATCTACACTGACCACTGGAGCCGGACTTGCTCTGGGTTAGCTCCATGGCAGCCAAGCACTGCAAGAAGCTGATCCACGGCAATGCACAGTGAGGTCTCCTTAATGCGCCCTCACCCCACATTAACCAGAGTGAGGAGATTATGGCCTGTTTGAACATTTGGGGCAATTCTGGAATAGAACCAGCTAGAACTGTTCTCAGTACTACTCCATGTTACCTGATCTTGAAAGCCTGGAGGCATGGGATGGCAGTTACCATTACCGTCCCCTCCTGTCCCCTCAATCATAGTGGCTGTGAAATGGGTCCTATGTGTCAATCATCATCGCCTACAATAATATAAGCCAGAGCAAAGGGGCAATTTGGAAAGGGTGGAGGGAAAGGAAGGGGATTCCTCCTCTCCTACCTCCTTTGTCACCCTAACTGATGTAACTATAGGCAGTGTCAGATGTTGGAGGTTGTAAATGTAAATAAATAGAAGCTTTACCACTGTTTCTGAACTAAAATATATCCTGTAGTTTAATAATGTGTCACTCAGATTTGTGTAACGAGTAGAGTAACTTTACTTCAGTTCAAAAGGTAAAACAGAGCAATGATATATACAGCAGTCTCTCTGAATTCTTACAGAGAACAGAGGGGGAAACAGTCCTTTTAAACTGTCTTTAAAAATATGCTTCATGCCTTAGAAATGATCAGGCTTCAGAGAGCTGACAGCTATTTCCTTCCTGGCTGTTTCCAGATAGCGCTCTCTTCACTCTCTGAGATGAAAATGACAGTTAAAACGTATCTCTCAGCAGCAAGCTAGAGACAGTAGCCAATCAGAATTTGGGCTCCTGGCATGCTCAGCCAATCAGCTCCCGACACATGTATTTAGAGTGCTAGAGCTCCAAAGAGCCACACCTCTAGCAAAATGGCATTACCAGTGCACCAGAGGATTGTAAAATGCTAGCTTGGTAGAAATAAAAAAGTTAAAATACTTAAATGAAAAATCAAACAAAGGAAGCAGAAGAGTTCCTAAAACACCCCCAAACTGGCAAAGGGATTTTCACTGATTGCAAAATGGTAACTGAAGACTTGATTGCACAGAGGTGGCATACCAGTATATAATATGGAAGACATAGAATTTCCTATATCAGTGCTCTCTCCAATTAAAAGAAATTGCAGTATCTTCATTCAAGGGTCCTATACCCCTTATCCCAGAAAATGTGGAAGGCTGACTATACTCCAAAATCCAAAATTGTCCACATGAATGGCTGAGAGCGACACCTTTGTTTTCTGACAGTTTAATGGACAGACTTTTTTCATACAAAAAATATTAAAATATTGTGTGTACAGTGTATGTGAAACAAGTGAGCTTCATGTTTAGACTTTGAGCCAATGGTATCTCCAAGATTTCTCATTGTGCAAGTATTCCAAAATTGTATTTATCATATCAGAAGCAAACCAAGGGTGCAGTTGTAATGTATTTAAAACACACACACATGAAGTTTTAAAACTTTAAAACAGCAGTGACCACTTGGAGTGCCTCTGGTGTTGCTATAAGAAGGTCCTCCACTGTGCATGTGGCAGGGCTCAAGCTGCATTGTGATAGATCATGCATCCTCAAACTACAACCGTCCAGTTGTTTCTGCCTCCAACTCCCAGGATTCCTGACCATTGAACAAGCTGGCATGGGCTTCTGGGAGTTGGAGGCCCAAACAGCTGGAGGGTCACAGTTTGAGGATGCCTGTGATAGGTAGTATGCGGTTTGCTCTTCTCCACGCTCACTTGTTGTGGACTCCACTTTGTGGCTTGGCCCCATGTCTTAAGTTTGGCTCTGCATATTTTATTCCAAAATAAAATAGTGTTCACAAAATTCTCTTTAGGCCAAGTGTGCATAAAGTGGCAACGAAACAATAATGTATTTCATTTTTAACTTGGATCCCATTTCCAAGGTATGTCATTTTGTATTTGCAAGTATTTCAAAATTTGACAAAAAAAAACACTTCTACTCCTAAACATTTCAGTTAAGGGTTACTCAACCTGTACTTCTGTGCATAATAGTGTGTCAGTTGCATTCTGAATCCAGAGCATTACATCAACATTCATCTATTAAGTGAATCAGATCTGCTCCATCTCTCCTGTCCTTCCAAAAAAAAAGTGAAATCTTGGCTCTGGGATCAGGCCTTTGTGGAGTAGACTGATTAGCTGGCAAAGCTACGGTTTGGACTATGATGGACTGCTTTTAGGGTGACGACTGAATTCGGCAATGTTTAAATATTTTTATATTGTTTTTATTATATTACTAGCCCTCCCCTGCCACACATTGCTGTGGCCCAGTCTGTGTATATGTATTTTGTGTGTATATATTTGTGTGAATGTGTATATAAGTGTGTCTGCATATATGTGTGTTTTTGTGCATGTGTTGTAATGTATATTTTTGGCTTTTTAAGTCTCTTTTGCAGTGTTTTACAGTGTTTTTATGAGTGATGGTCACTCGTTGGCCTGATAGGTGTATTGTGTCCAAATTTGGTGTCAGTTTGCCCAATGGTTTTTTAGTTATGTTAATCCCACAAACAAACATAAAGCCCATCCACCCAGGCTTTATGGACTCCCAAAAATCCATAAGGACTCCACCCCACTCAGACCCATCGTGAGTGCCATTGGATCCCCCACATACGACCTAGCAAAATTTCTTGCTGCACAGTTACAAAGCCATATTGGGCTCACTACACACTACATCAAGGACTCAGCCCACTTCATAGAAAAAATCAGCAATCTCAAGCTAAATACAAATGACAAACTGATCAGCTTCGATGTGGTATCTCTATTTACCATGGTCCCGGTAGCAGACACCATGGCACTCATCAACCAGAGGTTCCCAGAAGACATCACGGCTCTGTTTCACCATTGCCTTACCACCAGTTACTTTCAGTGGGACAATGAATTCTATGAACAGAAAGATGGAGTAGCTATGGGGAGCCCTCTCAGCCCGGTCATAGCTAACTTCTACATGGAACACTTTGAAGAACAAGCCCTGGAAACAGCAACCAAAAAACCCACGATATGGTTCAGATATGTGGATGACACCTTCACCATTTGGAGCCATGGAGAAGAAGAACTCAACAGGTTCCTGGACCATCTTAACAGCATCCACCCAAACATCCAGTTCACCATGGAAAAAGAAAATGAAGGAAGACTGCCTTTTCTAGATGTCCTAGTCATCCGCAAACCAGATCAACAATTGGGTCACACTGTCTACAGAAAACCCACACACACAGATAGATATCTACATAAAAACTCCAACCATCACCCAAGTCAAAAAAGAAGCACCATTAAAGCCTTGGCAGACCGTGCAAAAAGAATCTGTGAACCCCACCTCCTCCAAGATGAACTGAACCACCTCAACTGGGCTCTCCAGGCCAATGGATACTCCACCTCAGACATCAGAAGAGCTGCAAGACCAAGAACAAGCCACGAGAGTAAAGATGAAGATCCACCCAGAGGAAAAGTGTTCCTGCCATACATCAAGGGAACCACTGACCGCATAGGGAAGCTGATGAGGAAACACAACATACAAACAATCTACAAACCCACCAAGAAAATCCAACAAATGCTACGTTCAGCAAAGGACAAGAGGGATCCTCTCACCTCTGCAGGAGTCTACCGTATACCATGCAGCTGTGGACAAGTCTACATAGGGACCACCAAACGCAGCGCCCAGACACGCATCAAGGAACATGAAAGGCACTGCAGACTACTTCAACCAGAGAAGTCAGCCATAGCAGAGCACCTGATGAACCAGCCTGGACACAGCATATTATTTGAGAACACAGAAATGCTGGACCACACCAACAACCACCATGTCAGACTACACAGAGAAGCCATTGAAATCCACAAGCATGTGGACAATTTCAACAGAAAGGAAGAGACCATGAAAATGAACAAAATCTGGCTACCAGTATTAAAAAACTCTAAAATTATAACAGCTAAACAACAGAGAGAAAAAACCAGGCACAGATTAACACCTCCCAGCAACAGATTTTCCCAGACTCAGGCAGGCCTTCAAATGCTAATGAAGGTGATCAGCTAAACATTCACACCTAACTGCAGCAGGGAAGAGCTCCTTGCCCCACCCCAGCCATTCCACAGATATATAAATCCATTTTTCCTACTTCCAACAGACCTTCTCAACCTCTGAGGATGCTTGCCATAGATGCAGGCGAAACGTCAGGAGAAATGCCTCTAGAACATGGCTCTATAGCCCGAGAAAACCCACAAGAACCTAAACATTACATTTTTATTTATATAGACATATATTTATGCTTTTCTTATTGTGGGCATTGTGCTGTTGCAGTTGTAAGCCGCCCCGAGTCCCTCTGCGGAGGTGAGATAGGATGGGATATAAATGCCCTAAATAAATAAATAAATGCAATGCTAAAATATGCGTTTATGTTTGATATTGTGATGGTGCCAATTTCAGGAACAAATTAAATGTCCCCATAAGTCTTGTTGCTTACTTACAGTATGAGTAGAGCTGGAAATCCATAGTAATGTGCTTTAAAAACAACAGGAACAAAGTGAAGTAGATCTAGTAATTCAAGGATAAACAGATTCAAGAAACGATTGCCTCTCCCCATTTGTGTCACAGATTCATTTAGTTGATTCTTCAGCACATTTATTTGGGAGAAGACTTCTGAATAAAATGGGTTTTTCTTCTGATTAGACATTACCAGATTGCACTGTTAATCTCTGCTCCTCCCTTTATCCCTTCAAGAAATGTCATGACATGCCTTTTCACCCATTCATCACAGTTCTGGACTTTTGCAAGACGTTCACATATTTGATTATTTTGTTGAAATACTAGCACAAAAAGCCTTCTCCTTTAATGCAAATAAAGCGATTGCTGATGGACTTCTCCTTACTATACAGTAGCCTCAGCTAATGTTAGCAAGGCATACTGTGCAATGTTACAGAACCCGAGGACAATATTTAACACAAGAAGAAAGCTATGCAGATGAAGGCACTCTTTGTTACCATCAACACTGTTAGTAAATACGAGACCAGATCCTGGCTCACTGGATATCCATCTGAGCTAAACAAGTGAATAGAAGATTTCAAAGATCAACAAAAGGAACCTGAGCAAATTAATAATCCTCTCCTTGGAAAATTAAACTTCACTCTGCTAAATTAGTTGACCTTCAGTGTTTGCCCCAGGGGGGTAAGGCAAGATTACAGAGTTTATCTGAAAAGACTGAAACAAGGTTGGAGGAAGATGGTTAGTGGAGTGGACAGTTGCAAGGGTGTTTGTTCAGCTGTCTTTAAGCAAGCTTTCGTTGTGTACCTTTTTATTTCTTCCTTGGCCACAGCAAGTCAGCTTCATGAACTGAGATATGTGGGAAGGAAATGTGTAAATTGAGCAGTTATGCTTCACTGGCTACGAAGCCACCTCTCTCCATTGAAGCCATTGTCTTTAAAAAGGTACAGGGCTTTGCTTTTAATAATAATGTGTAAAATCTGAGATCCATCTCATCTTAACTCATGGGGAATTCTAACAGTACACATTTCGCATGATTGTTCTAAGCAAGGGCAACCTGAATAGAGCTTACGTAAATTAGTGAGTTTTTTTCAGATCCCCTAGCCAATATGGCCAGGGGGAGATTCCCAGAGATGTAGTCTAAGAAATAAATTGTTCAAGCTCTGAATGAGAAGTACTTAGGCTGCATCGATCCCAAGCTTTAAGAGTTTTCTCTTGTTAAATTCAAGCTAGCTTACATGAACTTCCCACAAATGTGAACGGTTGACTGTACTTCTATAACTTCTATGGCTTTGGAACCAGTCCATAGGAAGATCTACATACTTGGCATTTGGATAAGCCACAGCTTCACACTGAATCAGGTTACTGCAATATCTAGCCCAGTACTACCTGCTTTGACAGCAAGCTTCTCAGGATTTCAGACAGGAGTCTTCACCAGGTCTAACTGGATTGAAACTGGATTGAAACTTCTGCTTTTCATGTGCAAAGCAATGCTTTGGTGGTGAGCTTCACACCATCCTCTTCATCCCAACAATGGTGACTTGGAAGGTGCTGAACAGACTGCGCTCTGGCACCACGAGATGCAATGCTAATCTTAAGAAATGGGGCCACAAAGTGGGCATGCAAGTGTGGAGAAGAGCAAACCACACTAGGCATGGGCAATCCATAGTTCTAAATCAGTGGTTCTCAACCTTCTTAATGCTGTGACCCCTTAATGCAGTTCCTCATGTTATGGTGACCCCTAACCACATTATTTTTGTTGTGACTTCATAACTGTAATTTTGCTAATGGTATGAATCATAATGTAAATATCTAATATGTAGGATGTTTTTTCATTCACTGGACCAAATTTGGCACAAATACCCAATATGCCCAAATTTGAATACTGGTGGGATTGTGTGGGGATTGATTTTGTCATTTGGGAGTTGTAGTTGCTGGGATTTATAGTTCACTTAAATTCAAAGAGCATTGTGTGTACTCCACCAACAATGCAATTGAACCGGACTTGGCACATATAACTCTCATGACCAACAGAAAATATTGGTGGGCATTGACCTGGAGTTTGGGAGCTGCAGTTCACCTACATCTAGAGAGCACTGTTAACCCAAACAATGATGTATCTGGACCAAACTTGGCATGAATACTCCATATGCCCAAATGTGAACACTGGTGGAGTTTGGGGAAAACAGACCTTGACGTTTGGGAGTTGTAGTTGCTGGAATTTATAGAACCTGTAATCAAAGAGCATTCTGAAGCTCACCAATGATACAATTCTCCCAAACTTCCCACACAGAACCCTCATGACAAAAGAATATACTGTGTTTTCTGATGGTCTTTGGTGACCCCTCTGACGCCCCCTCACGACCCCCCAAGGGGTCCCGACCCCCAGGTTGAGAAACACTGTTCTAAATGGTTCTAAAGTACATATAAAACTAGGGGGCGCTGGTGCTTTGCTTCTACGGTGTTGCTAAAGTTCTGGTGGTGAAAATTTCAGAACTCTAACGAAACTTTCAAAATTTCATTATAAATGGCAGTTCCTAATTGGTTCTGTTGTAAAAATCACCAATGATGAAATAATAATAAAATTTTGAAAGTTTTGTTAGAGTTCCGAAATTTTCACCACCAGAACTTTAGCAACACCATAGAAGCAAAGCACCAGCACCCCCTAGATTTGTAAGTACTTTAGAACCATTTAGAACCACGGATTGCCCATGCCTACCACAGACCATCTATTGCAGTGGTTCTCAACCTGGGGTCCCCAGATGTTTTTGGCCTACAACTCCCAGACATCCCAGTCAGTTTACCAGCTGTTAGGATTTCTGGGAGTTGAAGGCCAAAAACATCTGGGGACCCCAGGTTGAGAACCACTGATCTATTACAATGCAGTCTGAGCCCTGCCACACGCACAATGGAGGATCTTCTCTTAGCAACACAAAAGGCACTCCAAGTGGCCAGCTACTGGTCAAAGGACATTTAGTATAACTTTGTTTTTTTAACTTTGTTTCTGTTTTTAAATACATTACAACTGTACCCTCCGTTCGCTTCTGATACGATAAATAAATCCCAACAATCCAACATTAGACATTTATATCTGGTATAACAAGAGACTTTAGTGGTACAGATAGATCTTGGTCCTCTTTCAAGCAGCCTTTGTCCCTCTACTCTCTTGCTCTTTCCCAGACACAACCATTTTACTTCCAGTTGTGCATTGACTTGGCAGTTTTTAAGTCAAGAGGAAGGACTTCCAGGGGATATCTTGAAAGGTGAAATCAACATCTAAAGAAGAAAGGTAGCAACTCTCTGAACTCACAAGCCTACTTGCCCCTTACAATGGAAACTGACATTGGCTATCAACAGAGATCTAGTGCCTTCTCTCAGGTGCCAGCATGGGAACTTGGCTTCAGAGAGAAGTATAATCCAATATGTCTAGTTGCACTTTTGGGGGCCTCTTTATTTTGCTTCAAACTGCTGTGAGAAATGTGGGAAGTATCATATTCATTATTCAAACTGATAACATGAGAGGTTCCAATGACATTGTTTGCAAGATTTCTGAATCAATAGGTCAAGGAGTGCTGTTTTGTGTCATGTACTATAGCGCTTATGTCCTAATCTGACACAATAAGATTACATGATATATTTGATCCTCAAGCAAGAATTTCTTTGAAATGTTTGGCAGGCTTACAACTCATCAGGTATCATTATTATTTTTTATTATGGACACATAGGTCAAATCTGCAAGCAATTTAATGGCCATACATCTCAGCCCTTGTCAAGCCAGTCCTCCCAGCAAGAGTACTACAGGAAATGTTCTCAGTGGCTTAGTTCTTCCAGATGCTCAGCACCCACAGGCTCCATGGATTTTAGCAAGATCTTTGGGCCATTCAGCACCGTATTAAACTTTCATGAGCTTGCTGCCGTTACTACAGTCCTTCTTGCAACACAAACAGATAACATCTTCCCTTCTTCTACGTGCTCAAGATGTTGAACTCCCCCTTTAGATGGATGATCTAATGCTGAAATATGACACAGGCCTAAAAAGCTCAACAGGAAAAGAGCTCCATAGGCTTCCCAGGGAATCTGTGATTCCTTTATCTGAAAGTTTGGGCCTTGTTTCTGTCAAGAGAAAGAAAATGTACAGCGCTCATTAGCACTTTATTTCCTTTTTTAAAAAATGGGACCCTGGGCTGCCGTTAAGCTCACCAGTATCAAGAAAATGCAGCAGAAGCCACAATGGGGGACCATACTTGACGCATGAATAATAGAGCATAAATGCCTCTTATTGATTAAACAGCCAACAGCAGGAAGGAATACGTTGTTATCAAGATTCAGAAGTGGTTTTGGGCTTCCTCTTTAAACTCAAACAGATTCGTTTGAATGGAGAGAAAGTTTAAGATTAACATGTAATGCTTGCTCTGTAATTTGGGTCATCTTTTTAAAAAAAATAAAAAAGGAAATGTGTGCTAAAATTGAATGAACTATAAACTTCCATTGAAACCTATAAACTCGCATGACAACCCACTATCTTGATGACGCTAGTAACTGGGTATCTGTGAGTTTTCCGGGATTTATGGCCATGTTCCAGAAGCATTCTCTCCTGATGCCAGGAGACAATGCTTCTGGAACATGGCCATACAGCCTAGAAAACTCACAGCAACTCAGTGATTCCAGCCATGAAAGTCTTCGACAACACAAGTAACATTTTCTTAAGGAATTGGAAGACCATATGCTTCCAGTTAGAAGTTCCCAGATTGAGGGCCCTTCCATACCGCCGTATACCCCAGGATCTGATCATTGCCATATTATCTGGCAATGTAGATTCATATGATCCAAAACAGATAATCTAGGATCAGATAGGATATCGGGCAGTGTAAATCCAGTCCCAGTCTAGCATCTGGTAGCAAGTGACAATCAAGTCTGATATCTGCTGGACTCCAAAGAACTTTTACTAGATAATACTGGGCTAGCTGGACAAACAAGAAGTAGTGTGGTATAGAAATTAGTATTGACTGGAGCCTGGGGCCCCTTCCATACAGCTGAATGAAGTCCCACATTATCTGTTTTGAATTGGAATATATGGCAGGGTGGACTCAGATAACCCAGTTCAAAGTAGATATTGTGGGATTTTCTGCCTTGATATTCTGGGTTATATGGCTGTGTGGAAGAGCCCTGGGTGATCTGGGTTCAAGTATCCACTGAGCCATAAAAGGAACTGGGGGTGCATCTACAATGTAAAATTAACGCAGTTCTCCGCCACTTTAACTACGACGGTTCAATGCTATGTAATGAAGCCTGATTGAACCAACTTGGGTATTGTTTCCTTAGGGTTCTTCTAGACAGCCATATAACTGAGAATATCAAGGCAGATAATCCACAATATCTGCTTTGAACTGGATTATATCAGTCCACATTGCCATAAAATCCAGTTGAATGTGGATTTTATACAGCTGTGTGTAAGGGGGGCTTAGAGACCACAAACCTCTGAGATCTGTGGCCTGGCCATGGTCTAGAATTTGGAATTAAACATTTACAACTAACAAAATTATGTGCAATTGGTTAACTGGAGTCTTACGTAGAATATCAACCTGTTACATTATTTTAAAAAATAACATAAAGAACTGGAATTGAATTAATATTATAAAAATATTGGGAAAATGTCTTTTGGGGCTGTAGTGTCCTCTTTTCTTGCACATATTTAATAATGCCTTGATCTGTGGGGCGGGGGTTAGGGTTGGAGAAAACAACAACAAAGCACTGTTTCTCAACCACTTTATTAAATATTTTCTTGTTCTCCCAGGGCCCTTCCACACAGCCCTACATCCCAGAACATCAAGGCAGAAAATCCCACATTATCTGATTGCAGACTCAGATAACCCAGTTCAAAACAGGTATTGTGTGATTTACAAAACTAGAGACTCTAACCTTTGGATAATAAACCAGCTGAGAAATGGGAAATGTGCTGGCTTTTAGCACTTGTCGTTGTGCCCATTTAATTAATTAATTAATTGATAACTTAGACCCCATCTACACTGCCATATAATGCAATTTCAGAATGCAAATCAATTGTGTTGAACTGGATTATGTGGCAGTGCGTAGACTCATATAATCTAGTTCAATGCAGTTCAGTCTGCCTTATATGAGTTTGCACTGACCATTGTAATACAGTTCAAACTGCATTATATGACAGTGTAGACTACTATCATAAACTACTGCCACTACTTATTCAATCAATCAAGTTAAAATGAATATAATTAAGTTTCTCCTTTTCATTAGAACATTTCTAATTTGATTGATAGCTTAATTCAGTTTAATTAGCTGATTCCCATCACTGATCCAGACTTACCGGACTACCCTTTTTCTGGTCCAAAACCAGGTGAATTAAGTGTATGAATTAAGGGTGTACCTTATGTTGCAGAAATGGAGATCTCGCATGGCTGAGACTGAT
The DNA here is from genome assembly GCF_037176765.1 of Anolis sagrei. Taxonomy (NCBI): domain Eukaryota; kingdom Metazoa; phylum Chordata; class Lepidosauria; order Squamata; family Anolidae; genus Anolis; species Anolis sagrei. Next base: position 190,974,952 of record NC_090021.1, read on the forward strand.
ATGAAAGTATCAAAATGGACCAAAGTAACGTGTGGCTCTTTAGCAGACCTGCACAACTTGTGGCCCTCCAGGTGTTTTGGACTTCAGCTCCCAGAATTCCTGATCATTGGACAAATTAGCTAGAGTTTTTGTGAGTTGAAGGCCAAACACCTGGAGGTTGTGCAGAAGTGCTCTACAGCATCCAGATGAGACTGCTGCCCTGATTTAGCAGAAACAAATAATATCCCTTCGTTTTTTACAGGAGTCTTTAAAATGACCCAGTTTCTCCTTCTTCAACTGTTCATTTTCACCCCAATTTAGCCTTTGTGGACTACGTTAGAAGAGTTGTTGTAAACTGTGCTACTGTTTGGGTTGTAAGAAAATGTGTCTCAATTCTGAAACTGCTCTATTGAGACCTTTTTGGCTTCTGAGCCCAGTTAACAGCGTTTACCTTTGAAGCCATAAATGATCCCAAGCTCTCTAAAACATGTTTTCCTAAATGTAAATATTCTCTCCTGGTCACTTGTGAAATCTTATGCCTAACATGCCAAAATACAAGTAGTATGTTTACTTTTTAATGCTATGCACATTGACACCAGGGTCTCCACCTCAGATAGCAAAATACCTTGGGCCAATCCCAGTTTAGTTGGACTCATCTGAGTGGGGAGAAGACTGCTCATCCATTTCTGGACTGACATTTTCCTTTTGGTATTTGTTGGGATTCCTGTTCCTGCTTTTGGTTTCCTCATTTAAAAAATGCCCCAATTGGCTGTCATGAAGGCCTTTGGACACAAAATAGTGATATAGAAATATTTTCCAATCAATCAATAGATTTGCAAACATTCCAGAGGATGTTAGGAGCGGAAATACATTTCAACACTAAACCTCTCATGGTTTCCCTACCACTTCTTCTCAAATTGTTTCCTTCACAGGATGGAGAGGTTTGTTCCAAAGACATATTTCATTACAACAGGAGAACTGGCATGTACTTCAGTTAATTAGTTAATTCCACCTCCCCGTTCTTTGCGTTTCCTGTCTTGTATAATTTAAGTGACCACCTAGGGTTGGATAGCAAATAAGGAAATGGCTAATGAGCAACTTCCTTTTTTCCAGGGTTACAGAGAGACCCAAGGCAATTAAAAATGGCGACAGGTAATTAAACTTGAATGTTGCTGTGTGCAAGGCACAAATGTGTGTGATGGACAGGAATGTCATCCTATCATAGCCAACTGGTCAGCAAGAGAGAGAGAAACAACCCATAAGACCCATTCTTCTCTTTCTGAAAGCAGCTTGGTGTAAAAAGATCTGCAGATGAAACTCTGCTCATATCTACACATCAGAAGGCCTTGAAGGCCCAGCTGCAGAAGTTAGGAAAAATTGAAATCTTGTTCTACTAACAAATATAGTGCCTGCTTCCCTCTCCTACTCCAACATCATATTAGATATGATCTCATAGAGGTTAATTTCTATGCATTTCAATATATTCTGAGTTCATGATTGAAGTTAAACCTTTACTTACTATAAATACTGATATATAAGCCTAGAAATTTTAATTTAAAAATCAACATAAAAACTCTGGGTCACCTTATTCACAAGTCGATGTAAGTACTGTACCTTAATTCATATCAAAAGAGAAACCATCTATGAGTAGAGTGGTGAAAAGCAATTGCTTCGTTTCTTCCATGAGAACTTAAAAGAAGTTCTGCCCCCCCCCCCCCACCCACTATTGCACTTTCCCTCGGCTCTACCTAGGAATCATTGCACCTATTCTGAGCCCAAACCCAGTTTCAGTTTGTTGGCCAGCCAGGGTATTGTTTTTATTATGTTAATTGATTTTAATGTTTATATTAATTTGTTGTTATTGATTGTATTTTACTGTGCTTTAAACTTGGAATCCTTTGGTTTGTCCCTTTGTAAGCCGCCCCGAGTCCCTTCGGAGAGATGGAGAGTTGGGCAAACCAAGAATGGACAACTCAGAAATCCCTGAACAGACTCAGAAGTGGAGTGGGTAGATCAAAAGACAACTTGGCAAAATGGCACTACCTAAAAGAATCCTCCACCTTGTGTGACTGGAGAGCAGAACAAACAACTCCACACCTGTATGCTTGTCCACTATGCCCTGCCTCATGCACAGGGGGAGAATGATTGAAAGCTACACAATGAGGTTGCTGTTGCCCATTTTTTAGTCTAAAATTATTTAGCCGCTCGTGTGCCCTCTATTTTATCGGTTTTATACATATTTATGCAATGATTTTGACATGAAATAAATATATTACTGTTATGTGCTCTATATAGGGCTACCTTTGAAAAGTGCTTAGGAATTTCAGTTGGCTCAAAAAGCTGTGACCAATTTTTCAATGTGCGCTGGCTAAGGGGAGGACACAACTTGCGTTGTTGCAACAACTCCACTGACCGCCAGTCTGTGACCAAGGAGAGCCTGAAGCTCAGTGGGAGAGACACTGCTTTGAAGACACCAGGTTTGATTGCAGGCATCTACAGGTAGGCTTGGGGAAATTCTTATCTGAAACCCTCGAGAGATGCTGCCATCAGGATCAGTGGTATTGTTCTATATTGCCTGATAGTTTAACTTAGTATGAGGCAGCTTGCTGTCAAAATGGATGAAGACTCACATTTGTTGGAAATGAAAGAATCATATTAATTTCATTCTTGCGTGTTTAAATACAAATTTGATTTTCACTTCCCAATCTAGCAAGAGGCAACAGATGTTGAAGCTTGCTTGCACGTGCCATTCTCCTTCGCAGAATTGGTGAGAACAAAGGAGAGTGTACAGTGAAAAGAGACAGAATCGCAACTGCCAGGAAACACACGTCTCCCATGCCCACTATTCCTCTGTGCAACACATTGCCATATGTCTGAGCCCCTCCCCTCCTCTCCCCTCCTCCTTTTAAAAATTTCCACCCATGTAGAAGTAAGAAAATTTACAGCACAGCGAAAGCCTTATGAAGCAGCCTACTGGTGAGGATACAATAATTGCTCATTTCCTGATCATTAATCCAGACATCGTGCAATCAGTCAAAGGAATCCATTTTCCTTTGCAGCTATTTTGGAGACTGCTGCCCTATTGTCACTAGTGCAAGGGACCCTTGACTCAGCAGCCCATGTCTTTCTTTAATTAGAGCCTGTGATAACCTGTGGTCAAGCTTGGTTTGCCAATGGCCATCTATCATAGTGCCTGAACTCCCTGGCATCAATCTTTGATACAGAGACAGCTGGAATGGGAGCAGCACTGGGGACAGGGGAGGGCATATTGTGCATAAATGGAGATTGCTGTGCATTGGCCATTGCCGACTGCAGTCTGGCCCAGCCTCTGTGCCGTTCCTGCTCCCTAATTTACTGCTGACCCCACATCAAAAACTAAGGTGGCAGCTAGAATTCAGAGGCTCAATGGCAGATCTGGAGACATTCAAGTTCCCTATCTTCAGTGATGCACAAAGCAGAATATACTGGAAACTATGTTAGTGAGCCTACTAAATATAAGTCATAATTCTTAATTGGGGCATAGCCTTATTCCAATCATCCTAAATATGACAAAAGAGCATGTTGTGGGTTTTTTTCTCCCAGAACCTGCCATTGAATTGAATTTTCAGTAAAAGGAGAGATGAGGGAAGAAGAAAAGATGTTTAATAATCAAGCTAGTTTTTTCTCTCTCATTACTTTTTGTTGTTATATGACTTTGTTGTTGTTATATCACTTCATCGCACTAGAGAATGAATCCACTTTGAATCTGGTTTCTGCCTTCTGCAGAATTCTGGGGTTTGTAGTTTAGAGAGGAGCTTTAGCTTCACTAAACTACTACCCCAGAATTTTGCAGGAGGCAGAAACTGGATTTAAAGTGGATTCATTCTCTAGTGTGATGAGGTCCTTGCAGGTCAACTTTGGCTTATGCTTATCCTAGCTTAGAGTTATTATTGCAAGATTTATCCCAAGGTGGTTTGTTGTTGCTTTCCTTGGACAAGAAAAGGCTGTGACTTGCCCAAGACCACCACTGATTTTTCATGACCGAGTATAAATTCTAAATCAAAACTCAAACCACTATGTCATACTACTTCTGATTCTCTGCACTCCTTCTCTCTTTTAATTCAATATAAAACCTGGTATTTTCAGTACATATATCCTGTTCCATATGATTTCGAGGATGGTCCATTATTTTGTGCTAATTTGTAAGATAAAATTGTTAACAATAAAAAAATAATTCTATCGTCAGTTTTCAATTGGCAGAACAGAGTTCCTGCTGAGAAAATCCCTCTGGAAATGAAGTTTGGGTGTCACACACATGGAGGAAGGAAAGGGAAGACAGCTCTGCTGTCCAAAAACCCAAACATCAACTATGTTGAATTTAGACCTATTTTCTGCCAGGAATGAAACTGATGTATGAATACATTGCAGTCCCAGTGAATACGTGGTTGGTATGTTTGTTTGATTTTATTCTTTTTTGATGGTTGGGTTATGATAGATGGGTGGATTTAAACTGGAATCCTTGCAAAGCAAAAGGTCAAACATGAATAATTAGAAGAGTGTTGCCTTGGGACAGTGACCAGTTCTGCCCATGGCAGATAACGAAAGTCCTCTTTATCTGTCTGTCTATGTCCTCCATCATCGTTGTCACCCCAGTCTGAGAGCTCACCACTCTTTTGCCTTGATCTTGCTCTCGCTGATCACCCTCCGTCATTGTTGACCATCCCACTGCTCAGCTTTTGCTTTCCAGCATTATCTCCTTCAACAACTCATAGGCCGGTGCTTGAACTATGTGATTTACTTCCAATTTCTTTCTTTCCTTCTTCTCCTACAACCATTTTGTGAGCAAGCATAATGTTAATGATGTTTTGCTTGTTAATAGTTGATAACTAAGTGGAACTGTGTTAAGAATATATGTTCTCACTTGCTTCACCCCTAGTTTGACTAAATCAGCTGGTTGTTTTTAACCAAAAACTAAGCAAATTAGCATAAATACATGCAAATTAGCATGTTATTTCCACGCCTTGGTCAGCCCACTACTTGCCTAGTGGATGACTTTTCAATCCAGTACATATGTGCATATTGTTAACCTTTCTGCTGTGCAGCCATACCATAGTTCATTGGGGCACATCCATTCTCAGCATGATCTTCTAATTTTACATTTAAACTCTAGCAACTGCAGTCATGGGGAACCATCATAATGTAGTGATTTGAGTATTGAGCTATGACTCTGGAGGCCAAGGTTTAAATCCCTATTCAGCCATGAAATCCAATGGGCAGCCATGAGCAAATCACACTTCTCAGCCTCAGAGAAAAACAGTGGCAAAATTTCTCTGAACAAATCTTGTGAGGAAAATCATGTATGCTTTTCCCACAGGGTTGTCATGGGTTGGAAAATTACTTGAAAGTGAACACATTCAAATATATTCAAATACAATAGACATATGACTGGAAGTTGGATGGGAAACAATTAATTGCATTGGAGATTAACTTAAACTTATTATGTACTTTGCCTTTGTTAGGGAGATAAATAGATTATTCTCAATAACTAGCCTACAATGAATAGTAAATATTTGGACTTCCTTCCAGATGGGAGGGACCATTTTTCTCCCTAACCTTGTAAACTATAATGCCCCTCATTCCTCGCCATCAGCTGTGTTGGTTAGGACTGATAGAGGTTGCAGTCCAGCAACAAGTTATCCATTCCTGCTTTAAATAAACTGTCAGCAGGACATTTAAAGGATGACACTCTTTGACATCCTTTTGCAGGTACCAACCTCTGTAAAAGATACACATGTAACTATTAGACTATGTCCTGATGTGCAGATAGCCACTCCAGCTACATTTCCATTGATGTCCTTTTGCAGGTACCAACCCCTGTAAAAGTTACACATGTAACTATTAGAATGTGCCCTGATGTGCAGATGGCCACTCCCGGTACATTTTCCTGAGATATGAATTATCTTCTTTTTGGTGCTGAGCTACATATGTTTTCTTCTCCCAAACCTTTGTTGGAAAATTATTCATCCTCATTTCTATGAAAGTTAGACAGTGAAAAAAAAGGAGTAGAAAGAAAATGAACTCATTTGAAATGTGGTGCTGGAGGAATCTTCTACTGATACTGTGAACGGCTAAAAAGACAAATAAATGGAGCAAATCAGACCAGAACCCTCCTATGACTTTATCACATTATAAAATTTCGCTGTCGTAGAACACTTCTCCGATTCAGCCAGCCCGCAGCTCATCACATGATGCATAGCTACTTCCACCGGGGCTTTGTGCTGGCTGTGTTGGCTAAGTGTTCTATCACGGGAAACACTGAACATGTTCAGATTGAAAATGCTGGAGACAGCGTGGGAGCAGCCAGAAGTGTACGCCTTCTAGCGTGTGATGGGCAAGTAGGTGATGTGGGCAATGCAGGGTGCTGGACAATGGATCCATTCCCTGCCCCACAATTTGCCCTGCTGCCCTATGGATTCCATGAATCAAGGACCTCCATGTGATGAGGTCCCTAATAAGCCAAGATGCCTAAACCAAACTGTCTTACTTTGGCCATATCATGGGAAGAGATGACTCCCTAAAACAGACTGGTAAAGTGATGGGCAGAAAAAATAGTCTGCAAGACCTGAACAGGCCTGTTGTGGATAGAGTTACCTTAAAGTCTCTCATTCATTAGGTCACCATAAGGCAACTAACAACAGCAATGTATCTTACCATTATTTTATTGTCGAAGCCTTTCATGGACGGAATCACTGGGTTGTTGTATTTTTTTCGGGCTGTATGGCCATGTTCTAGAATCATTCTCTCCTGACGCTTTGCCTGCATCTGTGGCAGGCATCCTCAGGTTTTTATTATTATTTTATTGCTGTTGACTAGTACTCTTCTGGGTATTGGGATTTGGGCATACAAATTTGAAGATGGGTTTTTAAAAAATGTATTGCTTTTAGTTTTGAAACCAAAGTACCTTGAATGCCAATGTCAATGGCAAAGTATGCTGTTAAAAATAACAACAATTAATTCAGGCTACAATCCCAGATTTATTTATTTGGAAATGTTGGTGTTGTTTATTCGTTTAGTCACTTCCGACTCTTCGTGATCTCATGGACCAGCCCACGCCAGAGCTCCCTGTCAGCCGTCACCAACCGCAGCTCCTTCAGAGTCAAGCCAGTCACTTCAAGGATGCCATCTTTGGTCGGCCCCTTTTCCTTTTTCCTTCCTTTTTCCCCAGCATCATTGTCTTCTCTAAGCTTTCCTGTCTTCTCATGATGTGGCCAAAGTACTTCATCTTTGCCTCTAATATCCTTCACTCTAATGAGCAGTCGGGCTTTATTTCCTGAAGTATGGACTGGTTGGATCTTCTCGCAGTCTGGAAGTAAGTCCAGATAAATAAATTACAGTCAGCCCTCCACATTCATTTGGATTAGGGTGTTAGGATCTCCACAAAATCTGTAAATAAATTAATCTGTAAATAAAATTTTAAAATAACACGAGAGAACACTTCTCTAAGAATCTCAGTTTTCTCCAACACAACTCTGTGGTCAGTTTCTGTCAAATGCTAGAGGACCTACAAATGCCAAGAAAAGTGTCCACTTTAGAAATCCCTAGGTTCTCCAGTGCAACTCAGTCATGGAATCTAAACATGCTAAAGATGTAGAGATTACTAGAAAGAATGTATGAATCAAATCTGCCAATAATCAAATCAAATAATCAAATCCGCAAAAGTGAAACATGCAAATGTGGAGGGCCAACTGTACTGCTGAATCAATACAGTTCATTCTGCAAAAGAACAGCACAGGGAATGAATATCTGAAAGAGAGGGAACAAACCAACCTTTTAGTTCAGGGATCCTCAAACTTTTTAAACAGAGGGACAGGTCATAGTCCCTCAAACTGTTGGAGGGCTAGATTATAATTTGGAAAAAAATGAATGAATTCCTAGGAACACTGCACATATCTTATTTGTAGTGCAAAAAAAACCCCACTTAAAAACAATACAATAATTAAAATGAAGAACAATTTTGACAAATATAAATGTATTAGTATTTCAATGGGGAATGCAGGCTTTCTTTTGGCTGATGAGATAGGATTATTGTTGTTGTTGTGTGCTTTCAAGTCGTTTCAGACTTAGGTTGACCCTGAGCGAGGGCCAGGTAAATGACATTGGAGGGCTGTATCCGGTCCTCGGACCTTAGTTTGAGGACTCCTGTTTAAGTTGAACTGTGAGGGAATCTCACTGCCTCTGCCTGGACATAATGTTTGGCAACTACTTGTGTGAGATTATTAGAAAGAGCTTGAATAAGCATTTGTCAAAGACTGGATAAGTTTACCAAGTCCCACCACAGTGCCGATGTTTGGGTTTGTTGACCAGAGCGCAGTCCCTTGCAACTCTACAATTCTTTCAGGCGACAGCCCTTAAATTCAAAGCTATTAATAAGAATCCCAACTCATGGTGCTAGTATACACATTCTTATTCAAGGAGAGGGCTTTGGTGTATGTCCCATCTGCTCAAGGATATTAAAAAGAAGAGACCATCCAATTCAAGCAAAGTTATTTTTCAGCATCTAGGGATGAAGCACTGCAAAAAGGACACTAAAGCTACAGTGAATTACATTTAATAATCCATCCAGTGTTGTCAGATCAGTGTGCATTCTTTATAAATCACCCAGCCCAGAGAGAAATTCTTCCAGCCAGGTTGCTGAAAGTTTCAGATAAGGATATATCTCCTTGTGGGCAAAAGAAAACAGACCCATATACAGGATCTTTACTGAATCATTTAGCCTAAAAGTTATTGTGACGCTCCAGGCAGGGATTCCAAACAGAGATGAAAACTGACATTGTAGGAAAAGAACCTACACAAGAAGTTCAGAAGCGCAGCCATTTCCTATTTCTGCCATTTGCATTTTTTAGAAGGGAAACATACAGTTATATCTCAACATTCACATTTTGAAATCTAAAATTTAAAAACTTCTTGGACTTTGTCAGATTATGAGACTCCATCAGCAGACTGGATAATGTTGGCATCCACATACCCATTATCTTTGTGGCCCTATGGATGGATGTGGCCTGAATCAGAGTAGGATCTTCAGCTAAAGCATCCCCAACAGGTAACTGTCTGGCCTCTTTTTGAAGGTAACCAGGGAAGGAGATCATACCGCCTCTCTATGCAATTGATTCATTTGCCAAACTACTTTTGCTTCCAATGTTAAATTCAAATCTAACTGAAGACTTGGCCCTATCCTCTGCAGCAGAAGACAACAGTCCTCTCTGTTACAGCTCTTGAGGTTATTAAAGAGTACAAGCATATCACTGCTCAGTCTTCATCAAACTGAACATGCCCAGCTCCTTCAACCTTTCCTCATATCTTTTGTTTTCCATACCTCTTATCCTCCTTGTCAACCTTCTCTGAACCAGCTCCAGCATGTCTACATCCTAAGTAAAAGGAATTGTCCAGAACGGAACTGAACACAATACTCCAGATGACATCTGACCAGTGCAAAATATAGTGGAACTATTACCTCCCTTGACTTGACATGTACATCTATTAATTCAGGGAATTCATAGCTCTACTAATTCAGACTAAAATTGCATCCACCTTCTTTGTTGAAGCATCACACTGGCATGATGATCCCAAGGTCCTTCTCACATGTAGTACTGTTGATCCATAATATTGACCTGGTAGAATTTTACAATTGCATATATTGAATATCTTTTTTTATTTATTTCTGCCCAATTTTCTATATCCTTTTTTATTCTGTTCCTATCATCCAGTGTGTTATCTAGTCCTCTCAGTTTGATGTCATCTGCAAAGTTGACTGCCATCTTAGTCATTGATAGAAATGTCAAAGAGTTATGGTCCTAAAACAGAGCTCTGAGGCACTTCATTGAAGACCGCCTTACTATTTGATGCACAACAATTGATGATTATTCTGAACCCTTTCCAAGCAATTATGTATCCATTTGACAGTGTTCCCATCGATTCCACATTTAATCAGTTTGCTAATCAAAATATTATTGAGCTACTTTTCAAATGTTTTGTTGAAATCTGGATAAGCTATATAAAGATGTACGGTTAGTTTAGCAGGATTTATTCTTGACTAACTCATGTTGGCTCCTACTAATCACGGCATTATCATTGAGATACTTGAAGACTCCTGTATTATTATTTTTCTAATATTTTTCCTAGTATTGAGGTCGGACTGATTGAGTTGTGGTTTCATCTTCTTTCTTCTTTTCTGAAAAAATGGATAATTTCTTCAAAAGCCGTTCTAGAGTGCTTTGACTTCTCATCTGTTCTCCAAGATTTCTCAAAAATGATAACAAGTTCCCTCAATATTTGGGAGTATAGTTTGGCCTGCAGATTTGAACTCACTTAGATTATAGCTAGGTGATTCCTGAAAAAATCCCTTTCAGTCTTGATTTGCAATCCAGATCATAATGTCTCTGCTGGTGCGTGGAAACACATCATTCTCTTTTTGGAGTGTAGGAGCAACTGAAGCAAAATAGAGATAAAATTGTTCTGGCTTTTCATCTTCTGTTAATTTGTTACAGACTTTAGATGTTAAGTCTTTGGGTATTAATTGGAGAGTAATACAGATCCTTTTAAAGTACAAATCCATTTCTTCTTTTTTTATTCTTTCACTTGGCTCATACCTATATTGACATAGGCCAATGGTTCTTAACTTTTGATTCTTCATGTGTTTTTATATTCAACTTCTAGGATGCCTAACCATAAGCGATGCTAGTTGGAGTTTCAAATTAGGAGTTCCAAAACATGTGTAGGGATGTGTAGGGTCTAAGTTTGAGATTCATTGACAATGCACAATACTTTTCAATACAGACTGTCAGAGATCATCCTCACTGTACTTGAATTCATTCCCTCGTGGTATCTTCTAGAGATGTTGCACTACATTCTCCATTATTTTTGTGCCTACTCCAATTGAACATCTCAACAAAAGTCAAAATAATCTTTTTGGAGGAGGGCAATGAGGGTGACCTCTTTGGTCTCTGAAGAACCAAAGCCAATGCTGCTTTAGGCCAGGGGAAAATGATTTACCCTGCTAACAAGGTAACATTCAGTGAATAAGAATAAATTATTTCTCCAGCTCCAATCTATTGCTAGAATTTCTGTTTTTCTAGGGCATCACTTACTGAAAGTTAATGCTAGGTATCAGTTACTAAAGTTAGTGCTGCCTTAAACTTTTCGTCCTATTTGCTTGTTAGAAATGGTTAAATGAGCCTGGTGTATCCAGCCAAGGCAGTACAGATTGAGCATCCTCTATCCCAAATTCCAAAATCCGAAATATTCCAAAATCTGAAATTGTCCACATTGGTAGCTGAGGGAGTGATACCTTTGCTTTCTGGTGGTTCATTGTACATACATTTTGTTTCATGCACAAAATCATTTTAAATGTTTTGTATAAAATTGTCTCTAGTCTATGTTCATATGAAACATAACTGAATTTCATGTTTAGGCTTGGGTCCTAACTTTGTGGTGCCCGTAGGTGCAGATATGGGTATTTTAAAATCCAAAAGACTCCCAAGCATTTTGGATAAAGGATACTCAACCTGTAATCCTAATGCACTCTTAATTTGATGCGTGCCCTTCAAATAAGTTTAACTATTAGAAAGCCAAGTAACTATTTTTAAAAGCTTGGAAAAGTTATTCTTTTGAACTATACCTCGCTTTAGCCATGCTGACTGGCAGAAGTCTGGAAGCTGCAGTACTAAAAATAACATGCCCAGTTGCCCATGCTCTGCTTTTAATAGCTATGTTTAACATAGATGGCTTGGTGACAGAGCATATGCCATGCATGCAAAGGCCCCAGGTATCTGGCATCTCCGGAGTGGGTTGGGAAAAATTCCTGTCTGAAAGCCAGAAAACAACTGCCAAGCAGTACTGGCAATACTAAGGAAGCAAAGACAATGGTGCTGATTGACTTTGTAAAAAAAAAAGTCAGCTCTCTGTGCTCCATATTCACCTCGGTCTAAAATATATTCCTGGACTGTATGCCAGAAAGGAAGTTTCAGCACTGCATGGAAAATGAACAGTGTGGATATTAATGAACAGGGGTGTAGGAACAATGAGTAAACATTTCATCTTTTTTTAAAAAACAAAAAAATCGGGCGCTGTTGATTTATGATGTTTAAATTGTAATCCTGTATACGCTTACCTGGTAGTATATTTCATTTTACCCAAGGGGGCCTACTATATTTCTGTCATTGACTGCAATGGTTGGGTCTGATGGGTATTGCCATCCTACAGTATCTGGAGATCCATACATCCCACTCCATCTTTATGGGTCTAAGCCAGTGGTTCTCAACCTGTGGGTCCCCAAATGTTTCAGCCTTCAATTCCCAGAAATCCTAACAGCTGGTAAACTGGCTGGGATTTCTGGGAGTTTTGGTCCAAAACACCGGTGGAACCACAGGTTGAGAACCACTGGCTTAGACCCATAAAGATGAAGGGGGATGTGTGGATCTCCAGACACTGTAGGATGGCAATACCCATCAGACCCAACCATTGCAGTCAATGACAAATGATGGTAGTCATTACAATTTGGGAATATTTGGTTGAATTGAATTAGGTTAACATATAGATGGTTTTTCTCTCAAGTTTACAATCTGCATTAGAAGCCCTCTTCTTTGGCCGGCGCTTGGTATGATGACATTTTGGACTGCTACTAGAATCCTGCAAAAGACTGGGAGTTGTAGTCTCTAAGATGAGTCCTCAAATTCCATCTCATCCTTAGAAGATTTTGTTCTATGCAGGACATGTTTTCAGTGGCAAAATCACCATTGTTGAAATTTCTTCTCAAAGAAGTCCAACAGGATCCCACCATTAAATGGCACTTAAACACCTTTCCCATTTTCTGATTGACCCTATTGCTCTGTGTTTTACTGAATTTGATTATTTTTTTAAATGTCAGGTACAGATTTTTATTTGCTTTTTACATGTGTATGTTATTGATGTTGCTTTTTTTGTAATCAGTTTTGGAAAATTAGTTTTGAACCACCAGGTGGAAATCACTGTTAAAAATCAACATGATCGTGAACTGAAAAACAATAAAAACAGAAAACGTGGCTTCAAATGATCTTGAAGTAGAAGATATCACTATCAGTGGGATAGAAGTGAAGTAAATAAATAAATAAATAAATAAATATCAGAAATCCTCAATGATCAAAAGCCTAAGTAGGCATAAGTCACACATAATATATTACCTAAAGACAGATGGATATTAGAGATGGTTTAATAATGGCATGCAACAGTCTCGGGAAGAGAGAGTTGTAGTCACATCTACTCTATAAAGATAATTGACTTTGAAACCAATTTTAAATTTGTTTCATAGTGGTTTCAGTGGTTTGACAAGCCATGCCACAAACTGTAAATGTGTGAGCATAGTAGATCTAAGAAAGGCTCTCAGAATCAGTCTACAAAGAGATGTATTCATTTGGGCAGTTTTTAAACTGGTTTCAATATGTGGTATGGATTCGCCTTTCTGTTCCATACATTAGCCCGAGGTAGTATGTGCTTGGGAGTGTTGAGGATGTGCAGTGACAGTGGTGGGATGCACATTTATCATCTCAAATACTCAGCAGTGTACCTAAACCCGTAGTTATGACTATATATAATTCGCTTGGATAGATGTACCAACAGCCTTCCAGAGAACAAATACACAAAATCACCTCATTTGAAAGCTTTACCCAATGATACAAAATGGCTGTGGCACAGTTCATATCTTAAGCTGACAGAGCGATGTGGATTATTGCAAGGACAACGGCCTGCATATGTCAACCAATTTGCAAAATAATTTATGTCACCTTAGCCTCTATGATTGTTTTTGCAGAGGACATAAAAACGGTGTCACCAGTATTAAAGTGCCTTCTTTTAGAAAGCTTAGCTCAGCTTTCCCCACAACCCTTTCCCCCCCTCCCGCCCCAACCGGGCCAAGTGTGCAAAGCCATCTGCACAGAGACAAACATGCATATGGCCATCATTTGTCCAACGCGTTACACAATGTGAAGGTTTCTCCCCCCCAACTTGAAACGCCTGCCCATGTGGCAGATGATGTATGTGTTTCTTCAGGCCTGTGATTACCAGCACAGAGATGCGGTGTGGTGCTCTTCACCTCATCAGTTCCACAAGCTGCACTCCAAGGTGTGTGAAGCATTTGTAGCAAGATGGCTTCTGACATGTAGCCAGGCTGAAGCGTTCTGCTGTGAATATTTGACTCCAGATTTTCTTCCAATCGAGGTCAGAGGCTGACCTGCTGAAATTAGAGCCCGGGTGCGCACGCCTGTGCTAGGCCAGCGGTGAGATTTAGCACCATGGAAGAGCAGCAATTTGCAACCCAGAATGAATGCCTTTGAAAGAAAGGATAGCAAAGGGCACTTGGGGTTGTCCAGCACTTTTTCAAAGGCCCCGGAACACTAGAAGGAGAGAAGGAAGATTAATCTGAGATGATATGCAAGTCTCAAAAAGTGAATGAACATTTGAAGTGATGCAAAATCAATCTGGTGTCTACCAAGTGACTCACTTCCCAGCTTTCCAATCCCACATGGCTTTTAAAACATTTTATTACAGTCTCATGGATGGTGTGATCTAACATTGGATCTACAGTATTTATATGGCCTTTTATATTGTGTCTTGAAAGCTGGCAAAAATTCAAGTTTTCAATTGGCACAATGGTGGCAACCTATGGGAGAATATGATAAACACAAGAGGCACCATGAAATGGCAGATTTAATGTGGACTCCTGCACATAGCAAGAAATATCCCCATGGTACACTAGTAGAGGTTGGCAAGGCAACTTTATAAAGATCGGCCAGTATAGTCAATGACATCCATAAAAGAAATCAGAAAACAATGAACACATTACAGGTCTTAACATATGAATATCTGACTGAAAAACTATATACTTAGAATTTCCAAAGTGGGATAATGAGATAAGGAGCAAATCTCATGTGAAATAATTGAACCCTCTATTTCATTACTTTGTTCATCCAGCAGTAAGAGGATAACATTAACCCAGAAAGGACTCACTTCAGTGTTGCTGTCCAAAAATATATCTGACTTTCCACAGTTGCCCACCACTTTTCTATAAGTTGTGGCACAATTGCCAAGACCCTCTCCAAAAAATTTAAAGATCTAAGACCGAGTTGGGCAACTTGCAGCCTTCCAGCTATTTCTAGACTACTGTTCCCGTTAACCCCGATCTGTACAGGAGAGAATGATGGGCATCTATGTTCAGCACTGAATGACAGAAATCTCTGTGCAACGACATCTGGAGGATCCAACTTTGCCCATACCTGATCTAATGTGTCTCCAGCAGGGAAGATGGTCGAAAACTGTTGCTTTCATTGTTTCTCATGACACTCTTATTTCTTCTAAAATCCTCAGTGTTTTTCTGGAACAGCCAAGTTGAACAGAGTGGCTCATATTTGGGGTTTTTTGGGAATATTTAAATTGCATCCTATAACTTCTTATTTAACACCAGCTTTTATTGTAAGATAATATAGCATTTCTGAGAAACAATTCATTAATCAGAGAAATGATCTCGGCTGGTGTACAGATAATTTACTTAATTTGGGACGGTTCTAGCCTGCTGCTCTTCTTGTATGTAGATTACAATTTCTTGTCTAGCAGGTGACAAATAGCAGCTAACATGACTGATTTTGTGGGTATTTTTACCTGAAAAAGCAACATGAAACCAACAACAAATGAGTGATGATAGCAGACAGAACTCCATGCGACGTAAAGGAAATAAAAGTGCCAGCAATCTCATTTGGTTATGCCAGATTTAGATAAAACTGAGAAGGCGGAAGGAGGGAAACAGAAGTACTTTCAGATAGGCCAGGCTTGTCCTTAGATGTTTCATTGCGTACATTGAAGCCTTACCAAATATGTGTTGAAGAAACACTTTCATGCTGCTTAATATTATATCTGACAGATTCTTCTCTTGATCTCTTGAACATTAGTGTGTCTCCTTTACCATTACAGTGGACCCTTTGTTTTTATGGTTTTTTAACCAACCACGGCTTGAAAATATTTGGGGTGGGGAGATGGGAGGATTCTTTAAAAACCCAAACCTTATTTTTGCCACTTGTCAAGCATATGCTGTTTAGACATATCCTATCCTAACTTACTACCATTTCAGAGATTCTCAGGCTCTCTCCAGCACCTGTTTCGAGCTGTTTGCCATATTATATAAGGGCTGCCCTTTTACCACACCATTTTATGAAATGAGACTTGAGCATCTACAGATCTTGGCACCCATGGGGCAACATGGAATCAAATCCCAGTGAATACTCCTTCAGAAGAAAAGGAAAAACTTAGCTTTGGGATCAGGCTTTCAGAGAATAGTGCAGCACAATATAAGATTTGGAATATGTGCAATGACTATGGAACGGCTTTGGTCTATGATGTCTGGATGGCATGCTTTTAATACTGAATGTAATGTTTTTAAATATTTAATATGTATCAACTTTAATATGATTTATTTTAAGCTTAATGTTTGGTATGTGTTTTAAGGCATTGAATAATTGCCTATATATAAGCCGCCTTGAGTCCCCTTCAGGATAGAGAAAGGAGAGGTATAAATAGGGTAAATAAATAAATAAATAAAAATACTCCAGACTTACTCTTTACTTTTTGTGTTTAGCTTTTCAGTGACTTTGGACATTTCTATGACTGCTGTATTTTTACTAAGCCGCATAATCTCAGGATTTAGAAAGTTATTCTAGAACAGGGCTTCTTGATTTTTTTCCCATTCCGCCCAATATTTTTTTTATATAACACCAGTTATATAGGTATATAAAATAGTTATAAAATCTAACATTAACTGAAAATCAACCAGATTTGCAAGGATTGGGTTTTTGTAGGTTTTTCAGGCTATGTGGTCATGTTCTAAAAGCATTCTCTCCTGACTTTTCGCCTGCATCTATGGCAGGTATCCTCAGAGGTTGTGAAGTTTCTAGGTGCTTCTACAACATGGCCATATAGCCCGAAAAACCTACAACAACCCAGTGATTCCGGCCATGAAAGCCTTTGACAATACTTTGCAAGGATTGCTAAACAGGCTGATTTTTCCTTTCATGGGGTACAGTTGAAATATTTTCTGCAGAGTCCACAGTTAACAATGTTTTAATGTGTATAGTGCTGATATTTTAATCATGTTATGAAGTGGCATTGTGTTGTTATTGTATATTCTTTGTATGTTAACACATGTTGTCCAAATCCCTCTTTGAAGGTGAGAGGGTCGGTATATAAAACCTCAAAATAAATAAATAATAAACACTGCACATTGTTGCTAATTGTGTGAATTTTGTTGATTTGTGTGAATGGGTGGTGTTCAGAACCTCTTACTGTTGCCAAATTTTTCATGACCCCTTAGCTCAATTTTCAACCCATTTTGGGTTGGGACCCACAATTTTAAAAGCAGTGTTCTAGAGCAGTGGTTCCCAAATTGTTCTGCCAAAAGCATCATATTGGTTCAACAAAAAACTTTTAAAGTCTT